>NW_026542600.1:7785697-8311882 GCF_028750875.1 Macrosteles quadrilineatus | reverse complement strand
AAGACTTGATTGAAGAATTGTATAAAATAGGACAAAAAGAAGAAGAAGAACCCAAACCATCTACTTCAAGAGATCGAGGAGAAGAAGAACCAAAACCATCTACTTCCATGCTACGCTGCGCCATTTGTCAAGCCACATTCGAGGATGAAATAGATCTTCTACTTCATGAAATAGTCGATCATCCTACAAATGAAGAGGAATTGGAAGGATATCAAGACTTGATTGAAGAATTAAATCAAATAGGACAAGGAGAAGAGGAAGAACCCAAACCATCTACTTCAAGAAATCCAGGAGAAGAAGAACCGAAACCATCAACTTCAAGACCAAGTGTTATTCATTATGCACCCAAACGCCCAACTTCACCTTCAACTGATGCATCTCCAACAATTGTGGAACTACACGCTCATGCTCTACCGGGTAAAGTGGTAACACATTTTAAAATTGACAATGCTACATTAAAACTGGAAGAATTTATGTTTAGTGCAAAAGGACTAGTAATTGAAACGCTACAAAATGAATTACAAAGATTAAATTTTATAAAGTTTGGACTATTGCTGGATGTTATATTTATCAATATGCAAAATGAAACATCACCTAGAGGATTTTTAACAAAAAACAGAACCATTATGTTTGCCTCAGATATTGAATCAATTGTGGATGAATGTTTGAAGAACTTTTGACAAAATTGCAAGAACATGAAGGCAGAGGATCAGGATGGACTGTATTGAGCATATCAGGTTTGGATGTAAGAGTGCATAAACATGGATATGGAATGAGAGGAAGTAGCTATATTCCTCTACCCAAGAAAATTAATGATACTAAATCTTGTGTTAATGTACAAAATGATGATACTGAATGTTTTAAATATTCAATGTTGGTAAAATATATCAAAAACAATCATCCAGAAAGAGTAGGAAGAGAATATGAAGAAGTGCAGCACTATTATAATTTTCAAGGAATGAGCTACCCTGTAAAAATCAAAGATATCACCAAGTTTGAAAAACAAAACCCAACTGCTTCTGTAAATATATATGGTTTAGATTCATCAAACAATGTATATCCTCTACGTATAAGTGCACAGGAACTAAATAATCACACAGACTTGTTATTAATCACCAAAGGTGAAATATCACACTATGTATATATTAAGAATTTTAACAGACTCCTTTCATTACAAGTGTCAAAGTTTAAAGAAAGTAAAACAATTTGTAAAAGATGTTTTTGTCATGTGAACAAACCTTTAAGAAGAGGAGGTTCTGAATGGTTGTTGGAACATAAAAGGTTATGCAATGGAAATGAAGAAGTTAAGATTAACCTACCACCAGCTGATAGAGCATTTGTACAGTTTAATAATGTAGTTCATCAATATAGAATTCCTATTGTCGTGTATGCCGATTTTGAATCTACTCTACTACCGTTGGAACATCAAGAGGACGACACATCAAGAAGAAACAAGTACCAACTACATTCACCCAACAGTTTTTGTCTACTCATCAAGTCAACGCTTTCCGAAGAATATTTACAAGATTATGGACTGACAGCTGAACCAAAAGTGTATCGTGGTGAAGATGCAGCTAAACTTTTTGTTGACGAGCTTTACTATATAGCTGAAAAAGTAGAGGCAATGTATGCACAGGTAAAACATATGACACCTATGTCACCCGTTGAAGTTCAAGAATACGATTTATCAACTTCATGTTATCTGTGCAAGAAATCATTTACAGCGGATAATCATAAAGTGCATGACCACGACCATCTGACTGAAGCTACCGAGGTGCTGCGTGTAACGCTTGTAACTTAAACTATAAAATTCCTAACTATATTCCAATTGTAATGCACAAACTTAAGCGGCTATGATGGACATTTTATAATACCTGAATTAGGAAGGGACAATGGCAAAATTGATGTATTAGCCGTAACGATGGAACGGTTTATTAGTTTTTCAAAAATGGTTGGTAAAATGAAACTCAGATTTCTTGACTCCTACAGATTTATGCCTTCTAGTCTTATGAAACTATCAGAAAATTTGACAAGAGAAAATTTAACAGAAACAAGTAAAATAGTAGAAAACAACAAATTGGATTTAGTTCTTCGAAAAGGAGTCTTCCCCTATGATTACATCGATGGATTGCACAGATTTGACGAGACATCACTTCCTCCACCAGAAGCCTTTACCAACAAGCTGAACAATTCAGAAATATCACCAGAAGATTACCAACATGCATGCAGAGTTTGGAACGAACTTGATATGGAAACATTAGGGGATTATTCAGATTTTTATGTTAAACTCGATGTTACTTTGCTTTGTGATGTGATGGAAGAATTCAGAAACACCTGTTTAGAAGCATACGGATTAGACCCTCTTCATTCTTACACCTCTCCAGGATTAGCTTGGCAGGCTATGTTAAAAGAAACCAATTGCAAACTTCAACTTTTAACAGATATTGATATGGTGCTGATGGTTGAGTCCGGTGTCAGAGGAGGATTGACTCAAAGCGTTGTAAGACATGTAAAAGCCAACAATAAAGATCTGCCAAACTACAACCAGCAAGGAACCATCAGTTTATCTTGGGTATTTTGATGCAAACAATTTGTATGGATGGGCAATGTCCAACCACCCCTTCCATATGATAACTTTAAATGGATAGACCCAGAGTCAATTGGAGATATTGTTCAAATTCCAAAACATGGTGACAAAGGATATATATTAGACTGCGATTTCGAATACCCAGAACATCTACACGACCTTCACTACGATCTTCCTCTTTTACCAAAAACTGAAATTTCACCCAACTGGAAAACATCCTAAATTAATTATGAATTTAAATCACAAGCAAAGATATGTAGCGCACTTTTGGATTGTTACAACAAGCACTTGAATTAGGTCTTCGTCTAACCAAAGTACACAGAGTTTTGGAATTTTCTCAATCTTGCTGGCTGAAACCCTACATCGATTCCAACACTACAAGAAGAGCAGCAGCAACGTCAGCCTTTCAGAAGGACTTTTTTAAATTAATGAATAATGCCATATTCGGTAAAACTCTGGAAAATAAAAGGAAACACAAAAATGTAAAACTTGTAACAGATGCTAGGAAATTGGAGAAACTTGTACAGAAGCCCAACTTTGGATCTCAGTAATCATTAATGAAAACCTTGTTGCCGTATCTATGAAGAAAACTAGTATAAAAATGGATCGACCTTTGTATATAGGAATGTCAATATTAGATATATCAAAAACGCACATGTATGATTTTCACTACAACAAGATGGTTGCACATTATGGAAGAGAGAACATAGTTATAACTTACATGGATACAGATGCTTTTATTTACAAGATAATTACTCAAGATATGTATAGAGATCTTCGCACATTTGTATATAAAGATGAATTTGATTTTTCTGACTATCCTAAAGATCATCCGAACTACGATCAGGACAGAAACAAGAAAGTATTAGGGAAATTTAAAGATGAGGCTAACGGAGTGTTACTTGAAGAAATCGTAGCACTTATATCAAAATTGTATGCTGTGAAACTACATGATGACAACATTATAAAAAAGGCAAAAGGCGTAAAGAATTTGTATTTGAAGAAAAATGTACTTTTTGAAGACTACAAGCAAGTGTTGTATGAAGATAAAGTTATAACTGCACACTTCAACACAATCAGGAGTTATAATCATCAACTGTACAGCGTGACAGAAGTTAAGAAGGCGCTCTCCTGCAACGATGACAAACGACACATCCTACCAGACCGGATCCACACACTTCCATTTGGTCACTATTCCCTTAACCCTATCGACTAATTACCTTTTCATCGTCCTACACCACTTATCCTTTCTCCTTTCCGTAAAATTGGGGGAACACAGCATTGTCCGCTGTGTTCCCCCTTTTTTACACAAGGTTAGAATGACCTTGACCTATATAAGGAGATGCAAGAAAAAATGAAAATCATTACTTTGCCAACATTGACAGTGAAAACAACATAATGGCTTTTAAAGAAAACATTGTAAATGAGCTACACAAACCTGCAAGAGTAAACTTTCCAAGAAGAAATACAACTGTTAAAGGAATAAATGATTTGTATCAAGCAGATTTGATTGAAATGCGACCATATAGTAAAATAAATAAAGGACATCATTATATACTTACAGTGATTAACTGTTTTACCAAAGTTGCAGATGCATTACCATTAAAGGATAAAACTGGTAAAAGCGTAACACAAGCCATGGAAATCGCTATAAAGAGAGATAAAAACAAAATGAAACATTTACAAACTGATGATGGCAAAGAATACTTTAATAAAAGTTTTTCAAAGTTAATGGAAAAATACAACATAAACCACTACTCAACCAAATCTGAAAAAAAAGCGGCTATAATTGAAAGATTTAATAGAACGTTAAAAGGAGCGATGTATAAAATGTTTTCAAACAGAGGAACCTACTTATGGATTGATATTTTACCAAAGTTAATAAGTGATTACAACAACAGGTTTCACAGAACTATTGGGATGACACCAAATGAAGTAAACAGTAAAAATGCTAAACTTGTATTAAAAAGAATAAAGCAGAATACAAAACCTAAGGTTGAAATAAAGAAGCCTAGAAAATTCAATGTAAATGATAAAGTTCGAATAAGTAAGTATACAACGATATTTACTAAAAAATATCTACCTAATTGGACAAATGAAGTATTTACCATATACAAAGTGCAACCAACTATACCAGAAACATACATATTAAAGGATAATAAAGGCAATTTGTTACAAGGTGCGTTCTACGGACATGAACTATTAAAATCTACAGTAGGTGATGTATATCTTGTTGAAAAAGTGTTACAAAGGAAAAAAGACCAAGTTAAAGTACGATGGTTAGGTTTTAACAAAACAGAAGATTCTTGGATACCTATAAAAGACCTAATTTAACGGGAACAGCTCATTGTACTATTGGATTTCGAATAAGATGGAGATTGTTTGTCATAAAGATCAATTCAACATTAGTAATATTGATGATTACACTGTTGATAACGACACAATCAACACTGGCAAACATGGAAGTTTACTTCCAAACACAGTCAGATGTATTATAAGTGGTCCTTCAAACTGTGGAAAAACTAATGTCGTATTTAATTTGATTACAAATCCTAAAGGATTGAGGTTTAATAACTTATATATTTTTTCAAAGTCACTACATCAGCCAAAGTATCAATTGTTGGAGAAAATCATATCGAAGGTGTCAGGTGTTAACCTTTATAAATTTAACGCCAGTGATAAAGTTTTGCAACCAAACCAAGCTAAACCATATTCAGTATTTCTATTTGATGACGTTTCGTGTGAAAATCATGATACTATTAGGAACTATTTCGCCATGGGAAGACATAATAATATCGACAGCATATATATAGGACAAACATACAGTAAAATTCCAAAGCAGCTTATCAGAGATAATGCAAATGTTATAATTTTGTTCAAACAAGATGAAACCAACCTGAAACACGTATATAACGATCATGTAAATGCTGATATGTCATTTGATAAGTTTAAACAAATTTGTGGAAAAGCATGGGCAGAAAAGTATGGATTTTTGGTCATTATGAAAGAACAAGCCATAAAAGACGGACGATATAGAATAGGGTTTGATAAATACGTTCTGCTTCACTAAATATCACTATTTCAAATCAACACTTCGTACTGTAAACATGGCAAGTCAAGAAAAGCTCTTAAAAGAAATAAAATCACTTAGTGATTCTATTAGACATAAAAACAGAGCTCTGAAGTTAGGTATAAGTGAAAGAGAAAAGTTTATAGAATCAACGTTTAAACCCGTTACTGATCCTTTAAACAGATTAGTAAAAAATATTGAAAAACCTTTCGAAGGAGATGCTATTCTACCGATTTCTAAGTATGAAAAAGAATCAAGAGATTATGAACAATACAAACAATTTCAATCAACTGAAGAAAGTGGTGAAAGTGAAGAAAGTGAAGAAACAGAAGAAACTGAAGAAACTGAAGATTCAAGAGAAAAAGAAGGATTTTCCGCAGGTCAAGAAGAAGGATCTACTAATCCTACAAATCTAAGTACATTAAGCACAAACATAGCATTCAAAGGGAATTTGGGCAGAAAATATTTATTAAAGATGTTACATTCAACACAGGCTAATCGAAGATATCATATTTATGGAGCTAGACTAGAAGACAATGGTATTATGATTGGAGACAGTAATTTGGATATTGATGAAAACGATAACATCCTTATTGGTAACCAAAAATATAAAGGTACAACAGGACTGTTTGAACTTATTTTTAAAAACAAACCTGGTAAATATACCAAAAAAGACCTATCAGTGTTTAAAAATATACTAAATGATACAAATGCACATAAAAAGCAGTATTCCAAAGATTTGCCCATTTATCGAAATCGATCAATAAAATACACAAGTGTCATAGCTGATCTTTTTCCAACACAAGTGAAAAAATCTCAACTTAAAAGAAGAGCTATATCTACAGCTGAATTAAATGTGTTACACAAAAGACCAAGAACCAACGAACCTACATCTTCAGGGAAAGGATTATTAAAAAGTCTATACAATACCAACATAATATATTATAATGATGTCAATAAGCTGGTTGATCGAATGAGATTATTACATGAAGCCATGGAAGCCGGTCATACCGGATTGGACAATGAATGGGTAGCTTTAATCGATGAACTACGAAATCGAAGGATTATTGCTTAATCATCGCATATAAAAGGAGGACAAGAATCGAGGGAACTCAGTTGAATCATGAGCGTGGACAAGTTTGGAAGGTATTCCAATTTTGGAGAAAAACCAAAACCCAATGGTAAAAGATATAGTTTACCATTAACAGCTGAAGGAGATTATAACATAAGCAGCAAACGATTGAAGTTTGTAAAAGATCCAGAAGATGATAATGATGCAATAAATTTGAAAACTTTAAAAAGTGAAAAATTGTTGAGCTTACAACTTCAAAACGACTCTTATAATGCCAAGTCTCATAGAATAACAAATGTTGGTGAACCAATAGAAAACTCCGATTCCGTCACCAAAGATTATTTACTTTCAAAACTGTCAAATACTTTACAAGTTAATAATGAAGTTTACGATGTTAAAAACAGAAGAGTTACAAACTTAGCTGATCCTGTCGATAGTCAAGATTCAGTCAATAAAGGATATTTACATTCTATAATCCCTGAAAGAAAAGAAGATAGATTCTCTTTTTATAACTTTGTTATAAATGATATAGGATACCCTAAAGAAGATTCGGATGCAGTTAACCTCAAATATGTTAAAGATAATTGTATTATTCACGATAGTGAACAAATTGATTGCAAAGGTAAAATATTACATAAGGTTAAAGAAGGATTAAAACCAACAGATGCTGCCACTGTAAGTCAAATCATGTTACAAAAGAATGGAAATTGGCATGCTGAGAACAAAAAGATAACTAATGTAAAAGGTGGAGTAAATCCTGAAGATGTGGTAGTTTTTAAACAAGTTCCTGTAATAACCGATGAATATAAACATAATAATATAAAGACCACCACTTTTGATTGTAAAAACTTACCATTAGCAAATGTTCATAATGCAGTTTTACCTCACGAAGCGGTAACTTTGGATCAGATGAAAGATCATATAAAAAGCCAGTGTATAATAAAAGATGAACAAAATGAAGAAATATACACATGTAATAATAAAAGAATTACAAATCTTGAAGATCCACAACAAATGGATAATGCTGTCAATGTAAACTATCTTGCTAGACTTTTGGGTACTGTAATGTTTGATTTTCACAATATGATACCAGCATATCCAGGACATAACAAAGTGCATCCAGATCAAAGAGATCAATGGATTGATAGGGTTATTATGAAGCAATATTTTATGTCTAGCAGAACAAAGATGCTTAGAACTAAACCTGTAGAAAGATTTCACCATTAGAAAAATGTTTACAATGCAGTTTTACCTCACGAAGCGGTGACTTTGGATTAGATGAAAGATAATATAAAAAAGCAAGTGTTAATAAAAGATGATCAAAATGAAGAAGTACACACATGACGTAATGATACAACATATTCAAAATATAACAAAGAAGATGAAAATACAAAAAAGTATAATATGGATTGATAAAGGTACATAATAAGAAATCAATTCGTAAATGAAACATTCATTGTCAAACACTTGAGGAGTGAAGCCGATGTGGGTACATTCCCCTATAAATAGAGATGTTAAAGGTTAAGCACATCAGTCGTGATATAGAGAGCTTGAAGAGAGGAAGAGGATTGACATCATCAGCAGTTTCTCTATTATCTAAACCAATTGGAGCAATTGTTAACAAAACAATAGATTTACTACCAGTAGAACTGCATTTGCCTGGAGGATATCAATACTGTGGACCTGGAACAAAATTGAAAAAACGTCTGGAAAGAGGAGATTCTGGAATAAATAAACTAGATCAAGCTTGCAAACAGCACGATATAGCATATTCAAAGTTTGCAGATACAAAAAATAGATCCATAGCGGATAGAGCGCTTGCTGAAAAGGCTTGGCAAAGAGTAAAATCTAGTGACGCAAGTTTTGGTGAAAAAGCAGCAGCTTTGGCAGTAACAGCAGCAATGAAGACAAAAACTACGTTTGGAGGAGGAAAGAGGAGGAAAGGCCGAAAACGAACGGTTAAAAAGCAAGGAGGTAGTATTAAAAGGAAAAGAAGGAATAATCAAAATAAAAAAAACAAGAAACCAACAATATGGTCAATGATAAAAAAAGGAGGAGGATTATACTTAAGACCATACCGTGTGTATTAAACAAGAAAAAACAAATACTAATTCCAAACAAAGAGTTGACGAATAAAGAATTAATTATATACGCTTCTTGTATGAAAATACCATTTTTTAGAGGAGTGTTTATGAAAGATGCATTGCCCGGTAAAATATGGAAAAATGAGACTGGAATAGTTAATTTAGAAAACAGTGAAGGTCCTGGCACTCATTGGATATGTTATAAAAAACTTGATCGAATTATTTATTATTTCGATAGTTACGGTAATATGCCACCACCTAAAGAGCTTCAACGTTACTTTCGCACAGCAAAACAAGTATTTTACAACTATAACAGAGAACAACCTGACAATACAACAATTTGCGGACACTTATGTTTAGATTTTTTAGCTAGAAGCGTTAGTCAACTTTAAGATGTCTTCCTATACGGTCTCATTGACCGGCACTTCATCAACTCTGCGCAGTATTCTATTTCCAGCTCTACGATTGCAAAAAGGAAGATTATGGGAAGCTGCATTATTGGATTTAACAACATACAATTCTATTCCAAATATTTCTGAAGGAGTCAATAACAAATTACACTATTACAAAAGCAAAAATAATTTGGGAGAATTAACACCAATGAAAGAAATTAGTTTACCGACAGGATCTTACGAAATAGACCATATTAACGAATTTATACAAAAACAAATGAAAAACGAAGAACTTAACGAACTTGTTCAAAAGGAATCAGAAAAAGAATATATAACAATAAGAGGAAATAACAATACCATGAAAGCTGAAATAACTTCTTCCTATTATATTGATTTTACTCAAAAACATTCAATTGGAGGATTATTGGGATTTTCTGAAACAACTCCAATACTAGAACCTAAAAAGACCTATTCTGGTGATAAAACTGTAACAATACTGAAAGTTAATACGATAGACATTACATGTAACATTATACAAGGATCATACAGAGATGGAGAGAATAGTCATATATTGCACACATTCTATCCGACAGTCGCCCCAGGTTTTAAGATTGTGGAAAAGCCACAAAACTTGGTGTACCTTCCCTTAAACACCAGTGTGGTTTCAGACATCGTGTTGAACATACTAGATCAAGACGGAAACCTCATAGACTTCAGAGAAGAACGTATTACGATCAGGATTCACATAAAAGCATCAACCTAAACCATGGGATTGTCATTCAAGAAGAGAGAGTTGTCGGGTAAACACCTAACTAGCTCATCATCTGCAAAAGGATTAACTACTGAAAACATTCGGTTTTTACAGGATATTGGATTAAAACTCATTGAAAATGGAAATACTGGATATAGCACAAGGACCGACATTCGACGAGACTTTATGGGAAAAGGAGTATCACACGCACAACCCCTACGCTTCGTCAAAATTGAATAATAATGATGAAATTAGAATTCCTATACAACAACAGGATATTTACACTCTTCCGTGCGAAAGTTATCTATATATTGAAGGAAGAGTAACAAAAAAAGATGGAACAGCTGGAACCACCGTTCCTTTTATCAATAATCCAATGGCATTTTTATTTGATGAAATTAGATATGAAATATCTGGAGTAACTGTGGATTCTACAAAGAAAGTAGGTTTAACAAGCACATTAAAAGGATTAGCATCTTTGACACAAAACGAGAAGAATTTGTTAAGAATTGGAGGATGGGTTGCACCCGATAACGACACAATCACCCCTGATTCTGCAGGGAACTTTGATTTCTACATACCATTGAAATTATTTCTAGGCTTTGCTGAAGATTACAGAAGAGTAATAATAAATGTGAAACAGGAATTAGTGTTATTAAGATCATCAAATGATAAGGATACTATTTGCGCAGCAACTGGAACCACTGATGCAAATTTAGACTGGAATTTAACTTTGGACAAAATCGTTTGGAGAGTACCACATGTGCGATTAAATGACGAACATAGAATAACACTGTTGAGACAACTGAAATCAGATAGAGATATTGTAATACCATTCAGAAGTTGGGAATTTCATGAATATCCAGTTTTACCTAAAACACAAAGACATACATGGACTGTAAAAACATCTACTCATTTGGAAAAAGCAAGATATGTAATATTTGCACTACAAACAAAAAAAAGGAATAATATACTAGCTAATGCCGGTCATTTCGATCATTGCAAACTAACAAATTGTAAAGTGTTTCTTAATTCACAATTTTTCCCTTACGACAACTTTAATATTTCTTTCACTAAGAAGAGGTACACTGTTTTGTATGATATGTACGCTAGATTCCAAAGTTCATACTACGGGAAAACAAACACCCCGATACTGTCTCCCGAGCAGTACGAATCAAAAGCTCCAATAATTGTAATAGATTGTTCAAAACAAAACGAATCTGTAAAGTCATCAAGTGTGGATATAAAAATAGAAATGGAGTTTGAAGAGAACGTTCCTGATGCAACATCTGCATATTGTTTAATTTTGCATGATAAAATTGTAACGTACACACCATTGACGGGATTAGTCAAAACAGTGTTGTAAATGAGTTTCACCACAACCACCAGTCGGCTATAAAAGGAGGAGCTTCGCACACCACCAATCAGTCTTTGCTCGTTCGTTGAATGGGTAACATCCTACACTACATCATGAGTAAAATGAGTTCTCCATCAGTCGTACAAAAGGATGCAGAGGAAGCAGCATTATTGGATCAAGAAAACCATCAAGAAATCGTCAATGAAATAGAAGAGTTTTTAAAGTTTCGAAAACAAGAAGACAAGGAGGACAAGGAAGAAAAAGAAGAAAAAACTAAAAAAAATGGCACTAAAAGGAAGCGGAAAGATGAAGATACAATCCCAATTAATATTTTGAAAGAAGTTTTCCTACGCATTTACTATCCTATCTCACTATGTTTGGGTAAAAGTGTAACAGCTGGACTAATGAAATCTTCGGAATATACACCTACAGTAATCTTGCAGCATGGTACAAAAATGGTTATATTTTCTGAAACGGCATGGGAATCTTTTCTAAAACATTTAAATCTAATTGAATGTTACTTAAATACTAATGTTTGCGGAAGGAAAACTAATATTCGACTTTTGGATTCTGACAATGAAATTGACATAGTAAAGAATCGTGGAACACTACAAGTACGATTTAGAGATTTAACTCAACATGAAAGTAAAATTTTACTCTCACGTGAAGAATTCTACATTTTAATGCATGCAACGTCTCCTATCTCTAGATATATGAAACAACTTGTATTCTCAAGTTCAATCATCAAAGAGTATTTAATTGATACACTGGAAAAACAACCGGAAAGCACCATATTATACGGACACGTGGATACATCTATTTTTAATAGATTGCCTCATGAAGTTGGTATGTGGAGACAGTTAAGGAACTTCGAATCAATTGATGAAGAAGCGATAGAAGCGATAGAAGCTGTTGAAGAATATGAAACTATAAACCAAGAAGAACCAGCAACCCAAGAAGTGTAATTAAAGAAAAACAGTATAAAAGAGTGACCAAGGCGCGGTGTGAATTCAGTTGAACACTATACGTGGTGGTGTGTAGATAGGGTTAAACATTATGGATATAAAACCCTGTGTAATAGAATTTCAAGCATTTCGTGATAACAAAGATGAATTTGTGATAAAAGAATTAGTGATTTTAGATTTGATTACACATGTCGTATACCCGTTTATATTTGAAGCTCCATTTTCAGTAAACCAATTGAATGACAAAGCAAGAAGAACAAACAAATGGATAACTAAACATTTTCACCATATTCAGTGGAACGAAGGATTGATAAGCTATAAGCACTTGAACAATATCATGTATCATTTTTCTAACAAGTTTTCCCATATTTATACAAGAGGATCGGAAAAAAGACAATGGATACAACAATACACATATCACGATGTTTTCGACATAAGAATGGACAAGGATCATCAAATTAATTATGGACCTATTTGTACTTTAACAGATCACTCTTATCGCACAGTAACACAATGTGCACTACAAAACGCATACCGATTAGCTAATTTTCTAGTTCTCCACTATTGGGACAACAATAAATTCAAACAGCAACAGTGGAAGTATTACGAAGGAAATAGCAGTGGAGGGGGGAACGTGTGCTATAAATACAGTGGACAGTCTCAGGATCCTCATCAGTATTACTCCAGACATCGCAGAGGCAACATCTCACAGGGTAGTCCTAATCAAGAAAATGGCTTCACAACAGTTTCTCCAGTCTTTGGTGGATCAGTTCAACACCCAGTCCAAATCCAGCATTCTAAGTACTAAGAAATGTCACGAATTGAAGGAACACAAACACTACATCGTTCACGAGCTGAAGAAGACAGAAACTTCACATGGAGACGCAATTTTAGCATCACTGAGCGAGGCACCGTTTTCACCAGGTGATGAACCGAAATTTCAAGTTTATCTTCCAAGACGATTTGTGCAGCAACTACAAAACGAAGACCTGCGAGGTATTCAACCAGGATCCCTCTATTTGGTATCACACGGAGTTTGCGGAAACAATTCCACTGAACTATCTCTACACATCACCCATCAATGTTAGTTTTAAGTTTTTTTCTGTAAATAACCATCTATGTACATATGTTTGTTAAATGTTTTTGTCATTAAAAAAATAAATAAAAAAATTAAAAGAGGAAACAACATATCAGCATATCATTAATTCTATATGCTGATATGTTGTTTCTTTTTTTAAAATTCAAACAAATGACCTTGAACTTTTTACTATAAATAACAGGTCTTACACGCAGTTGCTCTCAGTCTTGTTTAAACAATTCACCGAGCATCATGTCACAGCGTAAATACAATTTACCTTTTGTTTACAAATCCAAATACGATTTGGATAACTATTGTTGTAATTTAAAATGTTTTAGAAAGCCTGAAAGTAAAGTTGATGGAAAAGTTTGTAAAAAATGCGAGTCTGTTGGCTATTGCAAATGTAGGTGTAAAACATATCAAGACAAGCATCAAAATTACATACACGATCTAACACAAATGGTTAACCTACTATGGAAAAATGTAGACTAACTTGTGGCAGATGCATGAGAGCTGCTGACTCTTGCACTATAAATAGCAGCTCACAACACATTGCTTTTCATTCTTGTTTTAGAATTCAGTCGAGCAACATGTCACAGTGTAATTCCAATTCATCTTTTGATCCCAAATCGGAATACGATTTAAAATACTATTGTTGTAATCTAAAGTGTTTCAAAACACCTGAATGTCAAGTAGATGGAATGGCTTGTAAAAAATGTGAATCGTTCTCCTATTGTCAATGTAATTGTAAAACGTATCAAGAAACACGGAAACATCACTCACAAGACAAGGGACGTAGAATCAAAATACATTTAAAACGGATGGAGTGATACCCTCATGATGCTCTCCCCCACCTCTACTACTTTCCCCCACCCCTACTGCTTTAGCTCCGCCCACTTCGTCAGGGACCTGCACTTCTTTACACGCAACAGTCACTTCGCATCCAGCTCTTCACCAGTCAACTCAACCTTTCTCGTTTACTTTGCACAAGATGGCCAACCTACAACAACAACAACAACAACAACAACAGTGGACAAGTGATATTGAAGACTCTGACCTACACCAAGCATGCATCGAAGCAGAAGAGCAGGAGCGAAAACGAAAGGAAAAAAAACTACTTCAACTGCTAGAGGAGGAGAAAGAGATTCGACGCAAATTTGATCGTGTTTGGTGCGCTCAGCCTCGAGACAACATCGAATGGGCCGAGCACAATGCAGACATGGCAAGATGGAAAGAGCTCCATAATACAATAGAGGAGTTGAAGAAGTAAACATCCAAGTACAACAAGCGTCGCCGAACTACACAAAACGGCCTTTATAAAGGCCACCAATAAACTCATTCGTTTTACACTTTAGCAGACGCTCACTCTAGATACGTACGTTCGCACATGTTTTCCTTATTTATTGTAATAGTATGTAAGTTATTGTCATTCCTCATGTTTTATACAAATAAACAATAAACAAAACAAGGAAGCTATCCTACACTACAACTGTAGGCTAGCTTCCTTTTTTTAAAACACAAACAAATGACCTTGAACATCATATGATCATCCTTCGTGACGTCACCTCAAATCCGCTATAACTACGCCATTTCCGCCCCTATCTTCAAAACAGCTGATGGCGGAGAAACCCTAATAATGGTCTACTATAATATTGTGAACGGGTGGTTTTAAGCCCACCTTAAGCCCTAAGGCCCTTTTTTATATAAAAAATGATCCATCCCTCAAATTAGGAGAAGTTCATCAATAATTAAGAAAACCCTTAAGTAATACGTCTTGCAATATTTATTACTTTAACAGTTATCAAATGTTGACAAAGATAACTTTTCCAACATGGGTGTCTTCTGTTTCATAAAGATCGGTTGGAACAAACTTAAGATAAGAATTTTTATGTAAAAAATACAAAAGGGGGGGGATATGTGGTTAACGAAGCGATTTCAAAAAAGGTTATACTCTTGATTTTCTCTTTGTTTACCCATAAAACCATTTCCCGGAGTTTGGCTGTTTACTTATGGGACACCCTGTATATTTGTCCGTTTGCACGATAACTTGTGTATAAATAATGCTATTTTGTTGTCATTCGGTGCAAACGTGTAAACTAACGTATATTTAAAAGGGTTTGCAAACCAGCATAATCGGACTATGGTAACGGTTTGCTATTGGGGGGTTTATAGGGTAAACATTGATTTTTCTCATTTTTTACCTTAAAAACATTAAAGTTCGCAAATTTATTTCCACAGTATTTTGTAGAGCTAAAACAAATAATTAAGTATATGGAAGCATTGTTATGCGTAATGTTTTTGGAGAAAACTCCTAAAAAAATTTCAATTTAAAATTCTAGTTATTCTTACGAGGAATTATATTATAATTTATTTATGTATTATTTATTTTAATATTATAATTAAAAGGTTGTAGTTTGCTTGTTTAGGGATATATTGATCAAATTTGGCATTTTTATTTCATATTAAGCTTCAAATTTTCAATAAAAGAACGCTTTATCTATATTTTTTGTTTGAAGGTCATTGTTGCTCATTGTTCACGTTTTTCAAAATATTATTTGGGACATGTCCCATCACCGGTTATTAAAATTAAGTTTCACAGCCTCAAAAGCTCTATTCTGATCCTGCATTTAGTTGGGAAGAGAAAATAACATTTCAAGATAATATATGACTAAAGGGGCCAATAACAATGTTTATAACAGTCAAGAGAAGAGGCCAAACAAATTACATAAAAGTGTTATAACGGTTTGATAGCAATTTGTTTAAATCCCTGTTTGTTCCTCTCAAAGTTGACCTGTTTATGGAAAGCATAATCATTAACAATTCAATGAATTAAATTAAACTCATAAGTGTGCCTTCTCAGAATAGTTTTAGCAATATTCAGATATGCATGAGAAGACGAACACTATATCCACTCAGCTACCCAGCCAATCATATGCAAAATCAAAGTACAGTATTCTGGTTTAAACTTGTTCTTCGAAACGGTTTTCGTCTTTGAATCTCAATACAAATTCATAGGTTTTTAATATTCGTATCCTTTTGAATATTATTGCATCATTTTAACTTCCAGCTAACAATTTATATTATTGTACGTTATATATCTGAACAGCTGATTAATCTCCTATTTCGCGTATTTAAAAGTCTATTTATGAGTATTTAATTTTGAACTGATCCCAAGTTTATTTATTTATTTATACATGGTAACACCATTTATACAATAGTAGTTAGCATAATCAATTACAAGATGGCATAATTTACAACGACACTACATTACTAATGCAATTAATATCAAACAAAACTGACTGAACTTGATAAAAAAAACTTTGAGTAAGTATGTTATTCAACGAAAAACTAACAGACAATAATAACAGGCAATGAAAGGCTATAATGACATGTTATAATAACAGGCTATAAATACGGCAAGCGGTAACAGGCAATAAAATAAATGCAATAAATAACAGACAATAAAATACAGAAGTAATAGAATAACAGGCAATAAAAACACGCAAAATAATACAGACAATAACATGCAATAAATACGGACAATAATACAGGCAGTGAATGCAGTTAACGATGGTGTCCTTTCAGATTTATGTAGATTTTTTTGGCGGTCACAACTGAGGTGTTCCAAAGGTCAACGTGCGGGGACAGGAGGTTCCCAATCCTATGGAGACGGGGGATCACACTGCTGTGCTCATAATTGTTGGCGTAGGCTTGAATAGCGAAGAGGTTCCTTGAGCGAGTTCCTCCCGGAACTCGAAAGTTAATCCGACCAAGCAGCTCAGGGCTTACGACATCACCATTTAAAAGATTTACCAGAAAAGAAACATCACTAATCCTCTTCTCAAATGTAAAGATTGTAGTCCCAATTGAATTTCGATGTCGCTGATGGGAATTGCTGTATAGTTGTAACCCATCTTGAGTCCAACAACTCGAAGAAACCTTCTTTGGATTTTCTGTAGGCGGTCGATTTGTCCAATTGAAAGTTTAAGTTTTGTCCAAAGTTTAACTTAAGTTCAAGAAAATGAGGGTCGAAAAGACACTTAAGGACCGAGTGATAAACAATGTTTTTTTATATACTTTGTCAATGTTTGAGATAACTAGCTAAAAAAATTTCGCAAATTATTTACCTTTATATAGTCGTCTTAAAAATTATTTGTCTTGTTTTCTTATTGTATACGAACAGCTGTTCGTCATGTATAAGCGTGTATTACTCCGTAAACTTAATAATAAATTCAAATTAGTAAAACTTGTTTAAATTTCGATTAATGTTAGTTTCGATAGTACAACAATAAACAACAAAAAGATTTCCATGACGATTCAATAATATTTAATCAGGACTATTTTCTTCCGCAGTATCAGTCACCCAACAAAGTGGGCTTCCTTGCACAGATTATAGTCCAGAAAGCCTTACTTTGGCGCACACCAGTATTCCAACCAAACAAACAAAACAGCGTGCTTTTATTATGCACGTATTCCGCGTACGCTTGAAAATAAGTTGGCAACACTAAGATATTACGACTACGATCAGCTGGTGCAGCGTTTCCCATTTCGTTCAATGTTTGGATTTAACCTAACCTAAAAACGTGTTGTACAGTGTTTGAAAGAATACTGATTTATATTATATATAGTAACTGTAGGAAAAATGTATTGTGTAACACGAGTGCAAACTGCACTAGTTACACAAATAACTATTTCAAGCCTGATTTTGTAAAAATTTGGATTGACCACGATTTGAGCTTGACATTATTTATGATGGCCACAACTGTATCCCTCCGCTCGTGATCCTCTGTTTATCAATTGAAGATTCCACTGGAAAGCCACAGTTAATGACCTATGTCAGCTGAATCTCTATCTATAATATATTAAGCCTCGATCGTGCTCGAATGTGGTCGCACCTCGTTTAGCAGGACTAGTAAAATATTCAGACTGTTTGGATCAGCGAAATATTGGTTTAGGGAGTTAGAAAGTTGCATGGTTTCGTAATGAATTTGATTGGTATAAATAATTTGTATATTTGTAAATATTTTTATCGGTTATTATTTATTTTATTGTAAAAGGTGTACATTATTAGTTTGTCACAAGATATAGGGTTTTACAAGAAACGTTAAATATAAATTTGGTTTACGAAATTCAACCCTAAACTCAATAGCAGTCGGATTCAACTTGCCGTGATAATTTAGACTCCGTACAACATTTTAAGATATTGTATCCCTTGAAATTTTCCCGTTGATCTGTATCGCTGGTATCTCCAGCGATTTAAGTGTAATTGTGTTTTTTTACAGAAATACACAGGGAAACCTTTAAAAGAATTTATTTAAAACTGTCTGTATCAATACAAAAAAACTTGTTTAGTGAAGGAAAACTTATTGCAAAAATATTGAAAACAATCAGTATTAGTTTTCGAGTATTTATTTGAGATTAGTACCAAAAATATAACCAATTTTATTCTTGTGATTCCATATTTTGCAAAGCTTTATTTTTGCTTCTTGTGACACACAATTTTTGAAAATGTTGAAGGAATACAGAGTTTTCAGTTGTACACTTCTGTGTTAAACATAATTTTAACTCGCGTTATAATTTGGCGCGATTTGAGTGAAGTATCAAATAATTTTAAAAATTCAACAAAAATTCAGCCCTTTTCCAAAATGTTTTCATCAGAAGAAAAGATTTGGGGACAAACGTTCTCTAAGTCTTTCATTCTAAATCCCTCCACCATTATGGCACTCTTATCATCCCTTCACTCTTTTATACTGATTTTTGAACACCTTCACTTCCATCATCCACTTATCATTTTGGTTATCAGCAAAGTAGACGTTTGTCGCTAACATTGTTCATCTCATCGTTCATGCTTATGAACTCTGAACGCTTCTCATTTCTGAGCTCGAGCCTGAACGATCAACATTTCTCGTTATTGCTTTTCAGCCTGAGAGCAAAGAGATTTTGTAAGATGAGCTTCATTATGATCACATTTACTCCACCCCTTCAAGTTTCCATTATATCTTAAACAGCATCATAAGA
This sequence comes from Macrosteles quadrilineatus, assembly GCF_028750875.1. NCBI lineage: Eukaryota > Metazoa > Arthropoda > Insecta > Hemiptera > Cicadellidae > Macrosteles > Macrosteles quadrilineatus. The sequence goes on along the minus strand of NW_026542600.1, from coordinate 8,292,508 downwards.
ATAGCTCTATGGATCTATGTGAATAGGCTGTATTTATTTTTATTTTATCTGTATTTTCTTTTTTCTCTTGTTTAATTCTTGTAGGAGCATGAGGTTTTGAAATTAAATTTAATTAATCCAAATTCGTATTTGACTTTGCCCATAGGAGGTTTTCAAACAAAAATCTACACATTTACACAAACACATAATCAGGACATGAAACAGTTTGAAATTTAAAAGATAAATATTTGTTTTTACTTTTGTTATATGATTATCAAAATTGTTGGTAGCAAATTAAAAATCTGCGATCGTGAACTATACTGAATATTTTATCGTAGATTAGAATAGTTTTTGGGGAAAGATTTACCACATAATTTTGTAAAATGTTTAACCATGCCTTTTAATTCATGAGTCGGTAGGAGTTTTTTTTCAGTTTTTTTTTCAAATTTATTTAAATACTTTCATTATATTGTCATTGATAGTGCACAGATTGTTGACAATACTTTTACAAAATCTTTTAACTTGTACCCTAAAACCATAACATTCATGAATTAAATATTAGAGAAAGATTGTCATTGTCATATACATATAATACCATACATATAACCATTATTTTAATTCCTTCCAAAATGAAGGATTCATAGTCTTAGCAAAAGCACAAAGAAAGAACGTAAACCCCTACACATTTCAATTCGTATGTTTTAACTCGTATAAAATATTCTAAACCCAAATAGTATGTGAAATCAAATAACCTAAAACTTTAAAAATATGTCACAAAATTCTTTGATAACCAACCCTACAAATTAAACTGTGGTGTTATTAGGTTGAAAATGTCCCCAAATTACCAAACCTGATTGGAGATGAACAATTTTGCAGGTGGTGAGGTCTAGTAATATTGCATTGTAAACTGTCGGGTGTTCGTCAACAACGAAAACTAGTTGGGTTACAGTTATGAATGACTAAGTAGTCTGGCCATGCATCCAAATGGGAATGTTCCCCCATCCACTGGACACAGGATACCACCATTATAGTTTAGGTTGAATATTTTGTTTGAGATTTTAAAACTTTAAGTATATTTTAAAAAAATATTAAAAACTTGTTTATATTATTTATTTAAAAACAATATTTAAAATTGTAAAACTATTTTTAGAATACTCTTCAATTTTGTGTTTGAAAGATTTTGTCTGAGTACTTTCCCAGTTTGTTTATTTTGAAATTATTGGTTTACCTTTTATTTATGTAGAACACTTTTCTACTTTTGACATTCTAAATTTATTGAAAGAAAATTTTTTTATCTTTTTATTTTAAAACTACTTTTAGAATCTCTTTGCACGTTTTTATACCTAAACTACTAATTGAATAGTTTTCTATTTTGTTACTACAAAAACGTTTTCAGAATACATTCTAACAATAACATCACCTGTTATTATTTTGAACTAATTTTAGAATAGGCTACTTAAATTTTTTTTTATTTTAAAAATATTTTGGAATATGTTTATTTTTATATGTATTTTTAACTATATCTAAACTATTTCTCCATTCTATTTAGAACAGCATTTGACTTTAACTAATTTCATTGGTCGTATCATAAGGTATGTTCTAACACTTTTGTGAATAGATTTTAGTCGAATTAAAGGAAGAAAACGCCATAAAATCCAGATGGGAGAGTTTTTAAGAGTCCGAAGTTTAAATTTAATTAAAAAAAATAATTAATCGTACAAATGACAGAAGATTGGGATATATATATATAATAATATTTAATATATATAATAATATATATAATATTTACCGTGAGCCCCTGTCACTTAAAAAAATTTCTTTATCATGTTTACTTTTATCATGTTTAAAACAAAATCATGTTTTACCTAGCAACACCATCATTAGTAAGTGCTATTAGCCTTAGTTAAGCTATTAATGACAGCTGAGTTGAAATTATGGTATTAAAAACTTGTACATATTTTCTTAGGTTCGAACCCGTGATCTTTCTTTTGATTGGTAGGTGAACACAATAACATTTCAGCTAAATTTTAAAACCTCTGAAAAAATTCTGCTTATCAGCTTACGTTTGACATTATTAATTGCCAGATTATATTCAAGAACCTATTAAAGAAATGTGAAAACTATCAAAGAAACACTCAATATTCTGGTTATAAGTATTTTTTATACATTCATAGAAACACGGAGCAGCGCTGCTGCGTCAAAAGTTGTAGAACCCATTGGGAATATTAAGGGTCCCCATAACTATCAAACAAATTGCTTCCGTGCCCCTGGGGAAGTAAACTTTTGAAACACTTGAAGTTTTGCGGTTTCCCTCTATATCCTCGATTCATGTAAAAATGCTGCTTCGATTCTGAAAACGGGAGTGAAGTGCTATATTATTGTTTGAAGATGGGACGGTTTAAGTCCTCCATGTCAAGAGTATTTTAAATATTATGTAGTATTAGGATTAAGGAAACTGTCATTCATGCACAATAATCCTTTGATGTACCTGAACTAATCAATCAAACTGATTTGAAATTAATCTTCCTAAATCTTTAAAAGTAATTAATAGCCAAAAGTTAATAAAATTATTTGAAATTAATTCAAAATATCCATGGGACAGATTCATTGCAGATAAACTCCACAAAATACATTAACATTAAAAGATTAATACTAAGAAGTTTTTTTTTTTTTATTAGTTGCACAATCATTAAAATTAGTAAACATTTTAAGACATAATTTTTTGTTTAGGCTACAAAGCTTCCTCTGATAAAAACAATTGCATTGACCAATTCAATTCTTAAATTTGTTTTGACTTCTATGAAAATACAGTTAATACACGAACAACAGAATGTTTAATTTTTTTATTTCAGTTTTAGTATACTATTCACAAAAATGTTTATGATTGTACAATAGTTACCTCTTTATTTGTAATTTACCAGGCTAATTCGGTAAACAAGTTTTACACTGAGAAAGTGTGACATTTAATTAAATGTGTAGCCTTAAAACTTTTAACTCTACGTTTAAAGAGATATTTACAAATACTTGTTGAAATCGTTAAACTAAATACTATTTCAGAGTTGATATTTATGAGTGATGAAATAACTTATAATAACTGATTTCATCAATAAACATTGTACGATTTAAATTCAAAAGGTTTCGACTCAAGAAGTAATTTTATATTTCTATTTGTGACACTAATGTAGTTTCTAGAATGTTCGATAAAGACGATTTGAATTTAAAAAACAAATAAATAAATTGAAGCACAGTAGAAGAGTGCTTTCAATATATTTGTCAAATTCCAACTATTTTATACATAATTTAAAAGCTTAGGAATATTTTAAATAAACTTAGGAATATAGAGGCAAGAATTTCTACTGATTTTATACCTTATAATGTATTGGAAAGTCAATTTGATAAAGAGGGGATGATGGGAAGAAGAGGAAAGGGGAAACAGGTTATAAGGGAGAAGGGGGTTGAAATTTCCCAAGGGCTAAGGTGATCAGGGTAAGTTCTAAACTCGATGTATCAACAAGATTTAGTTGTCAACAAAAAACCTGTTAACGATTCCACTGAACAAATATCAGTCTAATTTGTTGTGAAATACTAGGCAAAAAATATCTACTTAAAGAACTATTTAGTTTTAAGTATGAATATATTTCATTGATACTTCCAATTTTCAAATTATTTGTCTCACCAATATATGATGATTTCACCACATGTCTTAAAATATGGTTGGTAATATGTGTGTGTCTAATACGTTTATACACTATATAAATTACACACTGCCTTAATAACTTCTTGATCAGCATTGTACGTGTTATTAAATTTACGGAAAGTAAATAAAAGAAACGTCTTATAACACTTAAAACATATATTTACGCTTATACGGTTACTCACAAGACGGTAAATATACAAAAAAGATGGTAAGTGATGATCGATTTCGATTGGTCACTCCAATCATCATCAGTGTCCAATCGAAATCGATCACCACTTACCATCTTTTTTGTATATTTACCGTCTTGTGAGTAACAGTATAAGCGTAAATATATGTTTTAAGTGTTATAAGACGTTTCTTTTATTTACTTTCCGTACACTGCCTTAGTCATATTAGACTTTGTTCTGCCTTAAAAAATTGTGAACGCCGTTTAATAGTTTGTTTAAAAATGTTCAATGTGTTTTAGGTCTAACATTTCTTGTGTAAATATTTTGTCAAAATTACAGAAATATAAGAGAATGCAAGTTCAAATTATTCAAAGAATTGACTCAATACAATTGTACGCATGTTTTTATTATAGTGTTTTTATTTGCTATTGGTTTAGGGTTTCCTGATTAATAAGTTATAATAGACACTTTATTATACAACATATTTATATAAAAATATTAACAATACATCAAACTAAAAATATCTTATTTGGGTTATAATGGTTACTTTAACTTCTTTATGCGTTTCTCTAATTAATTTATTTCGAATTAATGATAAAGAAAATAATACCAATTAAATCTCTTTCACTATTTTTAATTATCAAACAACCTGAAAAATAAGGTAAAGCCACTAAACGGTAATAATTATATATTTATTTATTTCCCTTAACAGTTCAAATTCCAAATAAAATCTTGCCAATAACTAGCACGAGTGCCAATTTTGTTTTACTGTCCATTATTGCCTGAAAGGTAAGATTGGAGTTAAATATTTTATTTATCAGGAAATTCACTTCTCAGATACCCCTGCTAGCCCTAGGGAAATCCAACTAGGATCATTAAAAATCAATCTCCAAAACTCCTGAGCATTATAGATTCTGGAATATCCAGATATTTTCGTCTCCCCCACTCTACTTAACACTTTTCGATACTCAATTGGAGCTCATACTTCTCGTTTAGTATAGAAGCGTATTCTAAGTACTATATTTTAGAAATTGATCTACATTACCAATAAAAAGTTAGTTTTCAAGATTTGTTATTTCTAGGGTATCAAGATATTTATTCACAAACTCTCATACTTGTCTACTGGTTGATGCTCAATCGGAGATGTATTATTAGCGAATTTCCCATATAGGGAATAAGCTATTACCGAAACGTATGGTAAACCCTGGACCCGGGACCGATTTACCCTTTTGTTTTGATGTCCCCAAAAGCTAAAAACACCACCCGTTCAAACCAACAAGATGTGTGTTATTTATTTATTTATTTACGAAAAACTCCATTTTACATGTTCATACAATGATGGCAAAACTTTACATTTCAGGATTATACATCTCATACATAAATTCAGAACAGACAAAAAAAGACTTTTATAAAAATATATCAATATCATACTACAATAAACAACAATATATAAAAATCAACAAAGGAAACAACAAGTTTTGTATTTAATTAGCTAACAATAATATAGAAAAAAAAACAAGTAACAGTAGAAAGAATTTCTCGATGATTGACAACAATAACAAGTATACTCAACAAACCTAAATCAACATAGTACAAAACAAGAAAACATGTGCAAGGCTACGTAACAAGTAAATAATTGAGCAAAAATACAAAGATATTTAGCAAACAAAGAAAGATAACAAATTGCAAAGTAATACTGACGACTTCTAAGCGAAGAATTTCTTCAGTCCATCCCTAAAAACCTCTTCAGAGGTGAAGAAAAAGTCCAGGTGGTCAGGAAGACTGTTTCCATTTTATTATGGAATGTATATATTGTCATCAATAACACTATTAGAATTTTTCTCCTTGTCATTTTTAAATAGCTTGATAAACTGTGAGAGTTGCTTCCAGTCGATTTAGCACAATAGAATAGGTATGAGGTCAACATTTGTGTCAGAGAAATAGTTATCTAGAATGGTTTTTAACTTCTTCTTATAAAATGTTTGAATGTGGCCGATTTTTATTATTTGTATTTATTACTTCGTAGATGCCTTGTCTTCATATTGATAGACTGGGTTCCTCGAGGCTCGAGTGATTAGCTGCAATAATGACAGATTAGAGTGTGACGGCACTAAACAGCTGTTAAGACAGCTGTTAAGGATCTGAAAGTGTTTGTTGTTCAGAGATGTACCTATTCGGGATACAATTTGAAGAGCAAAATGTCAAAAATTTTTCCTCGGTATAAGTTACCTATAAAATATTTTACTTTTAGACAAAGCAGATTCCTAGCCAATATTTTCATTTCAATTCACATACAACATTTTCATTCAATCTGTTTGCAAAACAACCTAAATAATAATGCCATCAGTTATTGTATGGTATTTCTCAGTAGCCTTCCATATTTCAAACGCAATTTTGCAGTACTTGAGTGGTAAGGGAGAAGTATCAGGGAAATTTCGGGCGCAGCACCCTTACTGATATGTTCATAGGTAGTGTTGTAATGTACTAGATCGGGGGTGCACTTTACAAAAAAAAATGTTTTACGTACCATTTATTTTCGGACACTGAAGTAGACATCCCACATATATGGACCAGCTTTAGCAATTTTATTTATTAACAAATAAAATAGTTGAATGACCCACTCACAGAATCTGATAGTCTACAATCCTTCTTTTTTAGTTTTTGTTACTCTAATATAAAATATGATATTGTTTTCAATATGAAAGAAAGAAAGAAAGAAAAGAAAGAAAAAAGTGCTTTATTCTTCACAACTTATTTACATCTTTTACAATAAAAAACAAAACACACAAAACAATGGTTTATTTAAACCGTCTGTTTGGTTGGCACCTTGCTGTAAAATAACATATTTTAAAACTTTAACATGTAAGTAACTATTTAACTAGGTATACTTATATAAAAAAGTACATTTATAATTATTTTTAAATTTATGTAATACAGCTCGTAAAAAACATAAAATAAAAGCAACATTAATTCGTTTAAAAATATGGTTCCAAGCGAGTCTCATGATTTTTAATTATAATTGAAGAGAAATAAATAAAGAAAGAAATTTTAGCTATAAATTGAACTCATTAATTATGTCCCACCTATATTTCCATGCCTTACTTAAATACTGGGCTAAAGCTCGCCAATTCCACCCATTTAAAAAACACTCATATTCTGTTTCGTTTAAAGTATTTTATCCAAGCCAAAGACGTCTGATATGTTTTAAAATAGGGCAAATTGCAATAAAATGATATGCAGTTTCATTTTGTTGAAGATTACAGAGAGTGCAAAGATAATTTTGTTCAGACCACGGCTTGTAGTTTAGATTTATCAGTTCTGCTCTAGCTTTAATAGCCCAAGAAGCGATATGCGTATTGTTGAGCATTATTGGGCTCCTATCACCAAGTTCAAGGTCGAGCGTCAGTAATTGCCTGTGGTGGACAGAGGTCCGCGCTCGGCCTACACACTCCTCCCTCCACCTGCCACGCAACACTTCCGCCACCGTCCTCAGCTGGAGGCCCAACCCCTCTGGATCGAGATCTTGGAAACTAAACTCAATATTGCATTTTTGTCCCAAATACTCCCATTCTCTACACCAAGATGTTTTTTTCTCGATTATTTGTTTTGCTAAAAAGTTTGGCAATCTTTTTGGTGGCAAAGTTAAACATCTCAAAATATAGTTAATATTTAAATTTATAGTGATATAAAATATAATATAAAAGATGATATTGTTTTCAATATGTCTTTTTAGGTTAGTTTTGCAAAAATGTTTGTTTGTTCGACAAAAAGTTACATCAGCACACTTGTCGCTGGCTAAATTCAACTGCGGTAATTTTTATTAAAAACTGGCTGATTGTGGAAAGTACTACTTTACTACTTAGTCATGTTGATGTGATTAAGGGTGGAGTGCGTTTATTATTTATATTTCGCAAACCTACCTAGCTTAGCTTGCAAAAGTAATTATGCACATTTCCCTAGAATATTTTATTTTCACAATTTATGAATACCTCAGTAAATGAGTTGAGTACCGAGCGTAAGACTAAGAGCTGCTAACAAACAAATCATCATCTTTCTAACCTATTCTTGACTGTATACAGTTGCTGACGAGCTGAATTACCAGCGCAAACAATCCTGATGTTTTTTACTATACTTTACCGGTAACTTAAAACTTCACCCCCTACCACCAGTCTCATGTACCACCTCTGTACCATAGGTTGGGAAACAATGAGAAAGTTGATAGTACCAAGAGCTAAGTGTTAGCTAAGCTTAAAGCTGTCTAAAGTAAAACACACACTTCATTGACTACTTATTTTACTTCAACGATTATAAAACCCGTCTGTCCTATAGTAAATTTCTCATCTCTAAAATATTTCCCTGCCACTTTCAAACAACTAACAAAGCATTCAACAGTTCAGGGGCTTCTAAACATTGTTATGGAGTTGAAACAACTTTGGTAGTTAGGCAAAAGTTTTGATGTCTCTGGAATTCTGTGAAAAATGTTTATTTCAACTTCAAGTGTTCATAAACATGTTTAATGGGTTTCTCTTTGTCGGATTAATAATGGAATTTACAATTAACTTACTGTATTACTTATTTCAAAGCGAGTAAATGGACTTGGTTTGTTTACGTGTTAAAATACTTTGTCTTAAAAGTTAAGTCAACAAAGTCTCCTTAAACAATTTTATGGTAGTCCCAAGGTGGTTATGGAGATACAAAGTACTATGGTACTTCATTTAATTTGTAATACAAAGGATTGGTCATTGTAATTTTGTAAAAGAATCAATCAATTATTTGTGTTTTAAGTTTGTTGTAATGCTTATTAAACGAATATACTTGTGTTTAATGAAACCAAAAATCTACATAAATCGATTCAACAACAGTTACAAATTTTTTGAAAGGGAATAAACTCATTTTCAAAAAACATTCTTAACCAGCTCAACTGATCAAATAAAATTGAAACACATTTTACACCTTCTCATCCTAAGACACTAGGTTTTAGCCCTAAACTTCACACATTTTTTCAGACCAGTCCTAGAGGGTCACCATATTATTATATGTAGAATCCGTTGGTGATTGGTAGGATTTGAACCCCGTACATTAGGTTACGAAGCCCTGTGCTCTACTACTAGACAGCTTTCTTCCTTATAAAATAGAACTATATGGTAGTATAATTAATTCCTGTGACTTTTATTTAACACAACACGTTTTACCAAAATATAAGTACTCAACATAATTGCTTAAAGTTGGTTTAATTGAAATTACACAACAAATTGAAATTAATATAATTGTCTACAGTTTTCAAAGAGGATTTTGGGGTTGATCACTCAAACTCACACAATATGTTCAACCTTCCAAACTAATTCAAAATAAAGGAACAAAATTCCATCTTTTCCTCAAACAAAAACCTGATTTCAAGTATTAAATATGCAAAGTTCTAGAGTGAAAAATTATTTTACCTACGACCGTTTTTTAAAGTAGCCATTTCAGTCCAGTTCTTAGAATTGAAAAGTTTCACTTTACAGCTGTTTACTTTCATATCCGCATAGTTTCATTTCATATCCGCATAGTTTTCTCATATCCACACAGGTAACGGACCAATGAGGTTCAAGTATTGAGAGAAAAGAATTAAAATTGTAATGCTTCGAACGTCAACTAATCAGCTGATCAGCTGATCAGTTGACCAATTTAATTGTTGATCCGACTTGTTCATGTTGATACCCGCGTATTCTTAATTAAGTTGGTGGAAGTCCAAAAATAAATAAAATATTTGCCGAATTGTACCTGATACAATATTATTTAGGGTAAGAATGCTGCTAGCAATGTAATATTTAACGAAGTTTAACAAACACGTAATTACAGGAAATCAGCTGATTATACAACAAGTCGTTGCATCACTTTCAGTGGCAATGACAATACACGAAAACATAACCTCTCTAAAAAGTTATCATTAGTGATTGTTAGTAATTAAATCCAGATTGATAGTAATTAAAAAACGGTCGTAGGTAAAGTAGTGTACGCAACTCGCGTTAATAGTCTTTACGACACTCGTAGAAGTTTTTAAGGCACTCGCCAAGGCTCGTGCCTTAAATTTTCTACTCGTGTCGTAAAGACTCACTTAACGCAATCGTTGCGTAAACTACTATTGAAGCCCATGTGCAAACACAAAACACCTAAAAATATTCTTCCTACTCGAATATATTTGATCAATTTTAACATGAACTAACCAGGAAGCTCTCTCTGAAGATATACAGTAAAGAGGATGACTTGTGAGGAATAGAATCTGCCAAGGCAGCGTACTATGCTATGGTGGAATCAGACATAAGGTGCGGGCTGATTTGTTTTGAGAGCACTTATGAAACCTAAATAAAATCTTGGTGGCTCAGAAGTAGGCTGTCTGGGTACTTTCTGGCCTTTGTCCCACGGAAATTTGTTGAGAAGGTTAAAATGTCTCAAGATTTGAACCGTTTCAGCACTTTACATACATGAACTAGTAATGTACACAAGCCTGAATCTTCCTAGGAATTAGGATTTCCTAGAGGTAGAGACTACACCTTTCCCATCCACCACACCACACAATTCAGTGTATGAAACCATCGTATTTTGGTCTCAAAATTTTTAATTCTCTCCCACTGCCAATGAAAAACGTATCAGGAAAAACTAAAATAGGAACGTTAGGACTGGCTCGTAAATTAACCAGTGTACTCGATTAATGATTTTTTTTACCTAACAACACTATTGTATGTATTCTGACGCAAATGTATTCTTTAAAAAATTGACAAAAGTCTATTATCTAAAGGGTTGTGTAACACCCTGTAAAGTATAAATCTTGTACTTAGCAGAGGAGGGTGAACAGTTTATTCAGCCAGTACCTTGCAGTTTGAAACTAACACTAGACAATAGACACCAACCCCAGTTAGTTGGCTGTTTGTTCAACACAAACAGTTGTCCCTTACTTGCTCCAAGACAACAATTACAATCTGCACAAATTCAGATAAACTTTAGCTGCACGTGATGTACTTTGTGTTTCTGTATTTTGGTTATGTAACTTGATACAAAAGTTATGTGTATGAAGTGTTTCTAAGGGTAACTGTGCATTTATTTTAAGTTTCGTTGTTGATTTTAGCAGTTATTCAAAGGTGTTTATGATTGCAGCTTATTACATTGAATAAAATCTACTTACGTATGCCTGAAAGTTGTCAAAAGTAGTTATATCACATGTTGTACATGTTTCGCGCTTATTACAGCTTGTCCACAGCATCATTAATATATTTATAATTATTACATTGAGCAATGTTTGTTGGATATAATAATATATGAATGCTGCCGAACAAACAGCTGTAATAAGTTCGAAACATGTACAGCATCATTTGACACCTTCAGGCATACCTAAGGAGATTTTCATCTATAATTGAATATTATTAAGGGTTTCAAGTCTGTTCAGTTTGAAAATAAATAAGAATATTGTTTTGTTATAGGTACAGAAGTAAGTTTCCATAAACTATTATTTTTAAAGAAGTATCAACGGTTTTAACTGATACATCTCTTTGGATTTCACAAAGAAAGATTGTAAAATATTTACAAAAGTATTAGACAGTACCTTTGTTGTATTGTTGTTTGTCCATCTAAATCCTTTTCATCTAGGCTTCTCTCTGTCCTTTTGTGAATTATGTCCCTTTTACTTAAACACCCATTCTCGACACAACCTTATAGGTCTTGACAGATCCTTTATACTTTGGTTACTCAAAACCTAACCTTGATACACGTTAAGTTGGAAGGTATTGAAATGCATAAACCTTTTCTCTCGGGAAACGGCAGACTATCTTTGAACTCCTCTGCTCATATTTCTAAAATAATTTTTTTTCAGAAACAATACTGAAAAGAAAGGAGTACCAACCTAGCAAGTTTTGCGTAACCACTAAATCTACATCTGAAATTGGATTTTTCAACAGATTAAATTTTCAAACCAAATTAGGATCGAGATGTATTAGTTAACTGTATTTGGTTTGTAATATTTCTGTGGTAGGCTCAACTTTAATTGGTTTACTATGTAGTTTGAAGATTGTTGTTGGTGATTGTGAATAAATGTTATTTAAAAAAGTAAAAACTTTCTTTCATAATGAAATTACAAGTTTCACAATTTTATAAGATTTGTCTGATCCTGTGCTTAGATGAGATGTTACACATAAATTACCAGATTAGTACACAAACTCCAATGTACTAGGCAAACACAAAAGAGTATTGTGTTTGTGTAATAGTGGAATCACAGATACAATAGCAAAAACTAATCACACGGATGAATCAAAACAGCAAAGACTTGAGTTACACAAAGTACGACTTCACAAAATGAGACATCACTTTTTGGTCACATCTTTGCCAACTTTAAATCCATACAGTCTGTATGATGCAGCCTGCCTTCTACCCTCCGTGGATTGGCCAATGGTTTAAGGCCAGCACCAACCCCAGCAGTGGCAACTCTAGGACCCTTTCAAGTTGCCAAAGGGAGGGAGGCTTCCAGTCACCGTAAGAAATTAGGGGGATCTGTAGGTTCTTCGACAGAAAGTTTTATATTTTTTAAAGCCATTTGGTGACTTTTTAAAGCAAATTTTAACATCTAGAACTGTCTGTAAAAACCTTTGTTACGTTTTTAGGACAAAGTATATATTTAAATTTAATTTCCCAGGGTCCAATGGAGGGGCTATAGCCCCTGTAGTCTCCCCTCCTTGAATCTAAGAAATGTCAGGAGACAGATTAAATCATACAGACTATAAATATTTTGAACCTTTTTGATTAATCTTGACAAAAAAATGTCTTAATCTTTCAAGAATAAAATTATTTCAAGTTTCAATTTGCTAAATATTTTTTGTTTCAGGGCTCGCTGGAGGGAGAACCGAACAATCTTCAACACCCCGAACCCTCGGCTGATGAACGTTTCTCTGCTCCGGGACAACAAACACCCGAATGAGCAGAGACGGGGCAGCCGAGGCAGCGTTCGCGCACCCAGCCGACAGCCTAGCATGGCTAGCCTGCGTCCCACCTCACCCAACGCAAGTCAAGGTAAACTCATACGTTTACATTCTGTGGCTAATCTACGAATACAATCTTATCAAATCAAACCAGTAGTAAAACCTTCAGTATGGTGCTTTAGGGTTCGTCTTTAGGTGGTAACAATGAGGTTGTGAAAACCATACTTTCAAAAATTTCAGAAATGCATCGCTGTTCCCTTTCTACCCCACAAACTGCTAAACAAAAAGATTGGATAATATCAGTTATTGGTTTCTTAAATTTTAATCAAGTTCCCTACACCATAAACCTATTAGTGTGTACAGTTGTTTGAGGACAGAGGAAGAACTTTTAGGTATAAATTAAATGATGAAGCCATGAGGGATCTCATTGATACGACAGTACATACAGCCTCTCTTTAACCAGGAATGTGTGCCTTATCATCCTAAAAATGCTATTACTGAGCTACCCTACCGTTTTCGGTATCATTTATCTGTTCCTTCATGTTTACAGTCCAAAAGTTTACAATAGTTTGTTTGCCACAGAATATATCAAAATTGAGGTACTGAGATCTTAACTGGGAGTTGTATCTTTGTTGTTGTTGCCTGAGTTCTTGTAGGTAAGATGTTTGTGTTACCATGCATTTCTCCTAATTATATGGCATCTTCCGGGGTATTTTTGTGAATTCATCTTGTTATCACTTACACTAAGAAGATGAATTCATAAGAAGGACCCTGAAGATGCCACACAAGGTGGTGAAATGTATGGGGAGACACAAGCATCTTACCTGCAACAACTCACAACAACAACGTAAATCCCTGATATAATTTGGAACTGGAATAGCAACAAATATTTATAAACTATACTTTTTAAACTTATCAAATTTATAAAACCTATGTCTTAGAGAACTATTTGCCATCAATTTGCTTCAATAAAAATATATAAACTATTGAAAAACAATCTGAAATATTTTTTGTTAGAAAAAAGCTATCTAGTTAATCCTGACTGAAAGGCATGAATTAAAAACATTCAGCGCTGGAGTCAAGTTGGCAATGCATTTCAATGAGGCGTAAGCAAATGGAAACGTCAACCGTTGAATAGAAACTGCATGTCATCATCGCACATTATTACAGCGAGCAAAAAGATGTTTTGTCTCTGGGTTTAGAGAAACGAATAGCTTCAATTTGTAAACTAAACAAAAGCTGTAATTTCTGTGGTCCATGTACCTAAACACAAATGTGGCTTATATGGATAATCTTGTTTCATGGCTCCATGGCCGCTTGGTCATAATACATGTTTGTCTCATTTTTTTGTGATAGCATTAGAGACAAGTATTTTATACAGAAAATATTTTTAAATCTCCACTGGTCACACCAGAATACATTGAGATTATAAGAGCTTTAGAGAATAGTATGAGAAATACAAATCAAATATGTAAACTCGAGAATAATTCTTGTTTGGGAAATAAACAAATTATCAGTAGGTATCGTGGTTTATCCTGTTACTTTAATTAAGTTAATTTGTACATCTCTATAACTATAATTTTCACTACAGCATTGACTTTGATTGTAAATTCAAGAGAAATCATTTAGACATATTATTAAAATATTATCAAATATTAATTTTGATAAACAACTTTAAATTTTATTAAGTTTAACATAATTAGAATGTTAAAGTTATTGACCTTTTACCTACTGTATAACTAGTGAGACAAACGTATTATCTAACTCGGTTTTAGTATTTATATCCATCATAGTTCTTATATCAATTGGTTGTCAAGGTCAAAAATTTAGTAGCTCAAAGGGATTAAAGAAAAAAATGGATTGTTGCACGCCATGAAGCATAAAGTCAGAGGGCCAATTTCGGGTGTTATTCTGCTTGCAATGGATGGGCCATTGTTGAAAATGGTTGCCCTCTCGACAGTTTGTGCAACCAACAATGGGCCAATGGATTTACCGACTAGATTCCAAGGCCGATTGTTTTACCAAAGTCTCAATTTTAAAGTCTATCAAACAATATTCTCCAAATTATACGAGTCAGTGATTTATAGAGACGTTTTTTTACAACAAATCAATAATCGTTTACATAAAATAAAAATGTCAAATACTCAAATTAATTTTACTTTAAATTAAATTTTGGTACCACCAATACCTAAAAGCAAACTATAAAATTGTGTTATCCAAGCTAATAAGCTTACACGGAGACAAAAAATGCAAGGAATTATGTGACTGATGTCCATGAAAACCCCAATAAAGTGTCAGCATAGTTAATTTCTATTGGTACAACAATTCGTTGACTAGAAGCCCAATTGTTGATGTATTGTTAAGTGGTCAACCAAAGAAAAGCCAATCAAATTGACGATTTCCCAGCTTTAGAACAATGCTGTGAGCTTCATAGGTTAGTAGATTGGTATAATGTTATCTAATTATTAATAGTCACGGAATTTATTAATAACTGAACAATTTTTAGAGCTAATAAAACAGGGATATGAAAATGTTTTCTTTTCAAACAAAATCCCAAAACAACTCTTAAAATCAGTGTTTCTGAGAGAACAAATTTGAATCAAATCATGCATAAAGAATGTGAATTATTTAAGACACGTTACACCTAATCAATAAACTTGAAGCGATATCAACAATATCGATAACTACGATGAGTAACGAGAACGATACATAACTGGGCACAGCGTATCCGTTGTACATAGTTTAGTTACAACATCCCTGGTTTTGGTTTATATCTGGCTTTTGACAAAGTCGCTTTAACTTTTCAAACTTTCTTTCAAACCACTTTTCTTCGCTGTCTTTCCTTCACTCCCACTATTTTCTTTCCCTTTCACCTGCATGCTTAGCTCGAGTCACCTCTGATTATTCACACACTCTCAAACATCACTGTACCAGATGTACCACAATTTCAGCAACACCAAATACAATGCAATTGAAAGACTAAAGTGGCAGTAATATTTCACAATTCAAATCAGGATGAAAACTATTCCATCGCATTGCTCAATAGAAGGGAAACAACCACATTAGTTCTGCAAACTAATTTGTCCCGGGTATTTTTCTGCATAAAAATATGCTACTGTGTGGTTGAATAGGGTGATGTCTGTTTGGATAAACTTTCCATGCAGTTGGGCCATAGAGCAATTTTTGAAGCGCTCATGGCAGTCCCTTGGCTAATGATTTACTATAAATTCCTCTCCTGAAATTTGACTTGCTGCTCTTGAAAGTTGTTGAAAGTTGAAGTAGGTAAATGATTCTATCTACCCAAAAAACGTTTGTAGGATAACTCGTGGCCTTGGTTGGAAAATCCTAAAATTGAGAAAATTTACATCGCAGTGTGAGAAATCCCGACATTTATTTGATGGGTGGACAGATAAGGGGGCTATCAAGACTTTGCAGATTGATGTCGCTTTTGCTAATCTGTCTAAAGAAATTTAACTATTTACCCAGAAAGTGTTTTTGACTACTAAATAAATTATTGAAAAACCTCTGTTTAACCCAATGACTTAGAACTTTATACTGAACAAGATTAATATTTGGGGAATGTTAGAGATTATACTAGACATGTATTTGATGTGCATCAACTTGAAAAGTTATACAGAGGTTAACCGTAAATTAAGGTCTCCACCGAGCTCTCGTCCAGCCAAGCAGGCTAGTTCAAATCTGAGATCAAAGACAAACATTGATTTATTTACTTCAATTCTAGACAGTTCCCACCCTGAGGTTACAAATAGTATTATAGTAACCAAAACTAAGAGAAGGAAAATCGACGTTACCACCAAGTATGAATTTCATTTGGTGATTAGATTTGTATGATCCCACGCTTGACGCTATTAAAGTCCATGGGTAGCCAGTTGACGAATGAACTAAAGAATGATGAATGAAGTAAAGTATTTGGATGTAGGAAATGTGCGAAATGTATGGAGGAAGTTGAGAGGTGGTCAGAGGCCTGTGGTTTGCGTGTGATGCGCATAAATCACATCCCGTGTTAAGGGCCCAAGAAATAATTGTGCCCCCACCCCTCTTCCTTGAGGGGAATTTCCTTCTTACTTGCGCCTCATTTATTAAAGGGACTCTTTTTTTGCACAATGTTTTGAACGGTGCATGCCGGTTTCAATAGTTTATCATCCTCGTTTGAGGCTGTGACGAAATTTGAGGAAATTCTGTAATGTGGATAGGGGTGTGAGTGAACGACAGATTGTAATAATGATAGAAGAGGCCTCTAGGACTACTAAGGATCAGCAAGCAAAGTGTCCTCATCTTCAATAACTATATCGATGGGAACTGTTGGAAACTGTGCTGATAGACTTGTTGAACAAATGCAGCCTTTTGCCAAATCCCTAAACCACTTAAGCATTTTCTACCTCTAAACACTTTTCTGCATACGCATCTGTCAACTGGCTAAGGGTTATAATAGGGGTTGCCCTCCTTCCACTGGAACCTATGATCATTTATACTTTTACCAACACAATTTGGAGCAATCATTGTCCCTCACTGAAATATTGATTTGGCGTGACTCATTGTCACATGGAGGTGGGAATTGGCCATAATTTTAGTGGATAAAGTAAAGAACACTGTGTGGGTTTAAGATTTGAATTAGGCAGCTACATGAGACCTTAATTTACGGACAGCCCTCGTTTGGAGTACCTAAAGGTTCACACACTTGACACCAACATACACAGTGTGTGGATAATTAGAGTGACGTAGAGGCGTAGAGGCGTAGTGGCGCGCTGCGTGGTGTGATGTCTAACTCTGTCTGTGTGCTGGAAGATGGTTCCTTGCCTCTCCAGGTTCCAGGGTATCACGATGCGGTTCCCGTGGTAGCAGCGGTGGCTCTCCTCGCCTGACGTCCCCCACCAGGGCCGCCAACAATGTAACTCACAATGATCCTAGCGCATAATTTACTCTCATGAGGTAATGGTGCCAACTTAGCAGCTTATCATACATTTTCAAAAAAACTTTGGCTTGGTTGGCAGTCATTTGTCATCTTGGTGTTTTGCTGGAATTCAACTGTCCCAGTCTAAAATAACTTTACTAAATCTTCAATTAATAAAAATAAATTTGATCTAAACCATTTTGAATATTTATAATTATTTTTGTAAAGAATGTAGGCTTTCCTAATATAAAGGCTGCTTCTATAAATTTAATCTAGGTGTACTCTCATATTGAAGTGGGTTTAACTTATATTAAAAACAGCAAAGTAGTACTTAAGAAATCTTATATCTGAAATATTTCAAATATTATAAATCCTGACTAAACATGTTTTAATATACTCCAGTTCTAAATCAATTAGATTAAGTATTAGAATTATTAATTTCATGTTAAATCATCCTCATTATATATCCTTTAATTATTTTCTGTCAATATTGTTTTAAATAATCTACAGAAAATCAAAGAATTTCAATTTTTGTTTATTTTAAAATAATAGGCTTGTAATTTTAAAAACTAGAAGGCACCAAGTAAAAAAGAAGAGATTATTTGCATAAACAATGACTTTTTAATGACACACTCTGTATTTAATTTTAAATAGGCAACAATTTATATTGTTTTACTATATGTGGTTAAAAAACTCTTTCCTTACACAAATATTTTAAGGTTTTATCTAAATTTTATCGGATTATTTGACAATTTTAAATCAAATGCATATTTTTTTTCCTTAAACTTGAAATTAATATTATTTTGGTACCATTCTTTTCATACAAAATATGTTACTTTCATATCACTAATTAATGAACCTGATAAAATGTAAGTTGCATTCTAAAACCTTTAAATTGCTATCACCCTTTTGTAACAAATATTTATTACTCTTTCTGACTGATATTCATTTTTTAGTATGCAAGTTTTCATCTATAAAATAAATTTTTTAAACCCAGTATGTATCGAGCTTATTTTGTACTCCAATCACGTGAAAATCCATAAACACATCTTAAAATCCACTTTTAAATCCAAGAAAACACGTACAACATGATTTTAAATATCTCAAACTGGTATAAAGTCACAGAAACTAACATGTTTGTGGATGATTTCTTTTGTACATACAACTTCACCCTTTGAGCCCTGGTTACAGGACAGATGCAAATTTTCCCACATTTTTCAGCCTGAGAAGTTGCTTGCATAATTTATTGTCAGGTCGCCATCGCTTTAGTGTTTACTGCGCTTTCTTTTACTGTAAATACTTTTTCTAATCTATTTTATCTATCAATCTTCTATTTTCTTTTCACTTGAGCATTTTAGCACCAGCTTAGCAAGTAGTAACAACATTTTATTTTTATTTTTTGTTTTGTAATGTACTTCTATGGTATTTTCCATTCTATTTAACTCTGAATCTTGCTTGCTTTCATTTGTGTTCCTTTTATAACTTTTCTTCACCACAGGAATACAGAGGATACAGCATTGAGTTGGTTGGACTGGTAATATTTTGGGTAAGGTAACTTATGTCTATTTCAGGAAATTTCTAATAACACTGTGCTTCTAAACGCAAGACATGTTCAATGTTCATGCCCTCAGCAGTTTTTCAATATTGTGTATTTTACAATCTGAAACATTTATGTACAAGGCTAACAAAACAACTGCATATCAATATCTTGGGATTATAACATTATCAGGTATATTCAGTAGTCAAACAGTTGTCTTTATAATTATTTTATTCATTTAAATGTTGATAGGGTAACCGTTGTTACCTCGAGTTTACTAACAGCCTTTCAGGAATCTATATAAAAAATGTGATTCTAGTGTATGTTCTTGATAACCAAGCACTGTGCTTCATGCTAATGCCACAAGGCTACATGCCGCAAGCTACATAGCCTGGCTGACTGATGACTCGCCATCGCATCATTGCCTGATCTGACCATTGCCTGATCCATCATCTCTGACCATTGCCTGATCCATCATCTCTGACCATTGCCTTATCCGTGTCTCTGATCTCTTCTGTTTCCTGTTTCAGGGGTGGCCTAGGTGTACCTGGCCCAGTAAATTGGACAGTCAAAGTACAGGGACCAGACTACATTACTCTATAGTGACCATTGGACATTCCATCACTCTTATAGCCTTTTCTACGCTGCTAAACTTTAAGCAATTTTACAATCTCACTTATCAATCGACACGTACTCTAGACTTAGTGGTCCTAGATTAGCTTTCTTTATTCAGTAACGTATACAAAGATTTATTCTGTCCAGTAGACTAGAAAGGCGAGCTCATCTTTAGATCAAAATTCGCTTAGGGAAAGTCTATTGTCGAGAATAATTTTTTACGTATTTTTAACAAACTGTAAATTTATTTAGTGCCTCTGTAAAGCTTAGTGGATTGAGCACTTTTAAATTACCACTTTACCGTAGGAGAACGTAGCCGTAGGGCGTAGGGCGTAGAGCGCAGACGCAGGGTGGCGCTCGAGTGACCTGTCAGTTCCAGGGTCGGTCTCTCGAGTGCAGGGGTGGGGCTCAACCGGGAAAGTTAAGGGAAGACTTTCCCGGTTGGCAGTGGTCGGTCGCGTACCCGAGCTCAAGCCAAGCTGATCTGTGAGATATTATTTCTCGGCACGGTTTTACGGTAGTTTTGCTTCGTAGAAGTTCGTTTCGTGCCAATTTTCACATTTTAAAGTCTTCCTTCTTCAGTTTAGCACAAGAGGGTGTTAGTATCCGGCACATTAAAGTTAGAGATTGTAGTTTATTTATCATATTTAATCGTGTATTTCCGATTTTCGCTGTGTTCAGCGACATGTACCTATTGTACTTTAATTATTCTCCTACCAGCGTACTTGATTATAAAGTTTACCTTCTTTACTGAGAGTTTCATTTCCCTAAGTATTCCGAGAGTGAAGAGAATGATAAATTGAATTGCTTGCATCACTTGTGTTTATTTATTTCTCCTTTTATACCAAATTAGTTGATAATATTTTTGATAGAACATTGCAATATTCATTAAATATATATTTTTTTATATAATCAATAATCAAGTAGATCTGAAAATATATTCGAAGAGGTAAGAAATAAGGTTGAATGTTATCTAGTCCATTACGGTACCTCTAACTAGACATGGTCGCTGCTTTCTGTTCACTATGTCAAGATGAAACTGCAACACACGTAGATCATTTGTAGATATAAACCGCTTGAACAGAGGGAATAAGGTTTGTACAGTACCCCAGACATAAAGCCATCAAATTTCTCAAAATACTTCTTGAAATCGAAAATGGAAGATGGTATCAGCTAGTCATGTGATGGCAGCGGAGAAAGAGTGAAGTTATAAAATATGCAGATGGAAGCATGGGTGGTGTTAAAAAATGAAGATGTAAGGAAATCTTTATTTTCCAATAATAAAAAAAAAAACTGATAATGTTTAAAAATTATTAGTTGCCATATGGTGTTAAATTGATTTTAAAAAAGGTGGATCTAGACAACTATTTACCCTTAGGGAAATAGGAAATAACAGTACCCCTAGGAGAGGGCTATGAGAGCTCCAGCAGGCCTTTGGAGGGAGGGGGTAATGTAACAAAATAAAAACAGTATACATGGTGAAGATTGAATTTTACTCAACATTATGCCTTCAGATTTGCCCACAATACAAATTTAGGTCAGCAGGTCAGCAATTAACTTCCACTTGCTTCGTACCACGTGTAGTAATAGTGCGTTGTCCAAGGCGCATCCGTTGCCTTCGTCGCAGAGCGATGATCTCTGGGTGTCGATCACTTCAAGTCCTGTTGTTCCAAACACGTCTATTCAGATCAACAGTTGGTTGCTGACTGTGTTTAGTGATCTCATTATGAATGGGAAGAGCAAGTGTTGGAAATTCTGTGGCATATAGATGGAAGATGAGGAAATTCTGGTCCTAGTTATTGAACCTCTATTGTGTACGCATAGTGTTTTACCAAGAGAAGTGAGGAAAGGATATTTTTAAATACTTATCCAAACCTCTTGAACGCGGACGATAGGCTGTTAAGTGAATTTTCTAGACTTAGAAAAAACAGTTTCAGTTCGTTTGCGACTTGCTACAAGAGGATATTTCAAAACATCCATGCAATCGCACTCCATGTCCAATAACAAAAGAAGTAAAGTTAGGTATTACACTAAGGTACTGTATGGATTTTTTTTATATATTTAAAGGTGTGAACCTAAATAATTCTAATTAAAAAAAAAAACATATGTTTAAGTTTGTTTTAAAAAAAAAATTAATTTAAATTAAAGCCTCGTATGTAGTTTTCTCCAAACAGTGAAAATAACCTTGAAAGCACAGGAGAACACAAACACAACACTGCAATAATCGCTGACCATTATAGCGATCCTGTCTGCTCCCAAAGCAGTGCCCCATGTCAAACGTTCAGCGTCTCAAGCGTCAGACGCTTCTTGGACCATTGAAATCAAGCTTAGTAGTCACTGAGCGTCCATCGCCACTGTCTATTTCTCAGCGCTAGACGCAACAGACGCATTCTTGGACAACAGACCAATCTGGTTGACCAGTTTTTAAATGTTTGTTTTGTATGTGTTTCATCTCAATTTCCATTTTTTTTTTTTTTTTTTTTTTGTATTGTTTTATACTTCTGACAAACTCAATCATGCCAAATTTTTAAGCGCCATAGCTGACATTCTGACCAGATGATGTGCTTAATTTGCAGCACGAGATAGCTGTATTTGTTTAAAAACTACCTGGGATCGTTTCGATCGAGGTTTTGTTATGAGGTCCCAGTTGCGTAACCACCAACATGTGTGTGTGTCCACAACAACTAAAGTAAAGTATGAATGAAATTTCGTACAAACGCCTAAACGTCATGATCAGACTATGGGAACGTGATTTTATGTGTGGTAGGCCTTTTCTATTTTTACATACCGGTACAAAAAAACATTTAGCAAATTCTTTCCTAACCACAAATTATTTTAGTAGCTTCTACAAGAACACGGCCTCCCGACTTGGCTTCGGACGCTATTGTAAGTAACTGGTAGCATGTATGGTTCACCCCATACAAAAAATCCCTACCCTCTCCCTTCTACTGTTGGAGCCCAAGTAGCAAAAACTGTTGGCAAATTGTTGGCCCTCCCATTTCTGTGTATGGTTGGCCAACAGTGTTTTGGCACTAAGTCTTACGGTTGGTCAACCAACCAGTTTTTAACATAGAACAAACCATTGGGGCCAAAATATAAAAACACAAAATAATACAGATTTTGAATGAAAAGTAGATTTATCAAATGAGTTATCTTTTATAAACGGGCAGACTTTATATAACCACTGCCCGCCAGCACTAGGAAAAAAGGGGGGCGCTGCTCTTGGCCCAGGGCTCCACTGACCCTTAACACGGCCTTGAGTTGAGTAGGGCCTATATTGATTAAATGTTCATAAAAACAAATTTTGGATAAAATTAGAATAAAAATGTCTTGCCCAGCTGGGTCACGAACTTGATTACTTCGATTTATGAGACTCTTACCTTGCCTCTGAGCTATCTGTGATTGTAGATAATATGTGTTTTCGAGTGATTAAAGAGGAGCCGACAATTGCAATGGCCGCAATACTTTATATATATTTTTGATTCTATGATTCGGTTTATCAAGTAGTTGAATTGTTTTTCTAGGAATTGGAGAGGATACTGTTATTTGAATATAGATTATAAATTGTAATAATTAATTAGTCTTTTCGCTTAAACTGTTCAACTATAAAAAATTTTATCAAATAAGTTAAAGAATATTAATTTAAAAAAAATATTTGCATTATTATATGTTGAGTAGGTTTTCTACTAGTGTATCTACAGTGTTAGCAAAACGGGAGTGCCGATGGAGACCTGTGGGGGTGCGTGCGTTTGAAGGGACTTGACCTGGTCTCCATCGGCACTCCCGTTTTGCTAATACTATAGCATCACAACTATCACAATTTCATCTGACTATATTTATTATAGATCAAAATTTCTCCAAAATCGTCTTATATTCTGCTGACATAGCATTTTATTTTCTTATTAAATAAATCAATTTGTTTTAAAATGTGTTTTAGAATGTTCTATACTTAAATCCAACAATTCTCTCCTTTGTTGGGCCAACGAATACAAGATCCCGTTGGGCCAACTTTGGCAAGGCGTTAAAATTTCCACCCACCATTTTCAAACCGTGCCGACCATTTCCCAACGTTGGGACAATGTGTGCTACACTTGGCGAGGAAGTAGACCTTTAGAGAGAAACTCAACATCATCTCCAATTGCAGTGGAAAGAAGAGTGTATATGGCGTTTTTGTAGTGAACCAAATGTGTCACCAGCCCTACAGCGTCCAAGTCGGGATGTCATGTAAAAGTAGACATTCCATCTCCATGTTATAGTTGTAGCCAGGTTTTTAATCAAATTTGTCTTAGTTGATGTGAGCCACCTGCAGATTGCGCTGATCTAAATTACTGATTTCTGCCGATTACAGATGGGTAAACCAAGACAAACTGATGGAATGACTGATTATGAGCTATAGCAACTGTTGTGACCCAGCAACTATGTCAGTAACAAAAAATAAGGTACAAAATAGAGTTTTAGACACTAGCGCAATCTGTGACTGGCTCACACAATTACTTTCTTTTTTAGTAAAAGATTGACGACAGCTGATCCATATAGATGGGATGTCTTCTTCTGTAACCAATAGTAAATGCCATGATCCGAACCCACGACATAGCTGCTTTGGGCCCGAATGACGCTACCGACTCACCTAAACACATGACACTGTGAGAGATCAGAAGAAACAGAGCCTATTTAGGAAGCTGTCTAGACTTAAAATCACAAAATAATCAATTTAACTTTCAAACTTGTTATCTAAAGATAGTCAATATCAAAGTTCTATAGAAGAGAAATAAACAGTCTCCTAGATAGATTTATCTACCAATGGACAACCAGAGAGACCCAACCTCTAGAAATTCCCAATCCAAACTACGATGTGAGGGGGGGGGGTGACCAGATCCGAAAAGACTTTCAGGAGAAGATGGGGATATCAATTGACCAAGCAGCAGACAGGCAAAAGTGGAGGCAACTTGATGGCTGGCTAAAAACCTTTAAGTTGTGCTTTTAACCGTCCACAGCAGCAGTGTGTTTACCACATTTTTTACAGCAGAAACCAAAGTCCTTTCGATCCTTTTTCTCATTTTCTACCAGACGCATCATATTAATACAACTAATGTAATTTACCACAAGAAATTCAGAACTTCTTTTTTAAAACATTCCAACAACAAATAAGTAAAGAAAGCTAAGCTAGGTCTAATCAAACAGCTAAGTGAAGTGCTCTTGCTCTACAAAGTGGTTTAAAAAGAAATTGTATTATTTTTTACATTTTAGGGTCAATAGCCCCCCTCCCCCCATAACACCCCAGTTCCCAAATGTGTGCCAGTTCGTGAACTCGTTCAATAAATGTAGGCTTACACTTTTACAGAATTTGATCACTCTGGTAAATAGATGGCAGGTTGATTATATTTTGTAAGTGTAGCCTAAGATGAGTTTTACTTTTTTCTGACTTAATGTAATTGTTTTGTTATTTATTTAGCTGTACAATTCAATTTTTGCTTAATTTAACGTGGAAACAGACACATATACAAATATGCAGTAAGTTATGTATGAATTTGAATGGTTGGTGATTTTGGCCCCTTCCGCACCTCAAAATGGAAAAGTAAATCGGTCCCTGGTCCAGGTCTTACCATGAGCCCTACGGTAATTTAGCTTATTCCCTATGTTATGCAAAGTTGCTAAAAGGTAATCAAAAGAGTCGTAGCATCAGTTCTTCAATAAATCATGTAAAATAGCACATTACAAATACAGAACAAAAGGGGGGACCAATTAACTGTACAATACCGTTAAATGTTGAATAACTTCCTGCTAATGCACTATTGACTGTAAGTACACTGGTGCTCATGGTCATGGTACATAATACTACAAATAGACATCCCTTTGAAGTGAACCGGATTGACTACCATTTACTTTAGGTACTGCACTGCAAGTGCAAGTGGACATCCCGTTGACTTGAAGCAAATGTACCATTGGCCATTGACTGCAAGTAGATATATCATTTGCGTGAAACACATGAAGCATTGACTTTAGAAAAGTATTGGATTGCTTGCTCTGATCAATATTGCATCAGGACAACTGAATTGTACACCCAACGTATATAAACATATCGATAGTTTGTGACGAAAACTACCGTATGTCTAGACAGCTAAATGTTACTAATTTGGCCAACCCTTGTTGGATATCCCCCATTCCCATTATAACGAAGTTGACTACGGCTGTCAGTGGACTAGTGAAGTTAGTTGTAACAGAAAAAAAAAACGCATAGGATTATTTTAGAAATTTTGATTCTTATTTTACGAGTGCTGTCAGTGAAATTAAGTAATAGTGCGACTAAAGTTTAAAAAACAGATTAGAACTTGATGCATCGAATTCCCATCTCTCCTCCTCCTGCTATTTTGGTTGACTGGTCGCTGTAATTACGAACTTGACTTGTGTAGTATAGTGAAATTAAAGTGAAGTGAAGTTGTAACGGAACAACGGAACGGAACGAGAACGACAACGACAACGAAAAAACTGTGAGCCTCAGCCTACCTACCTACCTAGTGTGTGTACTGTGTAGTGATCAGCGAAGGAATGTTTTCGTCATTTTGATTGATTCTAATAATCTTACCACTTACCAGCCCAGTTCGTAAAATTAAGTAATAATGCGACTAAAATTTGTGGGAACCGATTAGAACTTGATACATCGAAGTTCGAAGTAACCTGAATAGGGTGAGTAGGCCTAGTCAACTATCTGTAAGTTAATGCTCTCTTTAGCTTAACTTGTTCGGAATGTTTAGGATCGCACATCCATAAATTGTGGCCGGGGAGTGGACTAGAGGTTACAATAAGTTTCACTCATCGTAAATGAGAATGTCTTGTAATTCATCTAATATAACAAACTTAGCGTACTCCATCTGATATCAGTAGCCTAAGTAAGCTTATGAAAGGACAATGTTAAAAGCTTCAGTCCTGAAGGTGGTAATTTTGTTTGCTTCAACTAGCCTAGGACTAAGACTAGGACATGCTGTGAAGTTACCGGTATTAGGTCTACCCCCCCCCCCCCCCCCACCCCATTACATATGTCATTTTACATTTAACTTAAATCAACAGTTAACTTCAAGAGATAGGCCTAGCTTAGCCTTAGAGTAATTTAGACTAGGCCTAGGCTCTGGAAAAACAATCAAGGCCTAAGCCTATAAATTTTTGGTTAAAATCTTGTGTTTACTTAGGCTGACCCCTGTGTTTCATAGGGCAAACCAGGAATGTGACCTTGAGAATCACAACCGACCGGACATAACCCTAGGACTGCCTTCCCCTGTACACACAGTGGTTTCTTGTGTGTGGTTGGGACATTTTTTTCAAACGCTTAAGTTAATATTCAACTTGCGCAATGAAAATCATCCAGAAGAGTAAAAACTTAATAATTTTGATACCGTTTGAAAAAGTAGATTCTCAACTTTTAACCCTCTCTCTGGGTCATAGAAAAGCTCCTTAAGTTAAATATCACACGAATTTCAGAAATTTTGCAGGGTTCATTTACTTACAATTTTTAAAACCTATTAACTTAGGCCTATTAGGAATAAATATGAACTAAAAAGGCCTAGGCCTATTGTATATCATTTTGTTTACCAAATTTAGGAGGCATAACTTATAAATTTATAATTATAATAACACTAACCTGGTAGGCCTACTAAAAATATTTCAGCATAGAAATCCTAAGTTGTGTATAGGCCTAAATGATTTTCATTTGTCACCACTTCAACCCACTTCACAAAGAAAAAGTGTCTAATATATAGCCAAACTTTAGAAAATAAAATAAAAACATACAATGTTTTATGGTCTAATTCTAAAAATATTAACACTAAGTTCCGGTTAGGCTATATGTACAAAAATCTTACGATACCGGTACGTTGATCACAGGCAACAACACAGAACTAAGATAACCTTACTAACCTACATTGCCGGTCTGACAGCTGAATACATAGCAAATCCACTGCTACCTAAATAATAAAAACATTCGCCAACATACGAAGTGGTACTATAAGAAAGCTTATGATTTCTACTTTAAAATAGTGAAAAATCATCCCGAAATTATTAAAATTATGCAAACGGTAAGCATTTGAGTGAGCGCTTGCTAAATGCGTTGGAAAACCGATGTGCAACAGAGGGTTAATTTAATGTCCAAACGAACCTCGTAGCACTAACAGATCAAAAAGTTATAATAACTGCTATTTATAATAAGAACAATATTTAGCGTGTGTAACATTTTCGAGTCATTCGGCGAAATCTCGTGAAACACGTTATCTTGAAAAAAATCTAAAAGTCTTAACTTAGTTTTGGCCTAAACAGGAAGTGGTTGGTATACCATTGGAATGAGCTTGATTTGTTCTTTATTTTTGTATAGAGAACTGTGTCATACGATGTAGGAAGTCTGAAAAATATTTTTTTGAAATCAGCTGTTTTGTCAATTGGCAATTTTGCCCAAAGCGCTGTTTAAATGGTAGCCTAGTTTCTAAATCACGAATAAATATGTCGATAATTGACATTCCTAGAGTAATGAGAGTCATACCTAAGTTATTTGAAGCTAAGAATACTGTACATTCTTCCTCATGTAATGGTGAAGTTCATTTATGAGATTCAGGTGGCATTTTTTGTAACTGGAAAAAACAAGCGTTGTTTCGACATTTATGTTCTGCTCGCCACCATTGAAGTACAGTTATTAGTGCGGCCAACATTATTATCTGTTAATTTATTATCAAAGGTTAGTGTTTTAGTTCAAACAAAGTGTATACCGTAGGCCTAATTTAGTCATGTGTTGTGTGAGTTACTAGTAGGCCTGCTATTTATCCATATCACGACGGATAGGCCTATTATTTATGTGCAAATTTTGTGTTATGGTATTGAAATAGTGATTGTTTACACGGTTAGGCCTAATCTACAATGGTAGCCTTTTGCAAAGGATTAGGCTACTAATTTGGGGGTCCCTTTCATTTGATATTTTTCTAAATCATCTTATTTTTCTGAACAAAAAGAGTATGCATTAGATAGGGTTATCATTATGGTTTGGACACATAAAACAGTTTAACACGTTCGCTACTGCAATAGTACGAAATTTTTCATTCACGTGGACCAGCGACGCACATATGCGTCGGCCGGGTTCCACCCATAGACTGCCGTCGCATATATGCATCGCAAATATGTGACATTACAAAAGGTTATTAATAATACAAAAAAACAAGAATATATTATTTACAAACACGATTGTAGCGTATTACAATGTACATGATCACTGTTTTACAGGTTTTCGCCCGTGGTCTGTGTGTACTGTTATCCAAGTGACAGCCGGTCTATGTGTAAGATTCAAATTGATACCTGGGTCTGTGGCAATGACCGCGGCGTCGCATAAAGTGTTAAAGTAACCTCTGCTCATGTTGCTCAACATGTAGCTAGGCCTAGTTTCAAATTTAGGTTGAAAAATCTGCAGGCCTAACTTAGGTGTGTCTCACGCTACAAATACTTCTGGAACCTTTATTTTATATATTTTCTTGTTCAGAAATAAACTTATATTCCATATACATGTGACAACATTTATCATAGTTCAGTAGGGTAAAGTATAAAAATAAGATCCAACTTTGAAAAAGTAATAAATAGGCCTAGGCTACTTGTTTTCAGTGAAACTCAAATATTGCTTTTCAAGTCATAAAACAGTCATTACTTTGTACAAATGGCATTATTCTTAATAAATGAAATGATTATTCTTAATGGTGAGTCGGTGGCTCAGTTGGTAGCGTCACGGACTTTGGGCCCAAGGCAGAAGTGTTGTGGGTTCGGATCCTGGTCACTGCCACAAACTTTTATCAGTACAGTTCATCTTTGTACTGTACCGGCTCACCCCTTGCTTTGCTGGATACGTTCCACGCACAGATCTGTAGTCTATGTGGACGGGCAAATGCAAGGTTAAAAGAGGCCGCCAACACCTCGACAAACTCTTGGAAAATCATTGTGGTGTGAGTAGCCTCCGGATTGCGAATAATAACTATGATAGTGGTTTAAATACCTTATTCTTGCAATCCGATTGTTGTCTTCACAACTAGTTTCAACCTGCTAGGAGGTCATCATCAGGTGAGTTCAAGGATGAAATTACTTCATATGAAGGTCGTCAGTAACAGTTTTTTTACATTCACACAAACACACGACGAATAAACACATAGTGCGCACACATATACGGCCGATAAAAACATCGAACTCGACAAGCGGACCCGTGTTGAGAATGCGGAAGTTGCGTCTAGACTGTAGAGTAAACAGCTGGTCAAGCATCACGCGCATTTTCTTATCTTGGAAAATAAAGATAAGGCATCATCCTAGGACCCCACAGCCTCCGTTACCCATCCACTGTTGAGCTCTGAAGTCAATGGGCATGGGGCCCAGATTTTTTAACTTTAACCACAGTTCCCAACAAAGGTCGGTCTGATACCAACTGCTTAAACCTTCTACAATCTTCTGTACAGACCCTGCAGCTATCATCCTAGAACCCCACGGCCTCCGTTACGCATCCACTGTTGAGCTTAGAAGTCAATGAAGGTAAAATCCTCTTATATTGTCACCTCCACAAACTCTTGGAAAATATGGATTAGGCATCATTCTAAGGTTACCCGTCTACTGTTGAGCTCTGAAGTCCATGGGCATGGGGCCCAGATTGTTTAACGTTAACCTCAGTTCCCAACAAAGGTCGGTCTGATACCAACTGCTTAAACCTTCTAAAATCTTCTGTACAGTCCCTGCAGCTATCATCCTAGAACCCCACAGCCTCCGTTACCCATCCACTGTTGAGCTTGGAAGTCAATGGGCATGGGGCCCAGATTGTTTAACGTTAACCTCAGTTCCCAAAAAAGGTCGGTCTGATACCAACTGCTTAAACCCTCTACAATCTTCTGTACAGTCCCTGCAGCTATTATCCCAGGACCCCACAGCCTCCGTTATGCATCCACTGTTGAGCTCTGAAGTCCATGGGCTTGGGGCCCAGATTTTTTAACGTTAACCACAGTTCCCAACAAAGGTCGGTCTGATACCAACTGCTTAAACCCTCTACAATCATCTGTACAGTCCCTGCGGCTATCATCCTAGAACCCCACAGCCTCCGTTACGCATCCACTGTTGAGCTCTGAAGTCCATGGGCATGGGGCCCAGATTTTTTAACGTTAACCACAGTTCCCAACAAAGGTCGGTCTGATACCAACTGCTTAAACCTTCTACAATCTTCTGTACAGTCCCTGCAGCTATTATCCCAGGACCCCACAGCCTCCGTTATGCATCCACTGTTGAGCTCTGAAGTCCATGGGCATGGGGCCCAGATTTTTTAACGTTAACCACAGTTCCCAACAAAGGTCGGTCTGATACTAACTGCTTAAACCCTCTACAATCTTCTGTACAGTCCCTGCGGCTATCATCCTAGAACCCCACAGCCTCGGTTACGCATCCACTGTTGAGCTCTGAAGTCCATGGGCATGGGGCCCAGATTTTTTAACGTTAACCACAGTTCCCAACAAAGGTCGTTCTGACACCAACTGCTTAAACCCTCTACAATCTTCTGTACAGTCCCTGCGGCTATCATCCTAGAACCCCACAGCCTCCGTTACGCATCCACTGTTGAGCTCTGAAGTCCATGGGCATGGGGCACAGATTTTTTAACGTTAACCACAGTTCCCAACAAAGGTCGGTCTGATACCAACTGCTTAAACCCTCTACAATCTTCTGTACAGTCCC
The DNA here is from genome assembly GCF_028750875.1 of Macrosteles quadrilineatus. NCBI lineage: Eukaryota > Metazoa > Arthropoda > Insecta > Hemiptera > Cicadellidae > Macrosteles > Macrosteles quadrilineatus. The sequence continues at coordinate 8,260,938 of NW_026542600.1, read as the reverse complement.
TGCAGCTATTATCCCAGGACCCCACAGCCTCCGTTATGCATCCACTGTTGAGCTCTGAAGTCCATGGGCATGGGGCCCAGATTTTTTAACGTTAACCACAGTTCCCAACAAAGGTCGGTCTGACACCAACTGCTTAAACCCTCTACAATCTTCTGTACAGTCCCTGCGGCTATCATCCTAGAACCCCACAGCCTCCGTTACGCATCCACTGTTGAGCTCTGAAGTCCATGGGCATGGGGCCCAGATTTTTTAACGTTAACCACAGTTCCCAACAAAGGCCGGTCTGATACCAACTGCTTAAACCTTCTACAATCTTCTGTACAGTCCCTGCAGCTATTATCCCAGGACCTTACAGCCTCCGTTATGCATCCACTGTTGAGCTCTGAAGTCCATGGGCATGGGGCCCAGATTTTTTAACGTTAACCACAGTTCCCAACAATGGTCGGTCTGATACCAACTGCTTAAACCTTCTACAATCTTCTGTACAGTCCCTGCAGCTATTATCCCAGGACCCCACAGCCTCCGTTATGCATCCACTGTTGAGCTCTGAAGTCCATGGGCATGGGGCCCAGATTTTTGAACGTTAACCACAGTTCCCAACAAAGGTCGGTCTGACACCAACTGCTTAAACCCTCTACAATCTTCTGTACAGTCCCTGCGGTTATCATCCTAGAACCCCACAGCCTCCGTTACGCATCCACTGTTGAGCTCTGAAGTCCATGGGCATGGGGCCCAGATTTTTTAACGTTAACCACAGTTCCCAACAAAGGTCGGTCTGATACCAACTGCTTAAACCTTCTACAATCTTTTGTACAGTCCCTGTAGCTATTATCCCAGGACCCCACAGCCTCCGTTATGCATCCACTGTTGAGCTCTGAAGTCCATGGGCATGGGGCCCAGATTTTTTAACGTTAACCACAGTTCCCAACAAAGGTCGGTCTGATACCAACTGCTTAAACCTTCTACAATCTTCTGTACAGTCCCTGCAGCTATTATTCCAGGACCCCACAGCCTCCGTTATGCATCCACTGTTGAGCTCTAAAATCCATGGGCATGGGGCCCAGATTTTTTAACGTTAACCACAGTTCCCAACAATGGTCGGTCTGATACCAACTGCTTAAACCTTCTACAATCTTCTGTACAGTCCCTGCAGCTATTATCCCAGGACCCCACAGCCTCCGTTATGCATCCACTGTTGAGCTCTGAAGTCCATGGGCATGGGGCCCAGATTTTTTAACGTTAACCACAGTTCCCAACAAAGGTCGGTCTGATACCAACTGCTTAAACCCTCTACAATCTTCTGTACAGTCCCTGCAGCTATTATCCCAGGACCCCACAGCCTCCGTTATGCATCCACTGTTGAGCTCTGAAGTCCATGGGCATGGGGCCCAGATTTTTTAACGTTAACCACAGTTCCCAACAAAGGTCGGTCTGATACCAACTGCTTAAACCTTCTACAATCTTCTGTACAGTCCCTGCAGCTATTATCCCAGGACCCCACAGCCTCCGTTATGCATCCACTGTTGAGCTCTGAAGTCCATGGGCATGGGGCCCAGATTTTTTAACATTAACCACAGTTCCCAACAAAGGTCGGTCTGATACCAACTGCTTAAACCCTCTACAATCTTCTGTACAGTCCCTGCAGCTATTATCCCAGGACCCCACAGCCTCCCTTATGCATCCACTGTTGAGCTCTGAAGTCCATGGGCATGGGGCCCATATTTTGTAACGTTAACCACAGTTCCCAACAAAGGTCGGTCTGATACCAACTGCTTAAACCCTCTACAATCTTCTGTACAGTCCCTGCGGCTATCATCCTAGAACCCCACAGCCTCCGTTACGCATCCACTGTTGAGCTCTAAAGTCCATGGGCATGGGGCCCAGATTTTTTAACGTTAACCACAGTTCCCAACAATGGTCGGTCTGATACCAACTGCTTAAACCTTCTACAATCTTCTGTACAGTCCCTGCAGCTATTATCCCAGGACCCCACAGCCTCCGTTATGCATCCACTGTTGAGCTCTGAAGTCCATGGGCATGGGGCCCAGATTTTTGAACGTTAACCACAGTTCCCAACAAAGGTCGGTCTGACACCAACTGCTTAAACCCTCTACAATCTTCTGTACAGTCCCTGCGGTTATCATCCTAGAACCCCACAGCCTCCGTTACGCATCCACTGTTGAGCTCTGAAGTCCATGGGCATGGGGCCCAGATTTTTTAACATTAACCACAGTTCCCAACAAAGGTCGGTCTGATACCAACTGCTTAAACCTTCTACAATCTTTTGTACAGTCCCTGTAGCTATTATCCCAGGACCCCACAGCCTCCGTTATGCATCCACTGTTGAGCTCTGAAGTCCATGGGCATGGGGCCCAGATTTTTTAACGTTAACCACAGTTCCCAACAAAGGTCGGTCTGATACCAACTGCTTAAACCTTCTACAATCTTCTGTACAGTCCCTGCAGCTATTATTCCAGGACCCCACAGCCTCCGTTATGCATCCACTGTTGAGCTCTAAAATCCATGGGCATGGGGCCCAGATTTTTTAACGTTAACCACAGTTCCCAACAAAGGTCGGTCTGATACCAACTGCTTAAACCTTCTACAATCTTCTGTACAGTCCCTGCAGCTATTATCCCAGGACCCCACAGCCTCCGTTATGCATCCACTGTTGAGCTCTGAAGTCCATGGGCATGGGGTCCAGATTTTTTAACGTTAACCACAGTTCCCAACAAAGGTCGGTCTGATACCAACTGCTTAAACCCCCTACAATCTTCTGTACAGTCCCTGCGGCTATCATCCTAGAACCCCACAGCCTCGGTTACGCATCCACTGTTGAGCTCTGAAGTCCATGGGCATGGGGCCCAGATTTTTTAACGTTAACCACAGTTCCCAACAAAGGTCGGTCTGATACCAACTGCTTAAACCTTCTACAATCTTCTGTACAGTCCCTGCAGCTATTATCCCAGGACCCCACAGCCTCCGTTATGCATCCACTGTTGAGCTCTGAAGTCCATGGGCATGGGGCCCAGATTTTTTAACGTTAACCACAGTTCCCAACAAAGGTCGGTCTGATACCAACTGCTTAAACCCTCTACAATCTTCTGTACAGTCCCTGCGGCTATCATCCTAGAACCCCACAGCCTCCGTTACGCATCCACTGTTGAGCTCTGAAGTCCATGGGCATGGGGCCCAGATTTTTTAACGTTAACCACAGTTCCCAACAAAGGTCGGTCTGATACCAACTGCTTAAACCTTCTACAATCTTCTGTACAGTCCCTGCAGCTATTATCCCAGGACCCCACAGCCTCCGTTATGCATCCACTGTTGAGCTCTGAAGTCCATGGGCATGGGGCCCAGATTTTTTAACGTTAACCACAGTTCCCAACAAAGGTCGGTCTGATACTAACTGCTTAAACCCTCTACAATCTTCTGTACAGTCCCTGCGGCTATCATCCTAGAACCCCACAGCCTCGGTTACGCATCCACTGTTGAGCTCTGAAGTCCATGGGCATGGGGCCCAGATTTTTTAACGTTAACCACAGTTCCCAACAAAGGTCGTTCTGACACCAACTGCTTAAACCCTCTACAATCTTCTGTACAGTCCCTGCGGCTATCATCCTAGAACCCCACAGCCTCCGTTACGCATCCACTGTTGAGCTCTGAAGTCCATGGGCATGGGGCACAGATTTTTTAACGTTAACCACAGTTCCCAACAAAGGTCGGTCTGATACCAACTGCTTAAACCCTCTACAATCTTCTGTACAGTCCCTGCAGCTATTATCCCAGGACCCCACAGCCTCCGTTATGCATCCACTGTTGAGCTCTGAAGTCCATGGGCATGGGGCCCAGATTTTTTAACGTTAACCACAGTTCCCAACAAAGGTCGGTCTGACACCAACTGCTTAAACCCTCTACAATCTTCTGTACAGTCCCTGCGGCTATCATCCTAGAACCCCACAGCCTCCGTTACGCATCCACTGTTGAGCTCTGAAGTCCATGGGCATGGGGCCCAGATTTTTTAACGTTAACCACAGTTCCCAACAAAGGTCGGTCTGATACCAACTGCTTAAACCTTCTACAATCTTCTGTACAGTCCCTGCAGCTATTATCCCAGGACCTTACAGCCTCCGTTATGCATCCACTGTTGAGCTCTGAAGTCCATGGGCATGGGGCCCAGATTTTTTAACGTTAACCACAGTTCCCAACAATGGTCGGTCTGATACCAACTGCTTAAACCTTCTACAATCTTCTGTACAGTCCCTGCAGCTATTATCCCAGGACCCCACAGCCTCCGTTATGCATCCACTGTTGAGCTCTGAAGTCCATGGGCATGGGGCCCAGATTTTTGAACGTTAACCACAGTTCCCAACAAAGGTCGGTCTGACACCAACTGCTTAAACCCTCTACAATCTTCTGTACAGTCCCTGCGGTTATCATCCTAGAACCCCACAGCCTCCGTTACGCATCCACTGTTGAGCTCTGAAGTCCATGGGCATGGGGCCCAGATTTTTTAACGTTAACCACAGTTCCCAACAAAGGTCGGTCTGATACCAACTGCTTAAACCTTCTACAATCTTTTGTACAGTCCCTGTAGCTATTATCCCAGGACCCCACAGCCTCCGTTATGCATCCACTGTTGAGCTCTGAAGTCCATGGGCATGGGGCCCAGATTTTTTAACGTTAACCACAGTTCCCAACAAAGGTCGGTCTGATACCAACTGCTTAAACCTTCTACAATCTTCTGTACAGTCCCTGCAGCTATTATTCCAGGACCCCACAGCCTCCGTTATGCATCCACTGTTGAGCTCTAAAATCCATGGGCATGGGGCCCAGATTTTTTAACGTTAACCACAGTTCCCAACAAAGGTCGGTCTGATACCAACTGCTTAAACCTTCTACAATCTTCTGTACAGTCCCTGCAGCTATTATCCCAGGACCCCACAGCCTCCGTTATGCATCCACTGTTGAGCTCTGAAGTCCATGGGCATGGGGTCCAGATTTTTTAACGTTAACCACAGTTCCCAACAAAGGTCGGTCTGATACCAACTGCTTAAACCCCCTACAATCTTCTGTACAGTCCCTGCGGCTATCATCCTAAAACCCCACAGCCTCGGTTACGCATCCACTGTTGAGCTCTGAAGTCCATGGGCATGGGGCCCAGATTTTTTAACGTTAACCACAGTTCCCAACAAAGGTCGGTCTGATACCAACTGCTTAAACCTTCTACAATCTTCTGTACAGTCCCTGCAGCTATTATCCCAGGACCCCACAGCCTCCGTTATGCATCCACTGTTGAGCTCTGAAGTCCATGGGCATGGGGCCCAGATTTTTTAACGTTAACCACAGTTCCCAACAAAGGTCGGTCTGATACCAACTGCTTAAACCCTCTACAATCTTCTGTACAGTCCCTGCGGCTATCATCCTAGAACCCCACAGCCTCCGTTACGCATCCACTGTTGAGCTCTGAAGTCCATGGGCATGGGGCCCAGATTTTTTAACGTTAACCACAGTTCCCAACAAAGGTCGGTCTGATACCAACTGCTTAAACCTTCTACAATCTTCTGTACAGTCCCTGCAGCTATTATCCCAGGACCCCACAGCCTCCGTTATGCATACACTGTTGAGCTCTGAAGTCCATGGGCATGGGGCCCAGATTTTTTAACGTTAACCACAGTTCCCAACAAAGGTCGGTCTGATACTAACTGCTTAAACCCTCTACAATCTTCTGTACAGTCCCTGCGGCTATCATCCTAGAACCCCACAGCCTCGGTTACGCATCCACTGTTGAGCTCTGAAGTCCATGGGCATGGGGCCCAGATTTTTTAACGTTAACCACAGTTCCCAACAAAGGTCGTTCTGACACCAACTGCTTAAACCCTCTACAATCTTCTGTACAGTCCCTGCGGCTATCATCCTAGAACCCCACAGCCTCCGTTACGCATCCACTGTTGAGCTCTGAAGTCCATGGGCATGGGGCACAGATTTTTTAACGTTAACCACAGTTCCCAACAAAGGTCGGTCTGATACCAACTGCTTAAACCCTCTACAATCTTCTGTACAGTCCCTGCAGCTATTATCCCAGGACCCCACAGCCTCCGTTATGCATCCACTGTTGAGCTCTGAAGTCCATGGGCATGGGGCCCAGATTTTTTAACGTTAACCACAGTTCCCAACAAAGGTCGGTCTGACACCAACTGCTTAAACCCTCTACAATCTTCTGTACAGTCCCCTGCGGCTATCATCCTAGAACCCCACAGCCTCCGTTACGCATCCACTGTTGAGCTCTGAAGTCCATGGGCATGGGGCCCAGATTTTTTAACGTTAACCACAGTTCCCAACAAAGGTCGGTCTGATACCAACTGCTTAAACCTTCTACAATCTTCTGTACAGTCCCTGCAGCTATTATCCCAGGACCTTACAGCCTCCGTTATGCATCCACTGTTGAGCTCTGAAGTCCATGGGCATGGGGCCCAGATTTTTTAACGTTAACCACAGTTCCCAACAAAGGTCGGTCTGATACTAACTGCTTAAACCCTCTACAATCTTCTGTACAGTCCCTGCGGCTATCATCCTAGAACCCCACAGCCTCCGTTACGCATCCACTGTTGAGCTCTGAAGTCCATGGGCATGGGGCCCAGATTTTTTAACGTTAACCACAGTTCCCAACAAAGGTCGGTCTGACACCAACTGCTTAAACCCTCTACAATCTTCTGTACAGTCCCTGCGGCTATCATCCTAGAACCCCACAGCCTCCGTTACGCATCCACTGTTGAGCTCTGAAGTCCATGGGCATGGGGCACAGATTTTTTAACGTTAACCACAGTTCCCAACAAAGGTCGGTCTGATACCAACTACTTAAACCTTCTACAATCTTCTGTACAGTCCCTGCAGCTATTATCCCAGGACCCCACAGCCTCCGTTATGCATCCACTGTTGAGCTCTGAAGTCCATGGGCATGGGGCCCAGATTTTTTAACGTTAACCACAGTTCCCAACAAAGGTCGGTCTGATACCAACTGCTTAAACCTTCTACAATCTTCTGTACAGTCCCTGCAGCTATTATCCCAGGACCCCACAGCCTCCGTTATGCATCCACTGTTGAGCTCTGAAGTCCATGGGCATGGGGCCCAGATTTTTTAACGTTAACTACAGTTCCCAGCAAAGGTCGGTCTGATACCAACTGCTTAAACCCTCTACAATCTTCTGTACAGTCCCTGCAGCTATTATCCCAGGACCCCACAGCCTTCGTTATGCATCCACTGTTGAGCTCTGAAGTCCATGGGCATGGGGCCCAGATTTTTTAACGTTAACCACAGTTCCCAACAAAGGTCGGTCTGATACCAACTGCTTAAACCTTCTACAATCTTCTGTACAGTCCCTGCAGCTATTATCCCAGGACCCCACAGCCTCCGTTATTAATCCACTGTTGAGCTCTGAAGTCCATGGGCATGGGGCCCAGATTTTTTAACGTTAACCACAGTTCCCAACAAAGGTCGGTCTGATACCAACTGCTTATACCCTCTACAATCTTCTGTACAGTCCCTGCAGCTATTATCCCAAGACCCCACAGCCTCCGTTATGCATCCACTGTTGAGCTCTGAAGTCCATGGGCATGGGGCCCAGATTTTTTAACGTTAACCACAGTTCCCAACAAAGGTCGGTCTGACACCAACTGCTTAAACCCTCTACAATCTTCTGTACAGTCCCTGCGGCTATCATCCTAGAACCCCACAGCCTCCGTTACGCATCCACTGTTGAGCTCTGAAGTCCATGGGCATGGGGCCCAGATTTTTTAACGTTAACCACAGTTCCCAACAAAGGTCGGTCTGATACCAACTGCTTAAACCTTCTACAATCTTCTGTACAGTCCCTGCAGCTATTATCCCAGGACCCCACAGCCTCCGTTATGCATCCACTGTTGAGCTCTGAAGTCCATGGGCATGGGGCCCAGATTTTTTAACGTTAACCACAGTTCCCAACAAAGGTCGGTCTGATACCAACTGCTTATACCCTCTACAATCTTCTGTACAGTCCCTGCAGCTATTATCCCAAGACCCCACAGCCTCCGTTATGCATCCACTGTTGAGCTCTGAAGTCCATGGGCATGGGGCCCAGATTTTTTAACATTAACCACAGTTCCCAACAAAGGTCGGTCTGACACCAACTGCTTAAACCCTCTACAATCTTCTGTACAGTCCCTGCGGCTATCATCCTAGAACCCCACAGCTTCCGTTACGCATCCACTGTTGAGCTCTGAAGTCCATGGGCATGGGGCCCAGATTTTTTAACGTTAACCATAGTTCCCAACAAAGGTCGGTCTGATACCAACTGCTTAAACCTTCTACAATCTTCTGTACAGTCCCTGCAGCTATTATCCCAAGACCCCACAGCCTCCGTTATGCATCCACTGTTGAGCTCTGAAGTCCATGGGCATGGGGCCCAGATTTTTTAACGTTAACCACAGTTCCCAACAAAGGTCGGTCTGATACCAACTGCTTAAACCTTCTACAATCTTCTGTACAGTCCCTGCAGCTATTATCCCAGGACCCCACAGCCTCCGTTATGCATCCACTGTTGAGCTCTAAAATCCATGGGCATGGGGCCCAGATTTTTTAACGTTAACCACAGTTCCCAACAAAGGTCGGTCTGATACCAACTGCTTAAACCTTCTACAATCTTCTGTACAGTCCCTGCAGCTATTATCCCAGGACCCCACAGCCTCCGTTATGCATCCACTGTTGAGCTCTGAAGTCCATGGGCATGGGGTCCAGATTTTTTAACGTTAACCACAGTTCCCAACAAAGGTCGGTCTGATACCAACTGCTTAAACCCCCTACAATCTTCTGTACAGTCCCTGCGGCTATCATCCTAGAACCCCACAGCCTCGGTTACGCATCCACTGTTGAGCTCTGAAGTCCATGGGCATGGGGCCCAGATTTTTTAACGTTAACCACAGTTCCCAACAAAGGTCGGTCTGATACCAACTGCTTAAACCTTCTACAATCTTCTGTACAGTCCCTGCAGCTATTATCCCAGGACCCCACAGCCTCCGTTATGCATCCACTGTTGAGCTCTGAAGTCCATGGGCATGGGGCCCAGATTTTTTAACGTTAACCACAGTTCCCAACAAAGGTCGGTCTGATACCAACTGCTTAAACCCTCTACAATCTTCTGTACAGTCCCTGCGGCTATCATCCTAGAACCCCACAGCCTCCGTTACGCATCCACTGTTGAGCTCTGAAGTCCATGGGCATGGGGCCCAGATTTTTTAACGTTAACCACAGTTCCCAACAAAGGTCGGTCTGATACCAACTGCTTAAACCTTCTACAATCTTCTGTACAGTCCCTGCAGCTATTATCCCAGGACCCCACAGCCTCCGTTATGCATCCACTGTTGAGCTCTGAAGTCCATGGGCATGGGGCCCAGATTTTTTAACGTTAACCACAGTTCCCAACAAAGGTCGGTCTGATACTAACTGCTTAAACCCTCTACAATCTTCTGTACAGTCCCTGCGGCTATCATCCTAGAACCCCACAGCCTCGGTTACGCATCCACTGTTGAGCTCTGAAGTCCATGGGCATGGGGCCCAGATTTTTTAACGTTAACCACAGTTCCCAACAAAGGTCGTTCTGACACCAACTGCTTAAACCCTCTACAATCTTCTGTACAGTCCCTGCGGCTATCATCCTAGAACCCCACAGCCTCCGTTACGCATCCACTGTTGAGCTCTGAAGTCCATGGGCATGGGGCACAGATTTTTTAACGTAAACCACAGTTCCCAACAAAGGTCGGTCTGATACCAACTGCTTAAACCCTCTACAATCTTCTGTACAGTCCCTGCAGCTATTATCCCAGGACCCCACAGCCTCCGTTATGCATCCACTGTTGAGCTCTGAAGTCCATGGGCATGGGGCCCAGATTTTTTAACGTTAACCACAGTTCCCAACAAATTTCGGTCTGACACCAACTGCTTAAACCCTCTACAATCTTCTGTACAGTCCCTGCGGCTATCATCCTAGAACCCCACAGCCTCCGTTACGCATCCACTGTTGAGCTCTGAAGTCCATGGGCATGGGGCCCAGATTTTTTAACGTTAACCACAGTTCCCAACAAAGGTCGGTCTGATACCAACTGCTTAAACCTTCTACAATCTTCTGTACAGTCCCTGCAGCTATTATCCCAGGACCTTACAGCCTCCGTTATGCATCCACTGTTGAGCTCTGAAGTCCATGGGCATGGGGCCCAGATTTTTTAACGTTAACCACAGTTCCCAACAATGGTCGGTCTGATACCAACTGCTTAAACCTTCTACAATCTTCTGTACAGTCCCTGCAGCTATTATCCCAGGACCCCACAGCCTCCGTTATGCATCCACTGTTGAGCTCTGAAGTCCATGGGCATGGGGCCCAGATTTTTGAACGTTAACCACAGTTCCCAACAAAGGTCGGTCTGACACCAACTGCTTAAACCCTCTACAATCTTCTGTACAGTCCCTGCGGTTATCATCCTAGAACCCCACAGCCTCGGTTACGCATCCACTGTTGAGCTCTGAAGTCCATGGGCATGGGGCCCAGATTTTTTAACGTTAACCACAGTTCCCAACAAAGGTCGGTCTGATACCAACTGCTTAAACCTTCTACAATCTTCTGTACAGTCCCTGCAGCTATTATCCCAGGACCCCACAGCCTCCGTTATGCATCCACTGTTGAGCTCTGAAGTCCATGGGCATGGGGCCCAGATTTTTTAACGTTAACCACAGTTCCCAACAAAGGTCGGTCTGATACCAACTGCTTAAACCCTCTACAATCTTCTGTACAGTCCCTGCGGCTATCATCCTAGAACCCCACAGCCTCCGTTACGCATCCACTGTTGAGCTCTGAAGTCCATGGGCATGGGGCCCAGATTTTTTAACGTTAACCACAGTTCCCAACAAAGGTCGGTCTGATACCAACTGCTTAAACCTTCTACAATCTTCTGTACAGTCCCTGCAGCTATTATCCCAGGACCCCACAGCCTCCGTTATGCATACACTGTTGAGCTCTGAAGTCCATGGGCATGGGGCCCAGATTTTTTAACGTTAACCACAGTTCCCAACAAAGGTCGGTCTGATACTAACTGCTTAAACCCTCTACAATCTTCTGTACAGTCCCTGCGGCTATCATCCTAGAACCCCACAGCCTCGGTTACGCATCCACTGTTGAGCTCTGAAGTCCATGGGCATGGGGCCCAGATTTTTTAACGTTAACCACAGTTCCCAACAAAGGTCGTTCTGACACCAACTGCTTAAACCCTCTACAATCTTCTGTACAGTCCCTGCGGCTATCATCCTAGAACCCCACAGCCTCCGTTACGCATCCACTGTTGAGCTCTGAAGTCCATGGGCATGGGGCACAGATTTTTTAACGTTAACCACAGTTCCCAACAAAGGTCGGTCTGATACCAACTGCTTAAACCCTCTACAATCTTCTGTACAGTCCCTGCAGCTATTATCCCAGGACCCCACAGCCTCCGTTATGCATCCACTGTTGAGCTCTGAAGTCCATGGGCATGGGGCCCAGATTTTTTAACGTTAACCACAGTTCCCAACAAAGGTCGGTCTGACACCAACTGCTTAAACCCTCTACAATCTTCTGTACAGTCCCCTGCGGCTATCATCCTAGAACCCCACAGCCTCCGTTACGCATCCACTGTTGAGCTCTGAAGTCCATGGGCATGGGGCCCAGATTTTTTAACGTTAACCACAGTTCCCAACAAAGGTCGGTCTGATACCAACTGCTTAAACCTTCTACAATCTTCTGTACAGTCCCTGCAGCTATTATCCCAGGACCTTACAGCCTCCGTTATGCATCCACTGTTGAGCTCTGAAGTCCATGGGCATGGGGCCCAGATTTTTTAACGTTAACCACAGTTCCCAACAAAGGTCGGTCTGATACTAACTGCTTAAACCCTCTACAATCTTCTGTACAGTCCCTGCGGCTATCATCCTAAAACCCCACAGCCTCCGTTACGCATCCACTGTTGAGCTCTGAAGTCCATGGGCATGGGGCCCAGATTTTTTAACGTTAACCACAGTTCCCAACAAAGGTCGGTCTGACACCAACTGCTTAAACCCTCTACAATCTTCTTTACAGTCCCTGCGGCTATCATCCTAGAACCCCACAGCCTCCGTTACGCATCCACTGTTGAGCTCTGAAGTCCATGGGCATGGGGCACAGATTTTTTAACGTTAACCACAGTTCCCAACAAAGGTCGGTCTGATACCAACTACTTAAACCTTCTACAATCTTCTGTACAGTCCCTGCAGCTATTATCCCAGGACCCCACAGCCTCCGTTATGCATCCACTGTTGAGCTCTGAAGTCCATGGGCATGGGGCCCAGATTTTTTAACGTTAACCACAGTTCCCAACAAAGGTCGGTCTGATACCAACTGCTTAAACCTTCTACAATCTTCTGTACAGTCCCTGCAGCTATTATCCCAGGACCCCACAGCCTCCGTTATGCATCCACTGTTGAGCTCTGAAGTCCATGGGCATGGGGCCCAGATTTTTTAACGTTAACTACAGTTCCCAGCAAAGGTCGGTCTGATACCAACTGCTTAAACCCTCTACAATCTTCTGTACAGTCCCTGCAGCTATTATCCCAGGACCCCACAGCCTTCGTTATGCATCCACTGTTGAGCTCTGAAGTCCATGGGCATGGGGCCCAGATTTTTTAACGTTAACCACAGTTCCCAACAAAGGTCGGTCTGATACCAACTGCTTAAACCTTCTACAATCTTCTGTACAGTCCCTGCAGCTATTATCCCAGGACCCCACAGCCTCCGTTATTAATCCACTGTTGAGCTCTGAAGTCCATGGGCATGGGGCCCAGATTTTTTAACGTTAACCACAGTTCCCAACAAAGGTCGGTCTGATACCAACTGCTTATACCCTCTACAATCTTCTGTACAGTCCCTGCAGCTATTATCCCAAGACCCCACAGCCTCCGTTATGCATCCACTGTTGAGCTCTGAAGTCCATGGGCATGGGGCCCAGATTTTTTAACGTTAACCACAGTTCCCAACAAAGGTCGGTCTGACACCAACTGCTTAAACCCTCTACAATCTTCTGTACAGTTCCCTGCGGCTATCATCCTAGAACCCCACAGCCTCCGTTACGCATCCACTGTTGAGCTCTGAAGTCCATGGGCATGGGGCCCAGATTTTTTAACGTTAACCACAGTTCCCAACAAAGGTCGGTCTGATACCAACTGCTTAAACCTTCTACAATCTTCTGTACAGTCCCTGCAGCTATTATCCCAGGACCTTACAGCCTCCGTTATGCATCCACTGTTGAGCTCTGAAGTCCATGGGCATGGGGCCCAGATTTTTTAACGTTAACCACAGTTCCCAACAAAGGTCGGTCTGATACTAACTGCTTAAACCCTCTACAATCTTCTGTACAGTCCCTGCGGCTATCATCCTAGAACCCCACAGCCTCCGTTACGCATCCACTGTTGAGCTCTGAAGTCCATGGGCATGGGGCCCAGATTTTTTAACGTTAACCACAGTTCCCAACAAAGGTCGGTCTGACACCAACTGCTTAAACCCTCTACAATCTTCTGTACAGTCCCTGCGGCTATCATCCTAGAACCCCACAGCCTCCGTTACGCATCCACTGTTGAGCTCTGAAGTCCATGGGCATGGGGCACAGATTTTTTAACGTTAACCACAGTTCCCAACAAAGGTCGGTCTGACACCAACTGCTTAAACCCTCTACAATCTTCTGTACAGTCCCTGCGGCTATCATCCTAGAACCCCACAGCCTCCGTTACGCATCCACTGTTGAGCTCTGAAGTCCATGGGCATGGGGCCCAGATTTTTTAACGTTAACCACAGTTCCCAACAAAGGTCGGTCTGATACCAACTGCTTAAACCTTCTACAATCTTCTGTACAGTCCCTGCAGCTATTATCCCAGGACCCCACAGCCTCCGTTATGCATCCACTGTTGAGCTCTGAAGTCCATGGGCATGGGGCCCAGATTTTTTAACGTTAACCACAGTTCCCAACAAAGGTCGGTCTGATACCAACTGCTTATACCCTCTACAATCTTCTGTACAGTCCCTGCAGCTATTATCCCAAGACCCCACAGCCTCCGTTATGCATCCACTGTTGAGCTCTGAAGTCCATGGGCATGGGGCCCAGATTTTTTAACGTTAACCATAGTTCCCAACAAAGGTCGGTCTGATACCAACTGCTTAAACCTTCTACAATCTTCTGTACAGTCCCTGCAGCTATTATCCCAGGACCCCACAGCCTCCGTTATGCATCCACTGTTGAGCTCTGAAGTCCATGGGCATGGGGCCCAGATTTTTTAACGTTAACCACAGTTCCCAACAAAGGTCGGTCTGATACCAACTGCTTAAACCTTCTACAATCTTCTGTACAGTCCCTGCAGCTATTATCCCAGGACCCCACAGCCTCCGTTATGCATCCACTGTTGAGCTTAGAAGTCAATAGGCATGGGGCCCAGATTATAGTTGAAATTATTCAGGTAGTTTTGCAAAGGAGGGTGCATGCCTCTTCCTTGAGGGTAGAATCCTCTTATATTCCTTGGCCACCAATTTTGAATGATCACGAGCCTACTGAACGTCTTTTATCTTTAGAGGAGCTCAAGTCTCGGGGCAGAGAACTATATGTCTCGAGGCAGCAAACTTTTTGCGTCGAGGGGCTGTTTGTGGGGATTTCACACAACTCCTGTTTTGCCTCTTTTGACTAGTAGTGTTGAAATACATATGACATTAGTTAAAAGATATCAAATGAAATAACCTAATAAGATTTGGTAATGAAATCATAGAAAGAATTCTCACATCGAAGGTTTTAGTGGAATTTACCATTTGGCATTTGGTTTTTTTACATAGGACTGTAGTTATCTTGAGTACCCTAACTAATAGGGTTGCCATATGGTTATTTGCAAAAAATGGGAGATTTTAGCTGTCGGCCCCCCCCCCTCCAGTAAATAAAAGTGCACGGGCTAGCAAAATCGTATACCTACACAGCACAAATATAATAACAGAAACAGCATGGCTCATACAAAAAAAAAAAAAACAAAAAAAATGGAACCGTCAAAAACCGTCCAAACCAGTTGTTACGGCTATTAGTAGGCCTATTGACATTGGGGCCAGTGACGTCATTTGTTTCCGTTTATTAATCCATGCTTTTTATGTTCAATATTCGCGCTACAATGTCAATATACAAATATGGTACGCGAAAGCATAAAATTTGCATCTTGCTTGTCACATCCCACTAAAAATAACGAATAACATAAACAAAACTCTTTGTCTGCTTACTTGGTTCGGCTTTGGTAGTGAACACGGATACTTTCGGACTTCGGACTGGCCAGCAGACGCGATTTAAAGGACTGGGAGCAATGAAACAGACGATAAACTAAGGACGTTGCTGGCCAAAGTGAAACTAACAAGGAATAAAACAAAGTTAGTAGGGTACAAGAGTTGCATTTTTCAGTCATTGCATAACAATATTTGCAAACACAAATGTTTATTTTATTCCAAAAGTGCTGTTCAACAATGTTATTTTAATAGAGAGTAAAAAAGAGGAGATCTCACTATTTGCAGAAATCCCCCGGAGCTAAATTTTGATCGTCGAAGTCCGGTTATCTCCGGGGATATGGCAACCCTACTAACTAAGTGGTAGGCCTATTTATATTTTATCACTATGGATTAATTAGGTGGTAGCTATAAATTTAGTTATAATAACACCGCTATTTTATTTTCAGCTAGGCACACTTCAAACATGGGCGAAGGAAAAGAAATTAAGAATGTGCGTCCTCGCTGCTTCTTCGACATTGAAGTCGGAGAAATCCACATTGGAAGGATTATATTCGAGATGTATTCAGATTTATGCCCAAAAACTTGCGAAAACTTCATCTCGCTGTGTAACGGGGACAAAGGTTTGGGTAGCACAACCGGAAAACCTCTACATTACAAGGGAACTGTCTTCCATAGAGTGGTCAAGGACTTCATGATTCAGGGTGGTGACTTTACGGCAATGAACGGCTCAGGGGGTGAGTCCATCTACGGTGGAATGTTTGAAGATGAAAACCTCACCCTCAAACATGACAAACCCTTGTTGCTTTCAATGGCAAACAGGGGAAAAAACACGAATGGATCACAGTTTTTCATGTAAGTCATTTTACCATTAGTCTCATTATTGTAGCTTACTGCTTTTTAATAAATTTCAGTTAAACTGGTAGGATAAACAGAATACAACAATTATAAAAGTTGATGTATTTTATAAAAAAATCAAGGCAGATAATACTTGAAACAGTTGAAATATTCATAACTGCTCTAATGGTAGGCTACCCTACTGTAACTACTTCACTGATAAGTTTTATCATAGGCCAATTGTCATATAGAACATTTATTTTTATTTTACTGTTAGTTAACAATACATTTTTTATTTAATCGACTGAATAGAAAATAGTGCAGTGCTAATTAATTTAATTTAATCAGGAAGGACTAGCTGGTTACTGCTATTGTGCCTTATAGTTGCAAGTAAGTTTGTCTCTTGAAAGCAAGATCAGTAATTGAGTAACAAACTTGGTTCATAACATCATTCTCTTACATCCTTCAAAATTGTTATAGCGTGATGACATTTTGGAGTGAAGACAAACTATAATAATGTAGTGTTGATTGATAGTACAGCCCCTGGTCACTGGGTAGAGAACTACAGTCATCCCCTCCACCATGTCCAGCGCCAGCATAAGCACTATGCGAGATTGGGAGAGCAATGATATAATACTTGTTTCTTCAAATCTTGGCACAGCCTGTTTGCAATCTTTCTCCATAATATGGAGATGTTTCTTTGTTCAGATCAGCTTAAGATCACATTTTCTTATCTTACCGTTATCTCGCACAAGGTTATGGTATTGTAGGGCTTGTTTGCTTTATGTAGCACAGGAAATCGTTTCTCATCTTGTAGGTTAACTGTGAGGCTTGGGTTTTGGTAGGAATTTAGTATTTTACTATCCTCGAAATCCCCGTTTAAAAAATGTATCAAAGATATAGGTTCCGGATCGATTCTGCAGTCAGCTCTTTATGACCTAATTAAAAAGACGGTGTGTTTTTGTCAGGTTTTCATGCAATCAGTTCCTTGCATTGTCGAAGTAATGTTTCTTTTCGATGTTGAGTTTGTCATCCATATCCACCTGACCTGGTGCTTTGTTGGGATATAGCTTCCTGAATTCAACATTTGAAGGCCAATGCTTCAATGTTAACATTGTTTTGTTTTTGTATTTTTTTTTAAAGAGCAGTCATTCCTAACTGCTTTAATGGTAATGTAGGGTTTTGTAACTAGGCCTACTTAATGTATAAGTTTTTTACTAAAATCCTACTAGAACAAGGAGTACTAAAATTACCCAAATCTTTAGCTTTTCGACGTCCTTGTTTTATAAATATTCACTATATTTAGACTATTTTGAGTTTAGACGTTTCTATTGATTATGAAGAAATCATCCATCCATGTAATATTTTCAAATTGTTGGGTGGATATTACCTTCCTTTGTAATTGTCGACTGCTTTGTTTTTATTTATTGTATAAAATAACCTCTTGTACACCTACAAGAGTTGTTGTTTCTAAGCCTTTCAACACTCAACAAAACAAAAGTGTTTAATATATGTATGACCCACTGACCCCCTGAATTTTACTTTCAAGTTGAGTTGGGACCCTGTTATAATTTTAACTTCTATTTTACCTGTAACTGTTGCATCGTGTTTTAGGCATCGATTTGAAACATTTTGTCATATTTTGGAAATCTCTTTTTATACTAGAGGCTAAGTTAAAGGCCCTTAGGTTGGTTCATCTACTTTTAAATATTTAAGATCTAAAGTAGAATTCAAACAATCGGAGTTGCTTGAAGAACGAATTTTAAGAACTACAGTAATATGAATCGTTAAGGAAGGCAGAAGCCATTATCGCGGCAAAATCCTGAACATCTCCTGCGGTAGTGTAGTCATGACCATCGCTTCCCACAGTCATAGAAACATCATCCTCGTCTCCTAAAGCTCAAGGCAAACTTTAAATATGACCTGCGATTGTGTAGACATCATCGTCGTCTCCCACGATCTTGAACATATTCCACAGTCTACATCATAATCGTCTCCCGCGATCACAGAAAATCATAATCTTCTTCCGCTTTCGTGTCAAAAGTGTGAATTTTTTGTCATGAAATCTTTGCAAACTCGTTGTGATTGCTACGGTAAAAGCTCCACTTGGCTCTGCCTATTTTCTATGAAATACCCCACAGTCGGTAAAAATCCAACCACCCAAATTTTCAACTATCCGAATATGATTTGGTCCCAACCAATTCGGATAGTTAGAGTTCTCGTTCTCATATACAACAATAAATCCAACAATAGTTTTTTTGTGTATATGCAACAACAACAAAAATGTTAATGTATTTTATTGAGTTTATGCTCTAGGTGTTTTGAGACGAAAAAGGTTTGAATTCTCCAAACCTATGATTTACCTGTCCACATGGGCCCTAGGCCTGTGCATGGAACCTAACAAGCAAAGCCTGTGGTGAGCTAATACACAATGGACAGTAAATTCAGTGGCGACATTGAGGATTATTTATCTACTACATGAACATTTTGTTATTCTAATGATTTTTTTTATGGCCAGTTACTCTCCTTGAACAGAAACACAGAAAACTAATTGTTCCTTTTGACATTCTAATTTTTTTTTTTAGGAAATGATTATATTGTAACAGGGCAATTCCATACACACGTAAAAATCTAATAATCCAAATGTGATAGTATAGTTACTTAGCTAAAAAATGTTGAACAAAATTTTATAGTTTCTTAGCAAAAAAAATGTTGAACAAAATTTTATAGTTTCTTAGCTAAAAAATGTTGAACAAAATTTTACCATGGCCCATTTTACTAGTGCAAATAAGAGATCAATTAAAAGGATTCAGTAAGCATTTACCTGTCAAAACTAGGTTACGTATTCTCTGTTTAATACTATCTACAATTTAGATGATTCACAATTAACATTTGGATTGCACGTTTTCTGTGTCGGTTAATTTCAATTTACAATGAGATCATTCATGACACAAACTAACATTTGAATCTTCACAAATTTTAAACTACTTGGTGGACAATCTTTGTCCAAATAGAGGTTAAATCCGTCTGTTTTTTGCATAGTATCTGTGAGACAAGAGGGGCTGTGTTACGCCACTGCCGCTCGTTCTCTCACTTCACATGTTTTCTGTTGTAGAACTACGCAGCCCGCCCCCCATCTTGACGGGTAAGTGTTTCAAATAATTTTTATTTATGTTTTACAAAGAAAACAGGGTGTCTGTGTATTTTTTTATACAACCAAAATTACAAGTATGCGTAAGACATTTATGCCAAAAAAGCCCATATGTTGGTATCCCTGTTTTCTTTGCTTCATTATCAATCAGCTGATTTACATTGTTGCATCTATGAGGTTTAGTTTTAATGGGAATTTATTGTGAATAGACCCAACATGAGGTTTTCGCAACTCCAACGAGTATGCAAATACTCTCACTTTACTTTAATACTTTTCGATGAAATGGCAACCATACAAAGTAGGTATTTTAAGCCAAGTATAAATGGAGATGAGTGGCGCGATCTTGTAGTCTTGTTAGTAACTAAGGCCGACATTCCTTAGACACAGCTGTTAATTAATATCCCATACAACTAATGGCAACTAAGGGACCTACAGTTTATTGTGGAATCCGAACCACATTTTTGCCTCGTGGTGTATACGAATTGGTCTAATTATCAGGATAGTACTGCGGATAGTTGTAGTACTCACTAGTGCGGACTATGCCAAGATAGGTTAGAAATAATGTTTACATCATGTGATTTAAGTAGCCTTCCTAAAAAATCAACTATTCTTTTCACTGTCAAAAAAATGAGGAAATAAAAAAAACGTACAAACTAAGCGTAGACATACAATACATACTCTATTTGACCTTGCGAAAACACCGCGTTGAGTCTTATTTACAATAAATTCTCGATAACGCTAAGCCTCATAGATATCTATGCAACAATACATATAAGCTAATCGGTAATGAAGTGGAGGAAAAAAGGATACCAACATGGCTGGATTTGCGTTGAAAAGTGTCTCACAGTAGTTGTAATTATTAGTTTGGTGTTTAAAAAGAAACAGAACCTTTAAATAATAAGATTTAAAAAAATTCATTAAATTCAATATGTAGAGCTAAAATAACCATTTAGTATATCAGATTGAAAGATAGGGCATTTGCCAGGAATTATTAAGGAAATTGACAGGAAAGCAGGCTTGACTTTTTTAAGTTGAAAGAGACACATAAAGTTCACTCCAGTGAAAATTTCTACTTTTGTGTGGTCTATGTTATGTGTCTCTATCGGCTTATTTAAAGGTAAGCCTGCTTTCATGTCAATTTCCATTTAGTATATCAATTATTGAGATATTTAAGCGCTAAATATAGTACAGGGTGTTTCAAAAAGAATCTACCGATTTCGTAGGTTTATAATTTGAAAACTAATAAGCATACATGAGGTTAATTTTATATTACAGTAATGGGTAGCCTAAATAATAAAGTTTTTTTTAAATACCATTTACAGGTGCTCATATGGTCCCCTTTAGATGCACAGCATATGTGCAACTTGTAATAAAAATTTACTTAGGTAGAAAAATGTTGTCAAAACAATTGAAAATTTGAAAACAAATGCCAATTTTTGAAAGTAGGGAATTTTTCTGGGGTGAAGGGGTGCGATTTTCGGAAAACGCCTAAGAGTGTCTTGTAGAAAATTTAATTCATGATTGTGAAAATTCTTTCAAATCTTTGATAGCTCTTACCGTGTTTAAAAGTTAGTTGGCTCTAGTTATAGCCGTTTACAAAAACATGTTTTTCGTTTTCCCATTTCGGATTTTTGGGGGCTTAAAATTTAGAAATGGGACTTTTGGATATTTTCTGTGAAACTAAAGAACTTCCTCTTCCTAACAGTATATTGTTCGATAAAATCGAATTCATAGATGAGTAGCTATGATTTTTCAAAATCGGATGATTCTTTTTGAAACGCACTGTTATGTACATTGTATCCCACGGAGGATAAATTATTTTGTAGTTTTCCTGGATATATAAATATTTTGGCAACATTTTGCAAATTTGCATATTTACATATTGCAAAAATGTTATTCTTTCAACTTTTGAAAAACTTTTCCTGTGGGAGTAGGCCTAAACCTAATGTTTCTAGGTAAATTTGTAAGATGGTTAAGGAAATATTTGAGTACAAATCCAATCATGCAAGTTTAAACTAGCTGTCTGCAGGTTTGCTGTGGCAGGGGTATGTTTCTCTCTATTGATTAGCCTAAAAAATTCCACTGCTGTTTGGAAAAAATATATGTAAATAACCAAGTGAATCATGTTGAATTTTCTTTGTCCAGAGTTCATGTCGTGTTCGGGCACGTGGTGGACGGAGGTGCTGTGGTGAGTCATATAGAGAACTTACCAGTCGACCGAAACTCTCGACCTCTACAGGACGCCAAGGTCCTCAACTGCGGGCAACTGTTCCTGAAGAAAGGTAGGCTTCAGAATAGTGGTGGGCGCTATATAACGTACGGTAATAGGATAAATAACACTATTACTGAAGATTCACCTATTATATTGGTAACAGGTTACTGAGAATACCCTATTATTTTTTTACGTTTAGAACATGTCTGAACCGTTAGAACGAGCTAGTGAAATAACGCTGACCGTATAATCCTATTAAATAATAGCGAGCGCTTGGTAACAATTACTGAGAATTATATTATTTTTGTTACAGGTGTCTAAACTGGTAGGTCAGAACAAGTGAAATAACGCTGTATTACCTTGGTAACAGGTTACTGAGAATACCCTATTATTTTTGTAACGTTTAGAACAAGTCTGAACTGTTAGAACGAGCTAGTGAAATAACGCTGACCGTATAATCCTATTAAATAATAGCGAGCGCTTGGTAACAATTACTGAAAATTAGAGGTGTGCGATGCATCGAAAATGCATCGAAATTTCGATTCGATTCGATTCGATGCATCGAATCGCGATTCGATTCAGTGGTGGTCAAAAAACGATTCGATTCACGAGGGAGTCAGTATCCATATACGAAAAACGCCTGCAGAAAGTCAATGCAATACCCGCAATACAGGAGCGCGTTGCTGTTGCGTTTCCTTTACGAAGGCGTTCTTATTTAATACATTCTTTGCATTAAATATAGCTTTAATTGTTTTATATTTTTTTGTTTTGACATTGCAAATGATTAGAGGTTTTGTTTTTTGTCTTGATGTAAGCAGTGTGTGAAATATTTTACTACTGTGAACCTAGCCAAAACAAGGTAGGTTACTCCAAAATCATTTTAAAAATAAGTCTGAAAAATTGTTACTTAATACTTAACTAGTAAGATCAATGTTATAGACTGATACATTTGGTATTTTTGTTAGGTGTCTGCCGGTCCCCGTCCCCGAATTTTTGTTGGGGCAAAAGAAAAAAAAGAATAATTTATTTCCAAAGAAACACTCTTATATTATTATATCTATTACAGAGGAATTAAAATGTTCAAATGAGAATTAAAAATTAAGTTGGCTCACGACCTTTAAGAATAAAGACACAACAGAGCAATTGCCGCACTGCCACTAGCCAGAGCCAGGTCTAGTCGTCTACTGATAAGAGTAACAAGACAAAAGCCGTGACGCAACACTAACAGTGCAAAGAAAACAAAGTCAAAAGAATAGAAAGACTATTTATCCAGACATACTAGTATAATCATGTATTGTTCATTCAATACCTAATTAAAAATATATTTTAATATTTTACATAATAAATTATAAACAAAAGAAATATCTGATATAGTGAACAGATCTGTATCTTGGTTAGGTAGAGTTAAAAAAATATATTTCTAAGATCCAATACAATATTTACAACTCACAAATTACATTGAATTAATTTCTTTGAAAATAATCTCTAACAGTTTTGTGTTTTTGAATAAAGAAATATATTTCTTTGTCTCTACTTCCTTGTTTCATCAAATGCATTTTATCAGCAATTGAAGCAACTGGGTAGCAACCGGGTGGTGTAAGAGGGGAGGGGGAGGGTCTATGACCTTGAATTCACACATCGTTGCCCGGGCCTGGCTGGTGAGACTGATTCATTGTTTTTGTTGACATTACTACCCTTCCTTAAGAGAAAAAGGCCCTGCTGTTCCAAAAACATTGAGGGTAGTTTAAAAACATTGACCTGTGTTGCTAAGGGCACTAGAAGATAGGATTTAACTTTCTTGTCTCTTGATTTAATATTATTTTAATCTTCTATATATTATTTAAGAGTTACTTTTTGGGTACCTAATTAGTTGTGATATTGTTTAGCTTCATTTTATGGATTTTTAATTCTTTTCATTCATTAGCTATCAAAATCAGTTGTTTTAGGATTTTAATCTCTTGCAGTACCGGTAGGTCTATACTACTGTATGACATGATATGCATTTTTTAGTCCTTATTAATTATACCATAAACAATGTTTGTATGTTATTTACTGTTTTTGAGTTTTATAGGAAATTAGTTTACACAATATCTTTTCTTCAATGAGTTCTCCACTTGACATGTTGCTTCTAGCCTATTACTATTTTAGGCCCTATAAAAATAATGCCTATGTAAAGCTGTAGGCCTACTGATGCCAATAATAATTCTTTATTTATGATGATGTAACAAATAATGTAAGTGTGAGGTTATTATACTAAGGAGGTTAGGAGGCAGGGAATGAATGATACATATTGCATGGTGGAAACATATTATTTTTATTTTCTTCTTGCTTGCAGTCCTGAAGCCGGTCCACAGGCCCTAAACTTGTGATATGTAAATTTATTTCTTAATGGTCTTTTTATATTAAGTTCCATTCAAATTTGTTGTAATTTAGCTACCGGTACCTATTTAGTTATTTAAACAGTTATTAAAATGAGAATGAATGTCTTGATTAAAAAAATATTTTCTTCTTTCTTGCAGTTGAGCCAATTCCAAGTAAAAATTATGAAATAGGCAAGTAAAGCAGCTCACTGGTATTTCCAGCAGTTATTCTAATACATATGATTGAAAATAAATATTTTTTCACCTAAAATTCATATGTTAAGTATGAATAGGCCTAATACCACATCAACAAAAATTTGTATTACACAAATGTGATAAATTTTAATTATTGTTAATCCACTCAATTGACAATTATGAATAGAAAAATACCATATTGCTTCGAATCGAGTTGCATCGAATCGAATCGAAAATCTTTTGAATCGAATCGTTGCTTCGAATCGAAAATTTTTTGCTGCTTCGCACACCCCTACTGAAAATCATATTATTTTTGTAATGGTGTCTAAACTGGTAGGTCCGAACAAGTGAAATAATGCTGGAAGGGGAAATACTTGATGACAAAAATAATAGTGTTATTTCACCTAATACCAAAGAACGTTCCTGACAAATGAAAAGTAACGTTATTTCCCATCTCTACTTCATAAGACAAATTGTTCCATGTTTTCAACAGTTATCGATTTCCACAGCACAGACTCTCTCTTTTATACACCAAAAACAAGGTTATCAAAATGTTAAATGAATACTGTAGCCAAAAAGAACCACCAACACTGTAAAAAACTTGCTCTTTACAACTACTCGTTATTAATAAAAAAATGCATACATTAAATTTGAAGATTTTTATCCTGACGTTTAAACGGACAAGAAATATTTTGAAAGCTGACATCATCGTAGACCTAATGATGGTGTTCATTAATCTTATAATAATTTATTATCTTAGTTCTTGTTTTTTATAAGTGATAACTTTTACTATATGTAAACTGTAATTATCTTTATTGTGTATTTTATTAATTTTAGTTTACTTATTAAAATTACAACATTTCTATATTTGTACCTTTCAAAATATAATGAGCGAATAAAGTATTTGATTTTGAAAAGATTCATTGTAGAATGTAACAGGCGTTTAGAATAAAATAAAAAATCTATGTACATATTAAAAACCCCCTTCTTTTTCTATATTGCTACATAAAAACTAAATTTATTGTATAATTCCATGAATATCAAGCCCAAACACTAAATATTTATATCAAATGGAATTATATGGTTTATAGAATTGATATGAACATTTTTGTGACTGCTAGATTAGTTAAGCTAAATAAATATTGTCAGGTATAATTTTGAGACAAAGTCAAAAGCATCAATAGATTTTATCACATAAGGTAAATAACAAACAAATGATGGTCAAAGTTTTGTGTGACTCACGTGGCAGGTCAATGGTCCGTCCTAATCCCTACCGTCTGTGTGTGTGTGTGGGTGTGTAAGGTTTCGACCCTTAGACCAGCCACACTCGCTGAGCAAATAGAGTATAAAGTTTTAGTTATCTTACAAACCCATAAAACAATTTAAGATATGATATAATATCTGTTTTAAAACATCCAATGGACATTAAATCTTCAATAAATATTAAATGCTTTCAGCTAAGAAGTCCAAAAGGAGTGTATCTTCCTCTAGCGATGAGGAGAAGAAGAAAAAGAAGAAGCGAAAGAAGTCAAAGAAAAAGAAGACTGAGAAAAAAGACAAAAAGTATGTAATTTAAAAACCCATTCTGTTCTATACATTTTATATTTTAACTAGCAACAGAGCCCCTTGTGGTTAAATACAATGGTCTCTAGTAAAATAATGGTTATGAAATCCATACACCACTTTACTCGAACTTATATTAATGGTACAGATTAAGCACATAACATTAGTATCACACACCTAACATAAGGAACACTCTTTAAACACAGATCTAAATTGTTTACAACGTTTAATAAAAAAATCAATTAAATAACAATATAACAATTAGCTGTTAAATTATTAACACATGTTTCGTATGATTAGATTATGCATACTGGTAAACCAATTATTGCCATTATACAAATTATTCTTTTTTTTCGAGTTGGGTTAGTTCTTCTACCTGACCTATTTTCATAATTTTGGCCTTAAACTAAAGTTATGGACGTACCACAGATTTGCCATCAAGCATCGGCATTAGTTTTGACATTATTTCGAGTTATGCACAAACTGCCTCCCTGTACATTTCTTATGGGAGTTGAATTTGTTTTTTTTTAGTTAGTTTGGCTCTTCTACCCGACCAAATTTCATAATTTTGCTCTTAAAATAAAGCTATGCAAGCACATATTTGTCATCAAGCATCATCATTAATATTTATCTAATGTATTACTCGACAAAAAAATATAAATTTTATTTATTTTTATTTTTTACTTCAATTTAAGATGTATTACAGCAATTCCAATTACATTACCCTATAATTAATTAATTATATTATTTATATTAATTAATTAATTAATTATTTAATACTACTTACTACTATTTACTATTTTTACTATTTTTATTATTATTTACTATTTTTATTATTTATACTATATTTACTATTTACTATTAATTAATTATTTATATGTTTTGGTCTAAAAACCTTTAAGCTATGGTTCCACAGACTGCGGAATCTCCGCCATGCGGTGAGATTTTTTCCGCTGCGGAATTACAACGACACTGGTTTAATGGAGTTCCCATGTGTACGGTTCCACTGACGTGAGTTTCCGCATCCCAAATTTTCGGTTCCGCATGGCGGACAAATCATACTGGTCTGAGAGCAGTGGCAGTGCGGATTCCGCCAGCGGAGAAGAGCCATAAATTATTGTGACCGTGCAGTTTCATTATGTCTTGTGCTATTTCATTAAATAAATAACAAAAATACTAAATGTTGATACATACCTTAATGTTACCGCTAGTATAATCTCGGCATTCAAAAGATGTTCGTCTCGATTAGTAGCGTTGGTGGGTAAGTCATCTTTGATGAGATTAACCAAAAAGAAAAATTGGTCTTTTGACACACGGAATTACCGCTTAAACATTGTTTCATTGTCTACCAAATGTTTACGAACGAGTATGTTGTAAGCTCCTTCACTGTCCCGAATCTTAAATATATCACTTTAATCAGTAGCTATGACTTGACACCAATAAAAGATCGAAAACATCATCATGAATATCATCATACAGCATCAAAGCCACGAGGGCTTTCATCATCAATACTTGTTGTTTTTATCCATACTTGTTGCTAGATTGGACACAACTGAATTTCCGGAACGTTATTTCCGCAGTCAGTGGAACCACCCCTCCAGAACCTTGAGTTAAATGCCAGCTTCTATTTGAATTGTTGATTATTAAGATCGGACGTACCTACAGCTGGCTTAATCACCAACAACCTAAATTGTTAAAAAAATAGAGTTATTTATCATTGATTTATAGTCAAACGATCTTGCTTGACAACCTTAACAGTAACTGTTGACTTTGATGGGTTTCACCCAGTCAATCTTAAAAAAATCAAACTTTCATAATTATTTGCAAATTTACACGAATTAGGCTTTCCAATGATGATTATTAATAAAATTGGTTCAGTAAAACCGTAGATTTAATGGTACAAAGTTTAACAACATCTTTAATTCAGTATTTTCTCACCACTATAAATTGGGAGGTTGTTTAACGTTTTTGCAAGGTGATATTCTGATAGAGAATAAAATTGCCTACAAATTTGTGACGGTGCAATTTGGTCCTGGGACAAAATTGCACTGTCGGCCTCAGATAGCTAATCTAATTGAGTATGTCCAGGGTTAGTAGTAATAATCGTCGAAGTACTAGTCGTTTCGATCGGTTTGGTCGTTTTCGATATCTCACCAGTACTTGTAGCACTAATCGCGGTGCTCGATGTAGCTTTAAGAGATATTTTTACTCTTATCCGCAATAGTTTTACCCGGAGTAATTACGTAATATACGGGCCAAAGAAGGTAAGACCAAACGTTTAAGAATAATCGTAAAACTCACATTTTCGGTGTTTAATGTTCTTATTCACTGAAAACACTTCGTTCAGGCGCCAGCCAAAAATGGCAAAAATTAACGATCGATAACTATATAATTACCAAGTCCATGTTTGCAGCGCCATTTGTGACGGTGCAATTTCCTCCTGGGACAAAATTGTACTGTCGGCCTCGGATAGCTAATCTAATTGAGTATGTCCAGAGTTAGTGGTAATAATAATAGTATTTAGTTTTAAAATATGGGCTCAGATATGGTCGTTAAAGCATCAGCTTGCAGTAAATGATACATTCATCACAGCCCGGGTTAGGCCTTAATTTAAACAATTTAGTAATTTGGACTACTTGGCGTTAATTCCATGAGTGAAGCACTGGTCGTAACTAACTAAAATCTTAACTTCGAAAATAAGACAAATCTCTACTTAATGGATATACCGTGTTTCACTTTTGGAATTAAAACCAACGATGCTTACAATAAACCGAATTGATTGTCGCAGGTCTACGAGCTATTTCGCCCTGGCCTAACACATAATATTCGACGATGCCAGAGTTATTTCACCAGTGGCTAATTACCGGGCTATTCCGCCCTCGACCTACGGTTTCACGATGTATATGCGCGGATCCAAGAGCTATTCCGCCCTTGGCCTATCACCTAGTGTTCGACGTTACCAGAGTTGTTTCACCACTGGTTTATTTACCGGGCTATTCCGCCCTTGACCTATAGTCTCGCAATATACGCGGGTCCGAGAGCTATTCCGCCCCCGGCCTAGCCCTAGTATTCGACGCTACCAGGGTTATTCCACCACTGGCTTATTACCGGGCTATTCCGCCCTCGACCTAAGGTTTTGCGATGTACTCCACTCCACTTACCAGGGAGAGATGTTGCTAGCTATTTGTCCTGTGCTCAAGTGACTGTGCCCTGTCCTGCGCCGTATTTATAGGGGTCGTGATGCTAGCGCAGTACATGGCCGCTCGGAGAACTAATGACCTTGTGCGGGACATTTGAAATCGTCTGAACGCTCGTTTTCTGATCTCCAAAATATTTACCGTTACAAATTACTATTATGTATTTCTTGAAAATACTCAATAAAGGCAGCCTAAAATTGGCTACAAATATAAACTTGGGGAAAAGGCGTTTTAAATGTATTATTGTTTTTTTTCACCTCAAACATGTAATAAAATCAAAACTTTCATAATTATTTGCAAATATACACGACTTAGGCTTTCTAACTACCTATTAAGTAACAACATCGGTCTGGTAGAAGTCTAGATTTAGTTGTACAAAGTTAAAGAAAAATATATCTAATTCAATATTTTCTCACCACTATAAATTTGGAGGTCACTTAGCTCATTGCCAATTACTTTTAAATGGAGGGGAAATTGACCAAAGTGGATGTGATATTCTTAATACATTTACTACAAATAACTACGAAGAATTTCTTAAAAATACTTAATAAAGGCAGCCAATTATTATTTTCTACAATTAGAATCTTGGAATCAGAAACTTAAAAAAGCAGTTTTTAATTTATTTTTTTTATTTTTTATTTTTTTCACAACTATTTAATTAAATCACACTCATAATTATTTGCAAATCTACATAAATTAGACTTTCCAATGACCCATTAATTAACAAAATCGGTCTTTTATAAGTCTAGATTTAGTTTACAAAGTTTAACAAAAATATTCCTAACTCAGTATTTTCTCATTACTATAAATTCGGAGGCTACTTAGCTTTTTTGCAAATAACTTTTAAAATGTGAGGAAATCGATGAAAGAGGAAGGTGATATTCTGAAAGAGAATCAAATTTCCTACAAATTAATACCATGCACTTCTTTGAAATACTCAAAAAAGGCAACCAAAAGACGCACCCAAATAAAATGTGTGAAAAAAACCGTTTTCAATGTATTTCTTATGATAAACATGTTTTTTTACCATAATTCATAACAAAAACAAACTTTCATAATTATTTGCAAATCTACATGAATTAAGCTTTCCAACGACCCATTAATTAATGAATCGGTCCAGTAGAACTCTAGATTTAATTGTACAAAGGTTTTTAAAACTGAATTATGTATAAGTAGATAGGTATTGAAAGTAGAATAGCCTCATCTATTATTTTGTTGTTTGACTTGTGTTATTGAAGTTCAATTAATACACTGGTACGTATTCGGTCACGGGGTGTGGCGTCATCAGAGTTACACAAAAGCGATAAAGATACATTGTGTACTATTTACAATGTTTGTCAGTCAGTGTTGTTTTTTGATACCACTTATCTATAACTTATTCACGTGGGGCTGATAAGTCTAAAGTGATTGGTGATGTGAAAAGACATCAGTCACTGACAAACATCGTACATAGTAGGACGTACAGGTCTTTTTCTTAAGAGGGCCACCACTATTTAAACTGGATCAACCACAATTTAGGTTAGGTGATTTTTCAGTTTTTGTGATGATTTTTGTTCAGTAAACAAAAAAAGTGTGGGTAAAGCTAGAAAATAACCTAACTCAAATTGTGGTTAATCCACAGTTTAAAAAGTGGTGGCCCTCTTCTGGAATAGACCCTGAGTAGCTCTATAACTTTAGTGCAACTCTGAAGACGCCAATCCCTGTGGCGAAATACATAGCAGTGTATTAATTGAACTTCACTAACGCAAGGTAAACAACAAAATAAAGGTAACTTAACTATAAAACTCCTAAAATGGGGTAAAACTATTAACTTAGAACATCCTCTTAAATAACAAGATTTTATAGTGATTGTATGAAAAACTGCACAAATATTAACCTGTTTCCGGGTAATGCATTTGAAAATGGTTGATTGTTAGCTACGCCTACATTTATTTTTTACAAATAAGTAATTTACGGCCCAATACTTGTGGGAAATTCAATAAATTCACTTTTCTTTGTAAGTTGAACTGCATGGTATTAACATTTTCCTCTTTAGAAAATTGTATTGTTAATTTAAAGTTCTTTTAGCTCAACAGTATTTAAATACATTTAATTTTTTGTAATTTTAAAATCTACAGCCAAATGGTTGGGAATCTGAAAAATGTATACAGACCTTTTTTATGAGTTGATCACATTGGCAAAGTGAAATGTCTGTAAAAACTCACTTTGTATAGACATATTTAGCCTCTGGATCAAATTTTTTCAAATAAAAAGGCTGTATAGCGGTTGTACCTATTACCCTTAGGCCTATTAGTGACTTGTCATTTCTGCTGAATATATTACTTTGTCAATGCTTGTGTAGCCTGAAAGACAATACTGTATATTCATTATTCTTATTCTCGTACCATCTGTGATCCGGTTTTTTCAGTCAGCCAAGGTTTCCAGCCTAAGGGTTCAATTTTGAGGTTTCTACCAAGTTAAATACCCTCTTCATTAGGGGTGTGCAAAAAACTTTTGATTCGATTCAAAAGGTTTTCGATTTGAATCGATGCAACTTGATTCTAAGCAATACGGCATTTTTCTATTCATACTTGTCAATGGAGTGAAGTAACAATAGACTAATTAAAATTTACCACTTTTGTGTAATGACAATTTTTGTTGATGTGGTACTAGGCCTATTCATACATATGACATACATGAATATTAGGTGAAAAAAATATTTATTTTCAATCATATATTAGAAGAACTTGTATCGCTGGAAATGTCAGTGAGCTGCTTTACTTGCCTATTTCATAATTTTCATTTGCCGAATCATATTGTTAAGCATGTTACCTATTTTATAATATTTGTTTTACAAATAAAGATATGTTTTGGTATAAAAAAAACATTTGTAAGATATTGATAAAATAAGAGGATAGAATCAGACCTACAAACTATATACATAGCAGACAAAAAAAACCAATTTATCAGTCTAAAACATCAATTACTAGTTAAGTATCTAAATAATCTCAATA
Source organism: Macrosteles quadrilineatus (assembly GCF_028750875.1). Taxonomy (NCBI): domain Eukaryota; kingdom Metazoa; phylum Arthropoda; class Insecta; order Hemiptera; family Cicadellidae; genus Macrosteles; species Macrosteles quadrilineatus. The sequence goes on along the minus strand of NW_026542600.1, from coordinate 8,229,101 downwards.
AAAAGTTTGCCATTTGTTAATTTACAGTGCAAGAAATTCACAAAATTATCCTTAATAATAAAATATGCAAATCATAAAGTAATACTGTAAATGAATACTAGCTCAAATTTTATCCGTATTTGCATCTTAGTTTTTCTTATTAAACGTAAACACACTACGGTAAACAACACACATTCAATAAATAGATTGACAAATTATAAGAATTTCAATAAAAAGTTTGCCATTTTTGTTAATTTACAATGCAAGAAATTCACATTACATTACATTACAAATCATAAAGAATAATACTTTAAATTAATACTAGCTCAAATTTTATCCGTATTTGCATCTTAGTTTTTCTTATTAAACGTAAACACACTACGGTAAACGACTCAAAGGAACCACTTAACTTAATTAAATATTAGCTCAAACCGTATAGCTCAGTCTACTGGATCTCCGAGTTTAGTGGTATATTTGTCACTGGAGGCTATTTGTTGCAACGCTTTTGGAGAGGATCTTAACATGGCATAAAAGTGCTGACAACTCAAATTCAAGTTGATTTTTGTCTGTAGAATCAATTTCAAAACACTGACTGAAAGCTGAGTTTTTTCAGATGTCCATACTTTTGTCATTGAGGAAAATACTCTTTCATATGACGCATTGCTTCCTGGGAGAGTGAACACATATTTTGCAATTTTACTTGCGTATTCACAGTTTATTGAGTTATCTTTAAAGTGCGTGAAGATTTTAGACCATCTTGAATCTGTTTCAACTTGTTCTTCGTTCCAATTAGCAACATTGCTTTCCACATATTTCAACACACACCCAATTTCATTGAATGCTTTAGTATCACAATCTGGTGGAAAATACTTATTCTTAATTAAAAAGTCAACTGACGGTTGGATGTCCTCCCACTTTGGAATGTTCTTCAACGACCCATTGAAATATCTCCAAGTTTTGAAAATGGACAGTCCATTGATCTAAATACTGTAGTGATGTCTCGTAAAACAAAACAAAGGTGTTAGTGATACTTTGTTTTTCTTCTTCTGAGCAACATTTTGTCATCAAATTACGAACTATGTGTGGAACAAATTTGTTCACGGCCTTCTGTTTGAGATTTTCCTTCAAGTTTTTTTACTTGAACAGGTCCCTCGATTGCTGATTGTCACCTTCTTCATTTGAAACAGTTTGTTGAAACGTAGCTGCTTGACTATGTATGAAATAAAGCCATACTTCTGAATGTGGGTTTCCAAAAAACTTCCTCAGGATCTCAGGACATTTCGGCTGGTTATGAAAGTACTCTTTGGCACAAAAAGCTTCAAAATTCTTTCAACTGCTGGGATTGAAGCAAGCCAGCGAGTCTTGCTGTATCGCTGTATCCCAACATTTTGTTGTACTCAATATCGACCGAATCACATATTTCTTTGAAAGCTTCCTCCCTTACTGTGCACAGATAGAAAAATGAATACACTTTAACGACAATAACCTCTACATCTACTGGCAAACAATCTGATTCACTTAGTATGGTGCTGTGCACTATATGTGCTGCACATCCAATGCCTACAATATCTCTGCTAAAAAACCTTTTAGTTTGAAATACACATTTTCTTTCCCCTTTCTAGCTGCACCACCAAAATTTGTATTAGTGTTATCTCCACTGAATGAAATTACTTTTTGTGTTAATTGATGTTCTTGCAGCACGTCCTTCAAATAATTGACAATATCTTATGTTTCTCCGGGGAGAGTTCACAAATCTAAAACCTTTACTTTGATGCCGCTAAATTTATCAAAATAGCGTACTACAACGGGAAACATTTTTTGTGAACCATGATTGGATGAGTAACTATAGCCTGCGTCTTGGTCTTAGCACAGTGGAACTTTGGTTCAAAACAAGTATTTATTACCTTGGAGGTGCAGTCGTTGGAGCGGAAGCTGTGGTTCTCACGCACGGTGTGGTAGGCCCGGCACCCTCAGCCGCTGAGACGTCCAGGTCTTTTTTTTTCGGGACGTTGCTTTTGAAAAATGAAGATATAGTTTTGCTCGAGCACGCAGCATTGTCAGAATCAACATGTTTGTTTGACTTAAAGTGTTTTAATATCATTAGCTCCTCCACGAGCAATGCTAAACTCAGTACGACACTTCTCACAGACTACACCACTTTTGTTTGTCTCAAACTTAAGTTTAATAAACATATATTTCGCTTGTAACTCACTATTAAATGTGCATTTCCGTTTGGGCATTATCTAATGCATAATTGAACAGTACAATAATAAACAAACTTTCTTCGCACCGAATGTTATCTAAAAGTTAGAGGTTAAGGTACTGTAAACAACTTAACAGTTTAGTTTACTGACAACCTGTGTCTTTAGAGGCCGTAGTAGCCTACAGCGCTTCAACACTCGCGTGGAAATAAATTGTACTAATGCCGATCATTGACGAGTACAGTATAGTTGTATAGTCGAGTTCACGCGATCGATGAACGATGACGTGCTCATTGTACAGTTAACCAAATAAGTTAATAGGTTGCTTTCCTTTATTTTTCATTAAAATTACTAACTAGTATTCTTACACGAACTAAACATTAGTGTGGAAAGGCTAAATTTCATATTCCATATAATATTTAAAACGCCTGACCTCCAAGGCGGGGCATTTAGGCATTCTCCGGCCGATTGTGGGGACAGAGGGACAACTTGCTGTAAAGCGGGACTGCCCCGCCGAAAGCGCTTGAAAAAGCGTATGGCCAACATGTTAGTCATAGGCTACTGCTGCGCTGTTTCAGGACATAAGAATGTCAATAAAAACATTAGATAACGCATGAAAAAGTATACAATTACAGTAGCCTACTTATAGCATAACAACAGTCATAAAAAAACACTAATAAAGATGACATAAGAACATCGCTTATTCTCTCTCTTTGTTCTTCTATTCTTTCTTGAGTTTCTCTTCATCCACCCATTCAACAAGTTGCCATGGTTACTAATCGCCCAATCACAGGCTACTTAAGTTGTCATGATTACCAAATACCCAATCACAAAATGTTGAGACACAGCAAGCGTACAGCAGATAGATGTGTCATGTGTAGGTCTAAGGAGCAGACGATTGTCATTGCAAACGGATAGCTTGACCTTGAAGCTTTGATCGACTTTACTTTGTTTTGCTTCCATTTCATTTTTGTCTAATGAACTGTGATTTTTCAAAAACAATAATGTGGGAGCCTACTTAATATTAATAATGGGCAGAAAAGGACCAAGCGAGGAGTCGGACCATTGGAGGTCGGATTAACGAGGTTCTACTGTAGTCACAGTTGGCAACTCTGAAGATCACCTAATTTAGGTTTTGACCTTTAACCCTGAAATTTCTCTTCAATCTACACATGGAAGAAGCTTTATATTAGGATTAAATATGAATGTTATGTTTTGCAACCTTTTATTGTGCATCTATGACCTGATATTATATCAGGTAATCTAGCTGAACTCTATTATCTATTTTCGATAAATTCTTAACTAGCTACTTGGCTTTTTTTAGAACTATACGATCATTACTCATTACTCAATGTTAACAGGAAAGCTTCATCGTCAGACGAATCCGAAGAAGATGAGAAACCTGATATTGAGTTACACCCTCTAGCGACTGTGTCTAAAATCAACCCTGAAGAAATACCAGATGTTCCACCCAATAGGCAAGTTGAATCATCATTAGATTATCGTTATTTATTATTTGTATTATTAAATTTATCCCTCGGAGTAGATGAGTTGTTGTAGTGCTCACCGGGAAATCAAATGTCACCTTTTTGATTCGGAGACAAGTTTTAAATTTAAATATTTTTCCATCCAACTAGAATATTTTTTAATGTCTTTGCAAATGTGGTTTGTTGTATCAATGAAACACATTTTTTTGACACCAAAATTCTAAATGTATGAACTGTGCCAGGTAAAGATCCATCCATTAAAGACTCTTTCTGCAGTCCCCAGGTGCAAATCCTGCCAATCACCATACTGTGCTTAACAGTTTTAAAAACATTGCCTCAAGCCTCTTAACTCTTTCACCTCTCCTGTTGGCTGTGAGCCGACATTGGCCGTTTTGCTACTCTTTCACATTACGGATAAAAAAAGATTTTTTTTTTTATTTTATTTTTTATTGTTATCATTAGTAGGCTTGGAGTTAAAATACAGGTAGGCTTAATGATCTGCATAATAAATTAAACCTGTGGTGGCGGAGCCCTAAAATGATAGGCGAAAGTGTTAAGGCTGATTTACATGATACCAGTTGGTGTTCCCGTTCCAGTCACTGAATGACAGTGACTAGCAACGTGTAAATGGGCCATTTAAGGCTATGCAGGATGTCTTCCGGGCATGGAGTTACAGACGTCTCTGAAAAATAACAGATTTTCATTTTAAGATTTCAAAAGTTACGGAAAATCGATCCTAACTAAAATATAGTTTCCCAAACCTGTCTTTTGTTTGCACCTTACTGCAGGGAATGATTAAATTATTCAGGATCAAAGAGCGAACATATTTTGGGAGGAGGCAACCAGCTCAAAATTGTTATGGCACAAAATATTGTATGCCTGATTATATCATGTTCAAGTCTCTGAAAAATACTGTTTTATCGCTAACAAAGATTGTGCATTTTAACATTATCCCTACTCATAGTCACTGAAATTTAATTTGAACAGAACAGGGTAGACACCCGCTATGGTATCTGAGGTTTAGCACATGAAATATGATTACATTACATTAAAATTGTAATAAATTTAATCTATTGTTACAGATTTCTTTTCCGAGGCGCTAAAGAGAATGATAATGATGCCAAGGGGAAAAGGGAGGAACTAAAGCGCAAGAAAAAGTCTAGGATTAGAGGAGTTACAAAGAGCGGACGAGTTATAAAAGGAAGAGGTGTCTTTGTATGTATTAAGGTTTTTTTAATTATCAATCACATACTTGTATGTTTAGCTGCTGTAAAAGGCAAGTGACTTAATCTTTTAATACCATAAAACACTGCCTGACTTATTTTAAGTTCTCAAGCAATCAAACTTTTATACTTTCCTTTCTTTAAGAACTCAATTGATTCACTTTTTTTTATTTAGTCTAAACATCATCCCTTCATTGTTTGGAATTGGCATCAAAGAGACAATTTATACCCACTCTAATAAAGTAACACCAGCAAAAGGAAAATAGTTTACTTTTATCCATTTTTGGCATGTTGCAATTACTTGTTGATAATTGAGAAAAGTTGTTAGTCCAGTTTAAAAAGGTTTAACCTCCGAAACAATCCAAAAGTTTTGAAATTTTGCACACTTATTTCTTCGATAGTTCAACACGGGCTGAGCTATTTTGTCAAGTTATATTTTATGGTTACTACAGTAGACTCTCTCTTATCCGGAGACCTTCCAACCGGACTACACTCGGCGGAAATGACATCTCTTTAACCAGACAATTTTTATCAGCACATTGGTTTAACTGGACTAGATCGGCAAGAAGTGGACGGTACTGAAACGACTGTTCTCGTGGGAAATATTTGAGACCAGTGTCTAAATACAATGCTCTTCTTAATTTAAGTCGAATATCACAGTAAACAGTACGTTTTAACGAGTTTTTGGGGACGTCGGTTTAACAGGAAAACCTGTTATCCGGACTGGCCTCGGTCCCGAGGAGTCCGGATCTACTGTATTGTGATGTAAGCTGACTTGAACATTAATTTATCATTTATTGTTGACTTGAGACTTAACTAATGAACCGTGAAATTGTTAAGCTTTTTAGTATTTACTAAATTTGGGTGATTTCTATTTAAGGCTTGTGTTTTTACTTTCCTGTATATTAATTAGCTTCATTTTCTCTCTATAGTTTGACATTTCGATAGTTCGGCATCCGTTAAGTCCACAAAGTGTTGACTATCGAGGTTCTACTGTACCAAAAGTCCCCATTGATATGAGACGAGCGCTAGCGGCAATTAGCGAAAACAGGGCACTGTTTTTGGTTTTTGGCTAAAATTTTGAGAACCGTTGATCGGAGTTAAAAGTGGCTGGATACCAAATACAAGATCATTAAATTTGCAACAAAAATGACATTTGCACTTTTATTTGATTCCTAATGGTTACCGAGTTATCGGGCTTTAAAATATGGTGTTTTTTCTCAAACTGTCGCATGTTGGATCAACCGTGGTTTTAAGTTATCCAATAAATATCACGAAGGAGGTAGCCCCATCGATTGAAATTTGGTTCTCTCAAGATACAAAAGATTTCATTGATTGGCACATTGTGCACATCGTCATTGATAGGCCACTTGAATTTGAGTTCATGGATTTTTTTTCTAAGAATTTGACGGTCACACTTTTCGCACTCTTCACTTGTCTTCGCACTGTCTTCACTTCTTCACTTGTCTTTATGGACAAAATTTGCCCACAAAATGTTTTGTTTCGTCGTTATTTGTATATGGGATGACTACCCACTGGCTTTGGCAGAGACTGTTCAAATCTAGTGGTAGAGGAGATGTTTTCATCAACGGGAGATTCTTCACCTTCTAGGGTTTGTACTCTTAAATCTTCTACGACGTCGTCGTCTTCTTCAGATGCGTTACGGGATCTTCTCTTTTTTTTCGCCTTCAATTCATTCTTTTCTTACTTTCTGTCTACCTTGCCGCAATCGTTTCCTTTCTTCCTTCTCCTTCTCGGTTCTTATCTACTTCTTTTTTCTAGTAAAAATTTTTCAACTCTTCTGATATCGCTGCACTGGGAAATGTGAGTTTTTTCTTTATTGTGGTCGATTTTGGGGGTTTCTGCTCTGGCCAGTAAAGCTCGTCTTTAAATGGTGTCGTAATTTTTGCCTTTATATTTTGCTGGGTCAAGGCCGGTGTTTTGGGTGAGAATTGATTCGGTGTTTCCAGGGGGATCATTATGGAGTTTTGGTCACACTGCGAGTTAGGGGTCCGTGGGAAATTGGCAGGTGGCGAGCTTAGGTTTAATAGAAATGATTGATTAGATATGTTGGATAGGTTTAATGATAGTGGAGAGGGATAATCAGTCGGGGAAGAGGTTGTGGGATCAAGGAGTGGCCATGATGGTTGGGGGCTTAGATACAAATCAGGGTTTGTTGATTGTCCTAAAAAAGTGGGTTTTTGGATGTAGGATTTATTTTTTCTGTGTACTTGCTTTGGACTGTAATTACTGGCACTTCCAGTTCGATAAGGAAGCTTATATCTTCATCCACAATAAAGTCAACAGCCACTTCCAACCCTTCGGCAATTACATATGCCTCTACCGCTTCTTCTTCTACAACTTCTACACCATGTGGATTCACCTCAGATCGTCTCTCTTCATTGGGCATCCTATCAAGTCCTTCTTTGTAGAGGGAGACTTCTTTTTTTATGTCCAGCCACACTCCCTGGAGAGATTTGTCTTCCACTTTGATGTCATTTTCTTGGAATGTCTTTAGTCTCTCCTTCCCAATTTTGCCCCCAATATATGTCAGGTGGCTACGCAACCTTAGCCATTGGCTTTGACTGTATGGTTTTGGTTGTATGCCACTATGGTTGTTCTTCACAAGCTTCTTGAAGTCGATTTCATCAGTATTAAGAGTTAAAAGGCCAGTAGTGGTGAAGCCACTGGTTATAGCTTCTTTAAGACATTTGTCTAATAGAGGAGCAAATTCTTTTTTGATCGTTGATGCGCCTGTCTCCAATCGCCATTGCTCTACAGTCTTTTTCCACGTCTTGAGTCGATGGAAGACAGACACGTCCATCGGCTGGAGAATATGAGTCGAGTTAGGGTAGAGAGAAATTAACTCAATCCTATTCTATGAGCAGAACTTGCTCAGATGAAGGGTAAGGTGGGAGGTGTGTCCATCTAAGAACAGGACGACAGGTCTGGGAATTTGATTTGCCAGCAACCAAGGGTGGAAGATATTGGTGACAAATTAAAAAAATGTCATTCAGCCATTTTCTGATTTACCGATTCCCCAGGTGCTTGGTACCTGCTGGACAATACTTGATGGGACTCTTTCGTATGAATATACGATCATTGGTGGTGCTAAAAGTCATTTGCTGTGAAAAGTACTGTGAGGCATACCTTTTCGTCATTTCCCGTGATTGTGTATACCAGCTTCTAATCTTTCCTGACATATACTTTTTTGCCTTTAGGGCATAGAAAGAAGTCAGTTTCATCTGTGAACACCCTCCTGGGGTCATCAAAGATAGTCATTAGATTCTTACCTTCTAGGTATTTTTTTATTTCGGAAAACCATTTCCTGATGTGTCCCTCTGTGACATTTGCCATGGTGGTTGTGAGGGCTTGTGACACTCTGGCTGAAATTTCAGGATGTCTTTGTGTGAATAGAGCCAACCATTTATCTCCAGGGGTGCTCTCGGAAAAGGGATTTTTGATTCAAATTTTCATCAATTTCTGGACGCTGGTGAGAAGCTGGTCTTTGCTGATAAGGAAACCAGCGTGTTCAATCGTGATCACCCAGTCGACGATAGTCTGCTCTTCTTCGGGAGTCAAAATAGACGGACGTCAAAAAGTGGCATACTTTCCACTGATCTTATCTTTCAAAGTCTGCCTGGGAATGCAGAACTGCTTTGAAGCAGCAGACTCTGTCATACCATCTTCCACTGCTGCGAAGCGGCTTCTAAAGTCTCCTGGGAGTAAGCTCTTCTGGACGCTTTCGGAGTAGGCATTCTATAAAAAAAGAAACACAACTTTAAAAACAGTGACATAATAAAGTGTTCATGATAGTCTTGAACACGCAGTTATATAGATTTGAATAAAAACCTATCAATAAACTCACTTACACATTTAAGACGTATTTTTAGCTCTAAACAACAATATTTAAATATATTCAAAGTTTAGTTACAAATCAACCGAACCACACAACACAATTAAGGTTTGTTAGGTGCACATTTGGTCGAATTCTAGTATTCGTGGTCAAATCAAAAACTCCGTAAAATCATCACGGAGTTTAGCAGAAGCATTGAACTATTAGTTCCCAGTTAAAAGATCTTATTGTGATTTTAAAAATGCTTGTAAAGAGGTAAATATTTTGGATATATATATTTGAGGGGTTTACTAAAGTCCGTACAAAGCAGAAAAGTACTTGGAATATAATATAGAGCCCTATAGGTGCCCATAAAAAATCTCAATGTCACAGCATTTTTAGCAGTTTTGCAGACACTTACAAAAATCGCTCTAACAAATTTATATAATAACCTACTCTTATAACACTATATATATAATGAAAATAGATCAAATAGACTATCTTTAAACATAAAAATTACTACCTTTCTGGTAGGTTCAGTAGGTGTAGGCTATATGTTAAAAAAACAACAAAAGAGCAGACAGTAAAGGTACATTGAATTCAAGCTTAGAATCTGCTTTTTCTGTTGACACAAAAATCAATCCAGTTCAGTACAACTGGAGTTCATTCAGAGCGAGTTGTGTAGCGTCTGCAACATCGTACACTAGCGGACCAGCTAAAGTCGTCGGAATTCCGACGATTGACACTCGAACGGTTTTAAAACATCTTTTTAGTAAGAAGTCTTCAACAGGTAGGCCTAGTTCTGTAAACCTACTATCTTGGAACGTTTTTTACCAAAGTTTAATTGAAAACTAGTGTACAGACTTAAGCCAACACATCAAGATGAATAATAAGTGTAGATTTCACTCCGACACTGTTAATATTTGTAAATTTAACTATTTCCAACACAATTAAAACATTTGTGTTAAAATATAAACTCTGTGAATTTGTACGTGAATTTTTCATGGAGTTTAGCAGAAGCATTGGTCAATTCATTCACGGACCCTAACATGATCAAAAACACTTGTAAAAATGTTAAATCTGTTGGAAAAATATATTTTGAAGGGGTTACTAAAGTCCATACTAAGCGAGAAAGTACTTGGAATAAAATTATAGGGCCGCGATTCAAACATTATTTTAGTATGAAGTCTTCATCACGTAGTTCCGGTAACATTGTTATTTTGGACCGGTTTTACCAAAATGTAATAGAAAACTTACTTACGGACTTTAGCCAACACATCTAGATGAATAATAAGTTTAGATTTCACTCCGACACTGTTAATATTTGTAAATTCAACTATTTCTAACACAATTGAAACACTCGTGTTAAAAGTTAAACTCTGGGAATTCGTCACAGAGTTTAGATTGATATTTCTGCTAAATAACGTGATCCTAATTTAACCTTTACTAAATTGAAAAATCAACTAATTGAATACAGAAGAACTAAATACTAATATAACTCTACGAAATAACACCAAAAATTATTCATACAGCTGTCTTACGTATTGAATTAAATCCTATTTTGCTTTCCTGAATCACTATCTTGAAACTTGAAACTCAACAGACGTTAAGAAATTGGTGACATTCAAAATGGTCACGATTTCAGACGCTACTGTCACAGACTACTTGGTGCCGGTTACGACCGAACCATAGAGTAACAAACTCAAAGACACATAGAGCAAGCTATCGTTTCTCTATGTCTTGAACCTTCAGTCGTCTGCTAATTTTATACGTTTAAAGCGGGGAATCACGGTATTTGAGCGAGTCACGACATTTGGCAATTTACCTTATGTGTAACAAGTAGTACAAGCCATTCTTTTTCAGCGCTACCGAACTCCGTCTAGAAGCAGAAGCAGGAGCGTCACTCCCCCACATTGGCGTCAAGCCCAAAAACGGACCATAAAACTGACAGAGTACGAGGTGTGTGCGAACATTTTCTCAAATTATGTTTAAAAGAACATTAGTTTAATCAACACCTGTTTTTTCTCCATCTCACCATTAAGCAGGTGATAGTATATATTACTATTTAAGCAAAAGGGATATTTAAATATCAGATATAATTAATTGTTTCCCGGCATTTCCTCTTCAGTTATTTCAAAAATTGCTGAAGTAATCTACCTGTCTATAGTAATATGATTTTTGGCAAGTCTTTATTTAAAATCCAGGTTTCAGCTCCAAATAATGAGTATTATTGTTTTTCGCAATTCTTCTACATTATTTATTTCAGACATATTTGTTATTTCCTTTTTTATTTCGTAATTATTTGTTGTTTTATTTTATTTTTTTTAATTTGTTGCCTAAGACACATATCTCAAATTAAAAGTTTATCAGAGTTCATGTTAAGTTAGAACAGTCACTTCTGTTTGCTAATAACTTGTGTGATTTAGAAAAAGGAGGGTGAAAAGAAGCAAAAGGATGAAGAAATCAAAAGACGCGAAGAAGCTAGAAAGGTGAGACATGGAGAGAAATTCAACTCAAGACCTCGTGAAAAAACACCAGAGCAAGAGAGGTAATAATCTTTATCATAATTTTTTGTGTATTGCGAACTTCAAATGAGTAAATAGCATCAGTTTTTAATTGTTAGTTAAGTCAGTACTTGTTCCGGGCCAAAAATGCACCAGGACCATCACTGCTAAAATAGTCATAATTCTTTAAAAATAAGTTGTAAACATTGCTATTTTTATATAACATTTATGACGTGTAAATAATTGGTTACATGCAAGGATCTGTCTAATTTTGGAATTGATGAGTGTATTTGTGATTGAAACCGACGATCATTTGGGAGTTAACAATTAAAAAGGAAATCGGTCCTAAGTTTTCTGTGGGGTCTAGTTTTACCATCAGGAGGTTTTGTCTGTTTAAGAACATTGTTACTTAAGTTGTAGATTACATTATTTCAGATTAGGCCTACCTACTCAACCGTAAATGAACGATGAATTTTGCGGGTAAACCTTAATAGGACCATACAAAGCCATTTAAGGATTCTGCAAAACTTGTTCATGATTGATTCATTACTGATTTTCAAATCTTTGATCATCGTGGTGAAATCGAGATCACCTACTTCAGGGGTCTCCAACCTTTTTTATACAAGGGCCGCATATGAAATTTTGGAGTAAAGGCAGGCCAGACTGTTAATATTTCAGTGCAGAAAGGTAGCCCCCTTTCAAATAACCAAAACGAGTTAGTTTTCTCATTAATAGCTCAGCAGTTACATTTTACATTTTCTTCCCAATAAAAACAAGTATTGACCTACCTCACATAATATATTTTATGGGTACATAGTGTTTCTCATATATTTATAGTTTGACAAACCTTAAGTATGCTCAGCATGATTATTCAAATTCTAAAAACAAAGTTAATATTTTGTTTACAGTATATTTTTATGATATTATATTTACGTAATGGTAGTTTTACTAGTTTTTAAGCAGGGCTGATGAGAACACCCTACATTACTACAATGTTTATGCTTTCCGCAGTGCTGGCCACACCCCGCAGCACACTCCCCCGGCCAGGCATGGTTCCGAGGATACTATCAGCCAACCCAACGGACAGTCATCCCCCGTACACCCCCTCGATCTCAACGCACTCGACTATGAGAGTGGTGGATCATCCCCTGTGTCTCCAGTAAGATTTACAATTATCTCATCAGAAAGTAAATTTCTATACAGGGTAGTTCAAAAATAATTGTGCAGAACTAAATAGATGGATTTTTTTGGGTTGTCTTCATTTAACACAGCTGTTAATGCTAACAATGGAATGAGGGAGTTCATAAATTTCTTGATTCGGTTCATCTCGGCAATTTGATTATTGTATCGGGCTTAGTTAGTAAATCCCTACTTTAAAGCAAGTAGTTGTAACTGCATATTGTACTTTGGGACTTGTCCAGTTCGTGCAATATCCAACTAGAAACACCTTATTTGCTTAGTTAGTAGTAGCACAGAAAACATACTACTATAACCCAGAATGCCAACCGCATGGTAAAAAGCATTAAGTGTTTTGAGAGAGCTTTGCCTGTCAATCGTAGGCAGCGCCACCAGTGTTGCCATGCACTCAGCATAGCAACGCTGGTGGCGCTGCCTACGATTGACAGGCAAAGCTCTCTCAAAACACTTAATGCTTTTTACCATGCGGTTGGCATTCTGCGTTATAGTAGTATGTTTTCTGTGGCAATTTGATGATCAAGTCTGTCAAAGATAGCCTAGTCTAGTTGCCAAGACAAAACATAACAAAAAAAAAAAATATATAAAAAATCTTACTAACCCTTTGAGTGCTAGGCCAATAATTTGTATTTTGTAAGACTTTTTTGTTTGCCTTTCAATTCCATTACCTGTTGTTGAATTGTAACTGTAATAATTCACTATTTTATTAATCAGGATAATTCAGAATAATAAGACAATAACAAATATATAACAAAGAGAAGTCTTGGTATTTGCAGTAAAGAATTAAATAAAACTCTGCTTTTGTTGTAAATTTCCAAGTTTCCTTATAAATTGTAATGTTTTGATAGCATATTTTGAAACCAAAATCTCATAAAATCAAAAGACATATAGTTTACAATGTAATATTGAATTTAGCCTTGATTTAGTTTGATAAAGTTATTATAATACAGCCTTTTTAGGAAAAAATAACTTGTTGCAGTAAAGCCTCAGTAACACCATTTATGACCACTGTTGTGGTTCAGCTGAAAAATATTGTCTAAATAGTCCGGGACTAACTAGTGCTTCTATCTAGTAACACATTGAATTACTAGCTGTAGCGCCATCTGTTAGCAATCGTTTACGTCAGCTTAAATACCGCTTTTTACTCCACAGTCTCGAAGCACAGATAGCCGAGGTGGCTAGGGCGGGTGTCACTTGGCCAGTGGCATTTGTCTGCTCGGGATCAAATCCTGTCCTGTGTGGCAAACAATTGGTGACCTGTGTGTTTGTAGCGATATACTCCAAACTACAACCACTGGGGCATAGTGAGGTGTTCATAATCCTTGGTTTAGACATACACCTCGAAGTCATCGGATTGGGCGAATCTTTTAGCTAAGTGGTTGTTAGTGTATCCTATGAACATGCAGGTCACCAATAACCGTTTTGCTACTTTTTGTTCAAATAACCTTCCTCTCTATTCCTTAGAGATTTTAGTAAACAACGCTATATCGTTGCATAGCACTCAAAGGATTAACATGCTTTCCCATTGTTGAACACCCTGTATTTAGAGGTGTGTTAGCCTGAGATTATGATAAACCTTTTTTCTACATTGAACTTGCTGAAAGTGATATAATAATTTGATTTGTCACAAAATATTCATTTGAAAATACAGTTAGAAATATCATGTAGAGTTCAATATAATTTGTTATTACTTGAAATGATGGTGAAGCCCTGATGAAGTTCAAAATGAAAATGTCACCTCACTTTGATTTTCAAAACATTATTTCTGATATAGGTGTGGCCATGATAGGCTAAAAATATATATAAACTTTCCAATTATTTATAGAGTCTTTATGATCTGACCTAAACCCGCTGCAGCAAAGTTAAATAAGTGAAAAGAATAACACGGACAATAATATAAAGTAAGCAAGTTTTAAAGTAAATAATAATGTTTGTCCGTGTTCAAATACATCCATTGGTTAAGTTTGTCATTAAGACACCGATTTTTTTGTGTTAAATGCATCATCACAAAAATAACCTACAATGATAAAATTCACCATAATTAAGAAACCTGCTATACAACGTGTGGTGACAGTAGGTAAGGGGAAAAGTAACAATGTTCATAGAATTTATATTCACAGACACTGATTGTAGGCTCTGTTCAGAAACTTGTTTTGATCATTAGTAGTGAGAAAGTTACTTAGCAACTCAATAGTGACAAAGGTTATCAGCATTTTTATATGGTTTGACACTTTTCATTATGATTTTACGATCAATTATTGCCTACACATTGCAGTTTCATTGTACCGATAAAAAACATAAATCAAAGGGGTGATGAGTTCCTTTCTAAAAAAATTTTAAAAATCCCATGAACAACTTATTTACTTACCTTCCCTTTTTTTAGGTTAAATCCCGAAATGAAGCAATAAGAAGTAGAGTTGAGATCCGACGCCGTCATGATGATACTCCTAAAAAAAAGTTGATGAACAATGGTGTAAGTAGTGATGAAACTCCTCAGAAAATTATCAAAAAGGATAGAGAGGAAGAAACAAAACCTCGCAAACAAAATGATGTGGAACCTTCTCCTCCCACAACAGAAGATGAGAGTGAAGAAGAAAGTGATGTTGGCAGTAGGCCTAAGGGTAAAAATATTGAGGAAAAGAAGGACAAGGTGTTAAAGGAGAAGAAAATAAATGAAATTAAAGATAAAATTAAACTCCTCGATTCAATAAAAGGTGAGCGAGAAAAAGAAAAGCAGAAATCCACTGATAAAGTCAAAGCTGACAAAGATCACTTGAAAGAAGACGAGAAGAAAGATAGAGATTTAAAAGATAAACGTAAAGATAAAAGATCCAGATCTCGACAGCGAGATAGTAGATCAAGAGATAGAAGAACACGGATCAAGTCCAGGTCTAGATCAAGGCAAAGGCGTGACTCTAGAAGTAGAAAGCGAAGATCTTCATCTGGTAGAAGAAATAGGACTTCTTCACGTAGGAGGGATGGATCTTCATCTCGCAGAAGAAATGGATCTTCATCTCGTAGGAGAGATAGATCTTCATCTCGTAGGAGAGATAGATCTTCATCTCGTAGGAGAGATAGATCTTCATCTGGTAGAGGATATCGTAGAAGGGATGGGTCTCGCTCAAGGAGGGGAAGATCTAGGTCCCGAGACAGACATGAAAGGTCCAAAGATAGACGTTCTCGTGAGCAACGTAAAGATTCCCGATCTTCTCGAGATAGAAAAGACACATCCGAAAGATCTTCACGTCGTGCTAATTCTAAAGAAAAGAGAAAACGCAGAGACTCTTCTTCCTCTTCTGACTCCTCAAGCCCAGAGAAAAAACCTGTTTCAAAAAAGTCGGAATCCAAGTCTCCTCAAAGAGATAGCCAATCAAACCGTGGCAACGAGGCTAAGAGAATTTTAACGGAAAAGTTAGATGAGTTGAGAAAAATTCGAGAAGCAAAGGGAAAAGAAAGAAGATCAAGTTCTTCGTCTTCGTCGAGCTCATTGAACTCAAGTAGTTCCAGTAAAAATAGCAAGAGGAAACACCGCCGATAACTTTGTGATGTATAAAACTAAAATTTAGTAACGTTTGTTTTTTGTTTATTTTCAATTTTTATAACTAGAATAATATGTATTAGTAGGTATGTATTTGTAAACCATCTCTTCTCTAAACTGTTTAATGTAATTGTCGATATTTTGATAAAACTTGTATGTTTAAGAACTTCAGGAGAAGAAAATAGGTGTATGTAAAACCCATTTTTTAGATATATATGCATTACAACTAATATACTAGTTACACCTTTAAAGGGGTTCTTTTACGTCTTTTTCCATATGCTTTTTATTTTGTATTAATGTAAACTTTTATATGGATTTCTATATACAAACAAAAATGTATTTTCAATATAAGTATTTCAATGTAAAATTCAGAATAAAACAGTTATTATATAAAACATTTGTTAACACTGTGTCTCTATTAACTATAGTTTATTTTCTTGTACTTTGTAAGTTGCCTATAAGCTTAAATTTATTTTAGTGGGACATGGATATTTGCAAAAACAAAGGTATAATAATACTGAGTTAATATTTAGTATATATGTATTTCCAGTAATTTTTGTCATTATCTTTCCATTCAGTTGTTTGTTCAAAAATGGTTCTTTTAGGTTAAATGCAATTTGTGTAATAAACTCTATTATAAAATGGAATTGATTTTGTATTTGTTTATTATTAATTTGATTTGATTTATTACCATTTCTTTCGCATAACTTAAGTTTAAATGTTTTTTATAGAACACAAGTTCAACATTAATTTCAACTTGTTAGTCCTACAAGGTAAATTACAAGTTTTAATCTGCTATGAACTGTTTGATTTAATCTGAATCCATGTGTTTTTAACGTAGTTATTATTGTGTATTTGTTCATTTTGCACGCTTTGATCGTCTTTCTACTCACTTAATTTGCTTTGCGACAGAGTATCTATTTGCTACATTATTAGTAAGAACGATAAGATCAGCTGTAGAGAGTCTAGCACTGATCAAGGGAATTGACATATGTCTGCGTTCTGTCATCAGGTATTTCGAACCATATTGTATCACTTATCACTTATCATGAACTTCGTCCCTCTATCAGCTTCTTGAAGGTATCAACATCAACTCCAACCTTCTTTTTGTTTCATAAACATACTCTTTCTAGACTCGTTTTTCACCGTTCAGTCGCCTATTCATTACAAAGAGTCGGTCAATGATTGCCAGGACTATTCCTTTTGTTCTGTGACATCACTTTCATCAGCTGGAAGTTAGATCGCATGTTGTCAGTTAGCCCAGTGGTGCAATCCCTTCCTCGGTTCTTTGATACCAACAACAGCTGGTTCTTCACCTATTTCAACATCGTACATCTTGTGGTAGTAGTTGTTTGCTCATACAAACTAGATTCTTGTTGTCTATTTTTGTCAAATGTAGTATCAAGCCCCTGATCCCAGTTGACATCTGTGATTGTGTATGTCTTGTTGTTATACCCTGTCAAGACTATCATACCCAAAACAACTCCAGTGAACTCTTGTGGGTTGTTCTGGACTATAGAACAATACACGTCCCAACAAGTTTCAGTCCTCATGACTTCTTGTTCATGGTGTATCGTTGTTATGTATCCTGGCCAGATTTCCAAGGCACACTTTGGCACGTTTGTCTTGGCAATTGGATTGTACAAATCCCTGTTGATTAGGTTCAGACTCAACATTGCATAACACAACACTTCCGTGCCAAAATGTTGAAGAACTTTAAGTAATCGGCATCTTTACTATGGAATTCTCCAACTAGTTTGATGACAACTGATTCTTGAGTACTATCTTTTTTTCTGGGGCAATATTTAATCTCGTCAGATTTTTATCAAGTACCCTACTGGAATACATTACTGTACCATAGAAAATGTCAACCGATATTCTATTGTTGCATCCTCTACCAAACTTTCTCTTTCAAATGTAAGGTCAATGTTGGGTTTTGAAACATCTTTGAATCTATGAACTGGTACAAACACAAGTTTGGCTTGTTGAAAAAGCTAAAATAATTAGTCTGCAACCTGATTGGTTGTTCAGTGAGGACTTTTTTACATCTCAAAGTTTCTGGGTGGGTTTTATAAAATGCAAACTTTTGGTTTTTTTATTAATTATCTACTTACCTAAAAATTGCCGTGCAAAAGTATTCTGGAATGAACAAATGCATAATAATAAATATTATGAAACACGCAACTAATTTTGGATTCAAATAAGGTGATTATCTGGAATGTCACATTGTTCAAGTCCAACAGTGCTCAAATCACACTGTTATAACCTAAAAGAACCTGTGAGGCACCAAATTTGTTTTATTCCAGAACAACCCACAAGACTACAGAGCCAAGTTCACTAGAACTGTCATGGGTATGATAGTCTTGACAGGATACAATAACAAGACGTACACAATCACGGATGTTAACTGGGATCAAGGACCTGAGTCTACACTTCACAAGAATGGGGTGCAAGTATCTTGTTTGTATGAGCTACTACTTCCGCGATATCTACAATGTTCAAACACGTGAAGAACTGAGGAAGGGATTGCACCACTGGACCAACTGACAACATGAGGTCCAACTCCCAGCTGATGAAAGTGATGTCACTCAACTCCATCCTGGCAACCATTCAAGAGTTGCAAGATTGGAATGTAAATCTTAGAGATCACTTCGTAGAGATTCCTTGCAGAGTTTTACCATTGGAAGACGTTGTAACAGTACCCTGAGGGGAAAAGTGGACCAAATCCTATGTTTATGATACAACAAGGAGGTTGGAGTCGTCATAGTTCCTTTTCATACCCTTCATGACGGCCAAACATTTGTTGATACCTTCAAGAAGCTGCAGAGGGATGAAGTTCATGATGACTGATGCAATATGGTTCGAAATACCTGATGACCGAACACAGACATATGTCAATTCCCTTGATCAGTGCTAGACTTTCCACAGCTGATCTTCCTGTTCTTACTAATGGTAGAGCAGATAATGGCAGACTCTGCCATAAAAAAAATCTTTGGTGGACAGCACAGTACCAAAAAACATCTTGAGGTGTGATGAGCATCGCGACCAATGTGGCAATTCAGATCAACTGGAAAATAGGAAGAAAGCATGTCAGATCCGTGATTGTGTTTTCCTTGTCTGAGATGATGCCAACTGATAAATAATTATGTTGATTTGTTATGTTTCTTGATGCAAACAATAAAGATTGGGGTTCATTAACACACCCTTTTTACCAGTTGATCTTTCACAATATTCTGACCTATATTTGATTTTTCAATTTAAATTCATTTCGGAATAAAAAAAAATTATAAAAACATTTGATCATACTGTATCTATATATTTTTAGTTTATTTTATTATACTTTGTAAGTTTTAAAGCTTAAATTTATTTTAGTGGGACATGATCTTTGCAAAATTGTAAACAAAAATATTATTTTGTTTATATTTCGAGTAATTTTTGTCACTTGTTATCCTTCCATTCAGTTTTATATAAAAAAAAATTGTTCTTTTAGGTTACATGCAATTTGTGTCATAAACCCAATTGTGGAATGGAGTTGTTTTTATGTTTGTTCAATAAAATGCTTTTTATACAATACCATTTCAATATGAATTTCTAACTCTTGAATTTGCAAATAATTCAATTAAATTCATCTTGATATTGTAACTAGGTATACAAGTTGTAATCTGTAATAGGCAGCGTGACTAATCCTCTTTTCTGAAACCAAAATATGTTATGTGTTGAATTGTAACATTTTTATTATTGTGCATTTGTTTATTTTGTTGTACTTGTTCCTTGTAACATTTTTAGAACAACAACAAAAATGCACAAGTTTACAACAACCAATTTTTAGTGATTTTGGTACTTGTTAGTTATATTTATTTAGTTTCCGCATTTAAATGGTTATTTTTAATTTTATTGATATTGAAATTGTGTCTCAAATTGTAGGAAAATAAAGTGTTGATATTAATTGAGGTGAATTACTTGTATTAATTTGTTGCCGACATGTTAACCTTGAAAATGTTTAGAGCTAATTTGTTTTTGCCACTGATCAATTTTCACAGAAAAAGACTTGTCACTAAAAACTATTTTCCACTAAAACTAAATATACTTATTTCAATTTGGATAGTTTTTAGAACAAATAAAGAATTAGCAAACTCTTCGTATAAATTTGTTGTAAGAAAAGATTTGACAGAGCCCTTCCTTTAATGAACATTTTAAATGACACATACTTTCTCTTATTAGCTTGTTAAAAATCAAAGATGGACAATATAATGGATAAGCGGTGAGGGTTGCTATTTTAAGGGTAAAACCACAAAAAATGCAAAGCTCCCGAACAGTATTTCCTACACAGTTGGGGGCTGTAACACTTTGCTAATCGTTAAAAAGACCATAAGATACTAAATTTTATTAAAAATTTAGCTGTTTATGTGAAGTCACTATTAAAAACAGCAAAAAAGTTTCCTGTGTGATGGTACAGCGAGCTTGTTATTGATTCAAGAGTTTTTGTTGGAATTTGAAAATAAGTGAGTTTGGTGAGTCGGTGGCTCAGTTGGTAGCGTCACGGACTTCGGGCCCAAGGCAGCGTCGTGGGTTCGGATCCTGGTCACTGCCACTAAAATTTATCAGTACAGTTCACCTTCGTACTATACCGAACCCCTTGCTTTGCTGGATACGTTCCACGCACAGATCTGTAGTCTATGTGGAGGGGCAAATGCCAGATTAAAAGAGGCCAAATTGAAAGATTTTATTTCGTGCAAATTCATAGCTTAAAAGTTAATGACTGTCATGATTTTTTTTTTTCTTCATAAAAAGTGGCCTAGTTCATATGTTTCACAAGGTCTACTCATAGTAATTGAGATTTTGTTTTGAATTTCAAGCACAGTACCGTAAAAACTTGAATCGAACAAAAAAAGTGCAACCTTAATAACCTCTTAAAGCATCCACATTGGCAAAGATGCCCTAAACTTTTTACATAATAATCCCAATAAAGTAAATGAAACAATTAAAATCCAAGAGGCTGTACATGTCAGGATAGCTTCCAAATGTCATGTTTGGTAAAATTTTCTTTTCATTCCAGAAGCATATCGGATAAAACAAATGTTAAAAACTGTGATTATCTTTTCTTTAACATTTGCATCAATACTTGATAGAACTGTAAACTCCATTTTGCTGGTCTACCACAGTTTTACATATTTTTGGTAGAAACTACAATTATTTATTTAAGGGTAAAAGGATTTTTTTGTCAGAAAAAATCTCATGAGGATTTGTATTTAAGGAAAGCGGTGAACATACATATTTTGATGTGCCATACGGTTTGTCTGTAGCCTAGTGGTTAGCGTCTCAGTCATCAGTGCAAGAGGGACTGGGTTCAATCGAGGTTGTAGCCTAAAAAATTTGAGGAAATCGCATTCCTTTAAAAACTTTTGTGATTTCTTGGTCAAAAATGCCAGTGGCATAGACACAATCAGAATATACTTAAGTTCCATGATTTCACAATATTTTGGGGTTCAAAACCTGACCATGTTAGGGCAAGACAGTGTTTGATCATGACAATTTTTACCACACAAAATTCAGAGATTAAAAAACAAATAACAACTATAAAACTATATAGCAGTACTATCAGTAAACAGTGAGTTCAATTTCCGTAATAAACAAACATGAAAAAAGTAGCGCTAATTATACATATTGTAGTAGGGAGCATGAATAAGAGCCCTCGAGATAACAATTAAAAACCAGCATCCAATCACTGGGGTAATAATGATCATTCCAAAGGTTGAAGTTGAATGTTATGAAATGCAGTTGTTTGTGATACACAATATTGCATACATAAATACCATAACCAACTCATCTTCAATTAATTGCCAATTAAATGTACAATTAATTAATATGACCTACCTAATACATTTTGATATACAAATTTTTTCCTCTAAATGTATTCAGTAAAAAATTTTATCTTTTAAAACCTCAACAGATGGAATCTTTTTTAAACTATTAAATTTTCCTTTAAGGAAGTAGTTATTGTCTGGGTAGCTGAGAGTTATAGTGCTCACCTCCATATCTGACAGTTGCTGGTTCGATCCCATCTGGGCAAAACATAAGATCAGCTAAAGTTCCTAAAGGAAAATTGAATAGTGTAAAAAACATCCAAAAATATATTATTCATCTGTAGTTTTAAAGTTGTACCGTATTATAACCCAAAATATCGGAAATTCATATTCTCTCCCCAAATATTTAAGATTACCAAATCAAAAAATCAATTTTCATTTTGTTTTGTTATCGGATTTTATTATTCTTTTCCTTCACGACACAAGTCTTTAGAGCTTTTTCACCAGCATAATAGCCACAGTTTAATCTCTCGACCTTTAGATATGACTTCAAAACAATTCAATGAATATTTCTAACATTAGTGAATTACTCATTTGAACTACTTGACCCATTTGCTGCAATTTCGTGATATGATTTATCTAAGTCTATAATTGCAGTCGCTACATTAGCTATTTTCTTTTTATCTTGCATTATTGTGAACATTTATCTTGCAAAAATCATGAGACAAGCAGTTTTCATAGAAAGATTTAGTATTGTCTATAGTGAGCTGGGGAAAGGGCCGTGAAAATTTGTTGTGATGAACACGCTTAAGTCTGTGACCAATTTAATCATTCGGATGGTTTTCATCAACAGCACAGTAGCTATTAACGCTACTTCAGGTAAATATTACTATTGGACTGTGCATGTTAGTAAACAATATTGGAGTAGAGTATACCTGGAGATGCAGACTTTGTTACCCACTATTGCTTTTAATTTAAAATAGTTTTTAAAGTTTTATGATATTTAACAGCATTTTGTATGAAAGGGACATTATTTTGTTCTTAATTTTCAACATATTTATACAGAAGTACATTATACACAATTTGAACAGTCATTAATTACTTAAATCCACTTAGTTAGATTCTATAAAACTCCTAAAAATGTTTTACAAATTTACTAATTCTATTATTAAAACTAATACATAAATCTTGGGTTTTACTACATTTAAAACCAGTTAGCTTTACACCCGTCTTCGATTAGCTATTTGCTTTGTATGTAATTACTGTTGAATTTAGCAAGTTCTCCCTTTGGATTTGTATTGCTAAATCATCTGCAAATAGATAAGGCTTAACATTGAGGAAAAACAATAGTGAAAACTAGATGTCTGTAACTCAACCGAGAATACAAAATGATGGTAGTGTATTTAACTTAAGAGGGTATTCAAACATTTTAAATTTTCGTAAATAGATTTTTGAAGAGTTTTCAAATTATCGCCATGTTGTAGGGAAGATTTTTGTATAGAAGCGCGAGTTCCATTTTTAATAGACGGACATGAATTTTTGTAATTTTGATAATTATTCTGCCATAAGCCAAATATATTTTTTTACTCCAGTTTTCACTGATATTTTTGTTTCGTAAAGAGCTTTGAGATACCCCATTTTGGGGTCCTAGACGAAATCGCCCTTAGAACCAAAAAGTGCATTTGTAGGCTATTTATAGTTGTGTAGAGTTAGGTTTTCTTAGTATAACCTGTAGACAAGTTAATAGGGACTGGGGTATCCATAATTTTGCCTAATCCTGTATATTTGAATTTGAAAGATTTTGTTTTTGGCCTTTGCGTACAAAACAATAAATTGGTCCAGGGTCTAACAGACTATATAGTCTGTGGTCTAGGTCTTACCTTGAAGACCTACAGTAATAGCTTACTTCCTGCACTGTATGGAAAATTTGCTATAAAGGGGATTATATATAACTATTTTAGTTGATTGCTATTATAGAAAGTTATGAAATGAAAGTAAATGGTTTATTTGCCATTGATCATTTACATGAGATAGACATTGTCGTAGAATTAAATTAATCAAAACAGGTTGTCATAAATCTATAAGTTACAGCTAGAACCTAATATAATAATTAGGGTATATTATTAGGGTTATAATTTGAATTAAAACAAATTTTTACAAGGAAATTAAATTCAAATTATGAAACAAAAATATGTGGAGTCTTAATTGTTCTACTGTAGTTTCTATTTAATTGAGTTGTTCAGCCTGTATATTTAAACAGACTTTTATCCTCAGTCTTAGAAAGTAAGATTTATGCAAATAAGTTTTTTACAAAACATTTTAATCACAAATTACAGCAAAATTCACACAGAAACTTGTCTCCTTAAAGCTGCATCACTGGTATTTGAAGAAATCTTGGTTTTACTCCCTATTTCAATCAAGCTAAGTATGTTAAACAGAATGGAAGTACAGTAGTTCCTCATTATCTGGTCTCCCATTATACACACTTTGTTTATTCCAAACCATTGGCCAAAAGTTCATAAGTATTTCATGCAGTTAAGCAGAATATTCACCTCTGTTAACTACAGTTGGACCTGAAATAGTTACAAAATTCCTTAATACAGGTTTGCTGCGGCGGGGGTGTTAAAAAACTACCCTGTTTGTCTCGACAATTTGATAGTAAAACTGAACTTGGTTAACGATTTGTTATTAAACAATTAAACTTAAAAAAATGAAATTGTAATTAATTTATGACTTCATAGAATAAACAAATGAATCATAGGTTCGAAAAATTATTGTTTATAATCTGAAACCCCCATAATAGGTTGCTATAAAAGTCAATTTTTAATTAAAAACTTAATAGTTCCTTCGAGTTAGTTGTGTGAAGTAAAATTATATAATTTTTTGTAATTTAGGTTTACTTGATAATATACCAAACTCCAGTAGGCCTGTTTGCATGGGCGCCCACAAGGGGGTGCACTTCCCCCCCCCCTGGATAAAAAAATAAGGAATAAATGTAATACCCATAAATTTTTAAATCACTTTTATGAATCAAAAGTGGGTTTTAAGAAATTTATAATAGTACGTTCATAATGGTCATTGCTAAAAAATATTTTAAATTTATATTTAATTAAAATAAGAAGTTGACTCAGAAAAGTGCCAGAAAAAGGGTTTACACACTATATTTTCAGAAACTTTCTTCAGACCCCCCCCCCCCCACCAGATGTTCGTTAGAACTATATATTGCACCCCCCTGTTTCAAATCCTGCGGTGCCCATGTCTGTTTGAATCAATAAGTTATATAAGTTGTTTTAAAAATCCCTCTTCAGTTTTTCCCAATAGTTCAACTATCTTAAAGTATCGAGAATTGCAAAAAGCTTTAGTCCGGCTTACGAACGTTAGGCCTAACTTCCATCTCACTTAAATACAACGCCAAATGATCAAAATTAAATAAAAAAATTCCATCTAACATAAGTAACTAAAACAGTTAATTTAGAGTTAACTAAAGCATAGTAAAAAAAAAGAAATAGATCCAAAGTTAATGAATTATTCTAGTTAACAGATTGCCCGAAACCCACTAATATGATCTTTAAATTACGATTCGGAAATATTACAGGACCGATCGATAGATAAAAAGCCGATAAGTTATAAAAACCTTCGCCCAAACTATGAACGGCGTTTTCACAGCAATGTAAATAATAAAGCTATAAAATGTTTTAATGAAAATAATATCTTTTGTGAATTAAAACTTACTGATTTCCCAATTACAAATTATTGATAAAACATATTCAATTATACAATGCATTTAATTTTAGAGAAATGTACGAATATTATATCAGAAACGGTACAGATAATGAACACAAACAAACTATTCTCCAAAAGTATACATGTTTCTATAATTATTTAAATGAAACTATTAAAAAACGTCAAAAAATATGTATTCGGGCCAGTGACGTAATTTGTTTATGTCTACGATCCATACTGTTCCTGTTCTATTATCCGTGAGGATACAGTATGGTTTGTTATATCACAACAGTGCAGTGAAGTTACCATCTGTGGTTGAAAGTTAATAAATTTACAGCTGATGGGGCCAAAAGTAGTGAATTTTTGGTCCTGCTTGAACAACAATACTTTTTTTATCGTATGACTTTACTAAATAACTCAAAACATCTGAATCAAAATTCATAAGTGGTTAAAACTTAATAAATTAACAGCTGATCGAGTGGTATAAAATAATACAGTACTGATTTTACCCTGTAAAAAACTTGGTTTGATTAAATCACGTGTTTGAGACAACTGAAAATATCGTAGTTAGGTAAAATTTGTTTTAACTTATTTACCGATTCACCATGTTTACATAAATCATAATACGTTATTGTTGAATATGCTAAGGGTAAAAATAGGCATATGCACAAAACAACAAGAATATGGAATTATAAACAAGATAATACAACAAAAATTACACTTTACTGTAATTTTAATTTGGAAAATTGGTTTTTATTGAATATACATACTATAATTTGAATTACATTTTTCTGATTTTCAAATTTAGCTTGGACGTATAAAACGACTTTAGAAAATTTAATATTTTTTGTATATAATTTAAAATTGGTATTGTAACAAAATATAACAATATAACAACATATGAGAAACTGAACAATGACATACTTGACTTAATAAATAATTTAATAATTTAACAATAAACAATGAAACACTTAACAATAATATATATGATCTTGAATAAACATTAAATATCCTTAAGAATCAATTGAGCTTATATACAGAATCCAAAATTTACACTTTAATACAGCCGTTAGGTCACAACGAAAACGTCTATTAGAATTTGTTTTACCTGTATCATAAGTACCCTTTATAAACGTCTTTTCCCTTTTCAGTCTAAGATATATCCCTAAATCTCAAATTGACCTCTTGCAAAATCCCCAAAATAGCTTTGGGTGGCCTTCGTAGTATAAAGCGCATTGATTTGATTCAGAAAACAAACCAATAAAGTGAAAAGTCACAACAGGATGTTGTGCGTCAGGTTTGCCAAAACTCAAACAATCAGCTGTTGTTTGACACTCTGGTCAAAATGACATCACTTCCTTGATATCAGGGGTCTGGGAAGAAATATGGATTGCTTCGAGGAATAATTAAAATCAAACAATTTGAGAGTTCATTGTGTTAGCGGAAGAAACAACTCAGAATAAAAAAAAAACGTCGAGCGCTCGATAAATTATGTTTTATTGGCCTTCGAATTCGAGCAGTTACTACATCTTCAGGTTCAAATTTCAATTAGAGCAGATACAGGGTGTTTCTAAATTGTCTGGCCATATTTTATGGACTTGTTTGCTTTTTTTTGAGCTAAGACAAACATAAAATGCCGTATATGGGTCTAGAATGCCTAGGTTTCTGTTTGTGAATTATTATATATCATGGGTGTTTTAAAAGATTTAATGTTCAAAATTAGTATATAGGCCTAAGTGTAGTTTGAAAGGTACAAAGAGCTAAACTAAAATTCGTTCCAATATCTTAAGCCGCTTTAATTATGATTAAGTTAAGTATTGCTATTTTACAGAAGAGTATGGTAGTCCTATTAAATTGCTTAACCGAATGTAGAAATGAACTGACCACTCGGTTGTTTGTCATCGGATTTTAACAAACAAGGTCTCATTTTATTTGGATTTAAATTCTCCATAGTTTTGATCGTGAAAATAATTCTCGAATATTTGCGGTTTTCGTTAAATTTGGCATTAAAGATTTTAAATGACTCTAGGCGGTCATTTAAAATCTTTAATGCCAAATTTAACGAAAACCATAAATATTAGAGAATTATTTTCAGGATCAAAACTATAGAGAATTTAAATCCAAATAAAATGAGACCTTGTTTGTTAAAATCCGATGACAAACAACCGAGTGGTCAGTTTATTTCTACATTCGGTTAAGCAATTTAATAGGACTACCATACTCTTCTGTAAAATAGCAATACTAAACTTAATTAAGAGCAGTTATGTAGTCCTATTAAATTGAATGTAAAATTAAATGAATGTTAAATTGAATGTAGAGATAAACTGATAACTCGGTTGTTTGTTATCCGATTTAAACAAATGGAATTAAAGTATATTTTTTCTATATTTTTTTATACTAAAACAGTTTTCATGATATTTGCAGTTTTCATGAAATTTGGCATAAAAGATTTAAATGACCCCCATATTGAAATGGCTTAAGATTATTGGAACGAAATTTGTTTAAGCTCTTTTTACCTTCTAAACTACACATTTATACCAATTTAGAAAATTATATCTTGAAAAATTTCCAAGATAAAAATCACAAACAGACCGACAAACAGAAATCTATACATTTTAGACCCATACTTATATGGCATTTTATGTTTGTTAGCCCAAGGAACAAGGCCACTAAATATGACCAGACAACTTGGAAACACCCTGTATATATTGCCTATTGTATTTATTTTATGCTTGTAGTAGAACATAGCTTCTTAATTAGCGTCTATACACTTAACCTCATAGATAACTATGCAACAATGCATATCAGCTGATCGGCAAAGGGATACCAACATAAGCTTGTTTAACCATTAAAATGTGCCTGACAGTACTTTTAACTTGGGTTGTGTAAAAACACCCTCCCTATATATGCAATCATTAAAATGTTATAGCACAATTGTAGGTTAAATCGAATCAATTTATTTCAGGAATAAAACAATACAACAATACATCAACACCCTCTGAAAATAGTCCCTTCAAATCAAAGCTTTGAGTCGAGATCAATCGAAAATTGTTGAATGAAAAAGGTATTTCGAAATATTTACTCGCCTTTAATAGCACCATCATGTACAAAGATAATCTTGCAGTTATTGAAAGGAAGTATATTAAATTGCAGTGCGTACAGCGTAATAATAATGGTTTCCCCGTTTCATCCCTTTTCCAGTCGTGCCACTTTGACAGATGTTTACAATCGAAGTGTCATTTTAATGCTTATGTTTTATTTTAGCTCAAGCGAACTGACGAATGTTGGCTAAAAAGGTAATATAATCATTTAGCACGTTGTCACTTAACATTTGATTTATTCTGAGTGCTTTCAATGATTCAGTGGTGCTGACCAAATTCATTTATAACGGTTTAAATGTTAGTTGTAATAAAACAGCTGATACCTCAGTTGGTGTTTAACCAGAATTACAGCTGATACTTGAGTTGAATGTTTAACAACAGTCAGATTGTAAAAAAGTGACGAAACAGTTTTTTTCCTACAGTTACCTGACAAAGCAGGTTTCCTTGCACTGATAGGACGCAAAGTAGACAATTGCTGCTTTTATTTACTTTTTGCCGCACTCATTTTACTTTGCCGCACTCCAGTATTCCAAACACAAAACAGCGTGCTTTTAAGGCACGTACGTAGTCCGTGTACGCTTGAAAATAGTTGGCAACACTTAAAAAAACTACTACTACGATCAGCTGATGTAGCGTTTCACAGCCTTTGAGTATTGATACTAAACCTGTTGTTTAGTGTTAACATTCTCTTTTCTTTCAACACTTGGCCATAAAGTAACCTAAAATGTGTTGTTTAGTGTTTGAAAGACTAATTGTTCATATGTTTTTTATTAAATGTAGGAAAAATATAATGTGTAACGAGTGCGCAAAGTGCCACTTCGCGCACACGTTACACAAATAACTATTGAAAACTGTTTTCAAATAGGCTAGACTGTTTATAATTTGTGACCTGATTGAGATAAAAAGATCACTATTTATGCTGTGAACCTAAAATTAACAAATTATATTTCTAAATTAGAGTTTTTTCACATAATAACCGTCTTAAACAAATGTAATCTATAAAAAGTAAAATCGTATTGCATTCGGTTCCCCTTGGAATCAAGTTTTGACCCTATTTAAATGCGTAATTTTGCGCACACGTCTTCTCCTTCTTATTCTTTAGAATATTGCGATTTTTAATTACAGTTACTTTATTTGGTATGTGTGTTTGTTAATAATACAGTTTTTAATATTTAATTAATGGTTGTGTTGTGGGTTCGATCCCCGGCATATCTAAAAAATGGGAAAGGGTTTGAACCGCTTCGCTTAGATACGTTTGTTGTCATTTCTTACCGAGTTTAATGGGTAACTCAGAAATTTTCATTTAAACCGGGCACGATAGTTTTTACCTATAAAAATTACCATAAAGGCACGATCTCATTTGCAGAGCTAACATTTAATTTCGAGTCTTGCTAAAACCAAAAGTTTGGAACATTGTACAAAATTTACTAACCGTATGTGCTGAAAGTGTGTTTATGTGGAGGGTGCGGGATTGTACGTAAAAAAGACGTAAATGTAGCTAAGTAAGATGCAACATGGAATTTTACTGCTCAAGTTGGCAAGCCAGGATTTTATGTGACTACCAATACCCTTTAACCTAACCATGACGCACCTTCGGAAATCAATAACAATGTTATTGAAACTGTGCAAATCTGTTAAATGTTGAATCTTTAATTGGTTAAGTGTTGCTTACTTCCCAATAGCTTACCCTATATTAATTAACATTACTACACTAATTAATATAATACACAATTACTTAACAATAACGTAATTGCGTTCATTTTCCTTGTATTAAAATCCAAAATATTGGGAAAATGATTTCCTTTAACAAAGATAATTTCTAAGCACTTATTCGATGAAGATTTGGACAATGTACTAGAAGGGCCATCAAGGTGCAATAATTTATTTGCGTTATGTTTATAACCTTTGAGATTACTGTCACACCTTTAAAGATTCCTAAAACTTCCACTGGTTATTTATTGAAATTCTCCCAAAATATTATTCTTGAAATCAGTAAGCAGTTGGCTGTTTAATATCAAGTACAGTGCAAACATTATTTCAGATTTGGAGAAAAGCTCCATTTTTCTACAGTTACAGATTTCAAAACAAAATTTAGGTTAGGTAAGCATTAGGGGCTCCATAATTTAAAAATGTAATAAATGAAGAAATAACAAATTACACAATAAAATATTTCTATATCTCAATTTTCTACTTGTACTATATAGGTACTCTATATAGTTGGTATTATGTTTTTATTTGACAAGGTTATCGTAATTGATGAAATTTAATGGTAATTAATGTACTTGACTTGATTACTTGGTTGTTCCTTAAAAAATCAAATTCTGAAAAACTACGACAGTAAAAAATCCAATATATTTTACTTAATTTCTTTAGAGGAAAAATAGCACTCAGTAGCCATTGTAATATGCGTAATACTCTACAGGGTGTTCCAAAGAAGACTTAACAACTTGACAGCTGGTAAAGTTATCACCATCCAACTTACAGACAGGATTTTGGCAACTAAACGTACTATAATACTATTTTCCATTCTTTATTTATGTAACGGAAATTGTATATTGTTTAACTTTACAAATTATCCATCAAATGGTCCACACCTTGCTTTGCTATTGTGTATTGTCGAACAGCTGTTTTCTAGATTTAAATAGTAGTTTATTTGACTGTTTCTTCTATCATAATTTCGCAATGTTAAACAATTAAACAAATTACTAACCTAACTACAACAATGCAACAATCGACAACTTTATAAATGAAACTAAATGAGTTTGTCATAAACAGCTGATGTACTTGACAACAGCTGATTTATTTTGCTCTAAAGATGCAAAGGACTTTAGCACCGCAACGCATCGATTAAAAACAGCCATTTTCACTGCAGCATGACGAAATAGTACATTTCATCACAAGAGCTTATGTGATCCTTTTCGAAACGATCTCAAGTTTAAGCGAAGCCGATGCTGGAAATGAGTGAGGGTTGAAAATACACATTTTGCCAGTGTGCGGAACAAAATTTTACGTCATACTGCGCCATTATGCTAACTAAATCACTAAACGATAATTAATTGTGTTATTGTGTATATTGTTAACCTTTACCAAGTACCTTCCAAAGTCGTTTCCTTCTTTTTCTGCTATTGTATACAAACAGATGTTTCTATTGTTGAGAAGCACGTATTACTCCACCTACAGCATACTAAATTAACATTTGAAAAGTTTGTCGGAATATCGAAAAAATGTGAATGTCGATATTATTGTATAGAAACATACAATGCGTCACTAATGAGCACAAAAATAATTTGACAACGACACAAAAGTATTTTTACCAATCAGAACAATTTTTATAATCATCGGACGAATTGTAAGTGGAAACTGTACCTTTTCTGGTTCAATGCTTTTAAACGGAGATTCTCTACAAGTTCAAGTACATATAGCACGACAACCACTAAACATACCATACCGATTTTTTGCACATTCAATTATCTTTATGTTTAACCACTTTTTAAAGAAATATATCAACATGAAAATTATTTTCAACCATTTAAAAAAATACAAATTTTTATGCGATATAAAAAAAATACTTTTTAATTAAAAATGTATTACTAATCAATATATGATTGGTTCAATGTACTCACCAAGTACCCAGACTAATGCATGCAAAATTTTAAGTCTCTGTATTACAGTTTTTAAACTATGTGTACCTAAAGGTAAAAAAACTTTCGGAAAAGCACACTTATAGCTTTGCAGCACACACTTAAATCCATAAAAATAGTGCGGCTGAAACCTCGGTAGAGTTAGCTTTGTTTATTTATTGTTATCATAAGAAGCTTTCCAATATTATAAGTATTATATATTTTCTTAATCAGGAAGAAACGTAGATTAATTTTAGATGAAAAACAATAATTGCATTTTTTTAGGCATAAAAGGTTGAGCATTATTGAGTTTTTGAGCATAAAAGGTAAAGTCAGAAAATGTATAGCTGATTCCCCAGCTGATTCTTTTTCACTCTAGAAATAAAAATAAACCACTTTTGTTCCATTGTATTGAAAATTGAATAAAGTTTATGATGTAATGTGACTAAAATACATTTTATTGCCAGTTTCCAAGCTAGGCTGTGAAATATGGAATCCCTTTCATAATTACACACTGCTAAATATCAAGTCCTACACTGGTAAGACTGTAGAGCAACAAAGAACAATGCATTGTTTGTTGCACCTTGCCTGTGACCAATCGGCGCGCGTTTTAATGCCGTCACAGCTGATTATTTAAATGTTTGCGCCGTTAGTGTCCAGCTGTTAATGTGTAATAACTACTTAATGTTTTAACCGAAGATTCTATGAAAACTATGTTTGTGGAATGGACCACAGCTAGACTAGTGATTAGAGAGACTTCGGTCTTGGGGGTGAAGGTTCGAATCCTGCCATTGACAAATTGATTTGTGATAATACCATGGAGGTTTGGATCTCACCTTAAGTAGTTACTATATTTATCAGGTGAAACCTTTCTTTGTCGATAAAACTCCCATAAAAACCACACGACTGCAAAAATAGCTTCAAAACATATGTTCTGTATGTTTTAAACTCTAGGGGATGTATGGGTTCAAATCCTGTCTTTCACCAATTACTTTCATAAATAATGCAATGACCTAATGGTTCAGAACCCAATTGAACCTGTGGTACTTTAAATTTAAAACGCGAAGTCCAATAAAACAGCTTTATTTTGCTAATTAATTAATTGCATTAAAACATATTTAAATGATAATTTTCAAAATTATAGTATAATATATTTTAAAATTGTATTAATGAGAAATACTTTACAAATTTGCATATAAAGTTATTGAAAACCATGGTGTAAAAACGTTGGACCTTTAAGAAACCCCTAAAATGTTACGTACAATAAATAAATAGCAATAAAATAATAATAACGGTTTATTAATAGTAATTCATATTTGCAGTTAGAACCAATTTCATCCATAGATATAAACTTACCAAAATTAAATATAAATAAAATATTTTATAAATATATATTATATAATTTAAAACACTACAATTTTATTAAAATTATTTTGACCGTGGTCACTCATTCACAATATAATTTACCCGTATGCCAACACACATAATTTTGATTTTGGATCTAGGAAAATGGGGAATACAGAAATTGATTCAGGATATACCTAGAAATATATATACGTGAGGTACGGGGACAATGAATAAGTCATACACAAGTTAACTATTGTACAAGTTTTACTATAAAAAGTGAACCCCCAAACCCTCTTACCTTTACCATACTATAG
Source organism: Macrosteles quadrilineatus (assembly GCF_028750875.1). Classification (NCBI taxonomy): domain Eukaryota; kingdom Metazoa; phylum Arthropoda; class Insecta; order Hemiptera; family Cicadellidae; genus Macrosteles; species Macrosteles quadrilineatus. The sequence goes on along the minus strand of NW_026542600.1, from coordinate 8,195,231 downwards.
GATCGGGTTGGTTCCCAAACCCATTCAAATACGTGTCGATTAACACGTTTTATGCAAATTTAATGAAAACCAGAGCTTTTGTACAGTAATGGTTTTGAAATATATTTTACCAATATCTTCTCAAATGCAACTGTCAGAGATTAAAACCTATATCCAACATGAATGATCATTATACAGGGTGTTTCGAAACTGTCCCCCGAAATTCCGTGGGCATGATCTTTAAGTCGAAACAAACCAAAAATATCATATAAACATATGTCCTATCTCGCTTCGTTTTCAGTCTGTCAGTGTGTTTGTATTTTTGACGTAGCATCCCATTAATTTGAAACGACTTAAAGATCGAACTTCAGGGAATTTAAATGTTTCAAAACTTAATAACTCAAGAACCATATGATTTATAAAATACCCCCGCCGCAGCAAACCTGCCGTCTAAGCGAATTTCCATTTGGCCGAATTGATTTTCAATTGATCTATTTAAATAACATTAGGTTTAACGAGTACCTAGGTTTGCTGCTACAAGGAAACTAATAAAGTAGTGTGTTTTTAGTAAAATATTGATAGCTTACTATAAAATAAATAAATTGGCCAAGTTTGATCAAAATATATCCATAAACAAGCAAACTACAACATTTTACAATATTCTCCATAAGAATAACATGGGAATTTTAAATTTACAATTTTTTTAGTTTTCTCCGTAACCAATAACCGTACAAAAACACTTTGATATACTGAATTGTTTGTTTTTTTAAGCTCTTTAAGAAGGTTCAGAGAAAAATTGGGAAATTTTGTGTTTTGAGGGTAAAAAGTGAGAAAAACCAATTTTTACCCAATAAAACCCCCCATAAAACCCTGTTCCCATGGTCCGATCTAGCTGGATCGCGAACTCATTCAAGTTTATCCCGCCTTACACCTTCAAACCAAATTTCATCAAAATCGGATAAAAATTACTCAAGTTATCGTGTTCACGGACACATATATATATAAATCTATATATATATATACCTATATATATATATATATATACATATATAAAAATTTGAACGAATGGTGTTTTTGGCCTCTGGGGACATTAAAATGAAAAAGTAGATCGGTCCCGGGCCTAAGTCTTACCATGAGACCTACGGTAATAGCTACTTCCCTATAGGGAAATTCGCTAAAAGGTTGCAAAAAAACAAAAAGAATGGAAATGTAATTCCCTTTACAGTAATATACAATTTGTATAGGGTCATAACAAAAATAACGGGGAAATTTCATTTTCAAAATGGTAATACCTGCTAATTGATTGAATTTGCCTAAATCTTTTGCTTTAACTTCAGACAATTTAATTTTTCTCCCTTATTTGTGTTATGACCCTATACAAATCGTACATTTATATAAAAGGAATTAAATTTTCATCCTTTTTGCCACTTGTAACCTTTTTATGTATCATATGGTTTTTTAGTTATTGGAAAAATGAAAATTACCACCATTTTGAGATTATACAAAGTAGAAACTTGATGCTTTGGAATAGTTCCTATTAGTCATCATACACGTACCAAGCTTGAAGCTGGTACCTAAAGTAGTTCCAAAGTAATGGGAAGTCATGTAAAAAATACACACACAGTGACAGACGGAAAACGAAGCGAGATAGGGCATATGTTTATATGATATTTTTTGTTAGTTTTGACCTAAGGAACACGACAACGGAGTTTTGGGAAAGAGTTTCTAAACACCCTTATATTTTCGTACTGTATCAGGAGTCTGCTGCTAAGGTCTGGGTTAGAATCCTGCTAATTACCAATCCTAATTTACCATATGGCAATACCGTAAACCAATGATTTATATCCCTCCAACCTAAAGGAAAAAAATGTGTTAGGAAAGATCTGTCTCTTTATAGGAGATCTCTCTCCATGAAAGATCTATATTTTTACCCATTAATAATTTAAAGCAAATATTAGTTCAGTTTTGCTCCATTACGTAAAATAATTAACCACATATGGGTACGTGTATTATTAATTTGGGTAGTTATATTGTTTGTTCAATAAATCACAACTAATCGTAAACTTAGTAACTATTTTTGATTGCTTAAGTGCCACAGCAACGACCTTTACACAATCATTAAAGAACTGCAATGGCAATGAATGACCTTTTCACAATCATTCGAGATAACTTTGATTTCATTAGTGTATTGCTGGTAAATTTCCTCATCAATGAAGGAGTTCCAACTCGTTGACAGTTGACGATAAAGTTGTCAATGGAATGACTAAGCACTGGTACTTCGTAGCGGTAGAGTAGTACGTACGCTGTGCTGCCAATTTACCGTCAACGCGCCGTGTGTTGTTAACTTAACTTTGATATGTTGCGAACGTTCAAACTTGGCGCGCCAGCTGTGAGGAGGAGGGGGAATGAATGAGATGTCTGCTAGCGCTCCCAGCGGCCTGCGCTGCAGTCGTGCGCGGCAACTTCTAGTGGCAGTGGTGGAGTGTTCATTTTATGTGGCGTATTTCGACCGTGTTCCTATCATAATTGTGTCCAAATGTGTGTGAATTTATGGCGGCGCGAGTGTTACTGCTCAGCGTTTGGTTTGCAGTAGTTCTGTTGACCGGAAGCAGCAAAGGTAAGTGACGATAATTATTTTAATAGTTCCTAGATTAATAAACACCATGTTAAGAAATGTGCTTTTCCACATTCAATCAATATGGCCGCGCGATTCTTATAGTTCTTCGAACGTTTGACGTTGTTTTTTTCCTAGTTTGCGCTTCGCCTGTGGTTTTGAAGATGGATTTTGAATTATAAATTCGAGAATAAGTATTTTGTAAGTCGGTTTTATCCATCCGGTCGTTCGTAAAGGCTGTCAGAGCCGAAACACGACACTTTAAAAGTTGAAGGTTTTGTTGACAGTTGACAATAATACGTCGCCACCTTGGCCTAGGTCTAACAATGTACATTGTTTTGTTTACGTTGTAACGTAGTGAACGAGTATAACCTATAATAGTTACGGTGGTCCACAGGGGTCGCTTCTGGGAGTAAAACTTTTGTTTTCGTACACGACTGCCGTGGAATGTGACAAGCCAAACAAAATAACAGGTCTACTTAGTCCTTGACCCTCGCTTATGAAAGTTTGAGAAAAGGAGCCTCGTTCCAACGAGCTCGTGATATTTCACTTCCCAATGAAATCGTTTATTGTTGGGAAGTAAGTGTTGTGTTTGTTTATTTGTTATATTTGACATTACAAACATAAAAACAACAATGTTAAGTTAGTCTTCTTTCCAATAAGCTAGATAGCTCATTTAGTTAGTTTAAAAGTAGTTTTTAACATAATTATAGCATTCATTAAAACTCATTAAGTTATTGGAACGAATTAACGTTTTCTTTAATAGCCTATTAAATACCGGTAGTCTTATTTATGTTAAATGAACATTAAAATAGTTATTCACCCATTTAAACAGGTAATCAAAGTTAGTTGACAAGTTTTTGTAACTTCAACTTACAGTAGTTATTGATCATAATAATGACAGTAGGGTCATGCTTATCACTTAGTCGTTAGTTAGTTGTACACATGCTTGCTTAACTTAGTCATGTTTGCTAAGCTCAAAGATAACAGCTTATTTTCAGTTGTGATGAAGTTTAACTAAAGTCTACCAACATAATATACCTTAAAACTAAATAATGAATTGTCAGTAAGTAATCTTGGTAGGATCTTTACTTACTTAATTAATTTATTTAATCCAGCCACAGAGTATGCCTATATTCAAATTCAATTAAATTGTAACTAAGAATCTCTCTGTTTTACTTCACTGTGTTCTATGTATAAACTATGTAGTCTGTATGTAGTTTACAAAAACCCTATAGGCTACTTAAATCACAAATAATAATAAACATAAATTTCTTTAGTAAAGAAGGATTACATTAGAATGTGAAAGCGTTACAAAACTAGGAGTGTAGGTTGAATTCAACTAAACTTTTCCTTATGTACCTTAAATTACAAGGCTTATTGCTTACAACGTTAGGCCTAATGACACAGTAGGATAAAATTATATATTATTTAGGCTAGTCCATAGTTTTTACAGGGTCTGCCTGGAGTTTTAGTTAGTGGTGGTAAATATCGTTCGTGAATCACCATAAAAGCTTTGGGCTTGTTTAGGACCTTGAAATAAATAACCACAATAGTTTGTCTTTAATATACCGTAGTTGTAGATTTGGTGAAACCTCAATAACAAGTCACCCTTGATAACAATATGTAATTTTCAAACTAAACCCTTTCTTGTTACTGAAAACCTCGATAAGAAGTCTACCTTGATAGCAAGTCTTTTGACAATCCCCGCTAGTTACTTGTTATTGAGGTTATGTAATTATGGTTTTTATTGATAGTATGCACTTTTATCGATTACAGCAGTTATTAACTTTTAAGCTTAACAGATTTTATGGTACCAAAACCGGAAGTAAATGTAACTTAAAGTATTTCTTAAACACCCTCTCAGTACCGGTAACGATTTTATAAAAAAGAACGGCGAATGTTTTAGTGTAACCATGTTAGGTAATTTTTTACATTTTTGAAGTTCGTATTTTGAAACTTTGAAGCATTTAAATACGTCACATTGATCACATGTTACTTTTTGCTGTCATTCAAACCCCAGCTGTTATTGAAGGGGGGGAGCGGTTTACGGTCGACTATTTACTCATGAATCTCTTGCATTTGTTGCACGTTGTAGTACCGAGCTCTCGACTTAGTACTTTTGTTATTTGAATTATTAAACGTTCAGCGAATTTCGTACGGAGTGAATTTAACGATGGTACGGTAAGAATGAACAACCGGGCCCGTCAAAGGTTTAATGACCTGTTTTCGATTTTGAGCTGTCGTTAAAAAACTTTGCTCGCACAGTAACTGATGGAATTTGCTTTTTTGTAAGAGTACTTTAAATTTAGTGTTTATGTCATCGCTTGAATAAACAATTTTTGTTTTGTCTGTTACCTACTATTATATCGGTTTACTTTCGTAATTATAGATAGTGTTTTATGGTCCGAGCTCTTAAAATAAACTATGAGTCCATATACATATCAAAGTATACATTTTTTTACAAGATTTAAGTGTGTAAAAAGTCGTGTTTGGGATTTACCAAAACACTTATATCGTGTAGCTAAAGACTATTTCGTATTAGATCAAATAACAAAAAAATAATTCATTTAGCTTATTCTAAACGTAATACTACATAAGCCAAACTAGCTTGTTTGTGTGGAATCAGTATAGATTTTCTAGTTAATAGTTATAATAACTATTGCAATTAGCATAGTTAAAATACACGAAAGATAAATAGGACGAATGGAGAGTACAGAGGAGTTTTGTGTCACAAGCCTAGGAAATATAAAAATTCACACTTAAAATGATCTAATAGGTACCTTTATTTACTTACTTGAATCTAGATGTTGTACTCAGCTTCAATAGGAATTATGCTTTTGAAAAAAACTGTAGGGTTAAATTTAAATGGAATTTGTTTGCTTCGACATATTTTATGCATGTAAATCATTGTTAAAATATCGATTTTACCGTAAATAAATAGTTAAGTCAAAATCATCAGATTATTGCAGAACTATTTTGTCACATAATATTGTTACACTTACATTCACAAAAATATCATATTCGATTAACATCATATGGATATTTAGTAATCTATTTGAAATACGATCATAATATGATGTTGAAAACCTGCTTGAACCCAATACAGTTTCTGTAATGCAACCCGGAGTAGTGACACACTGTTTACGACAAAACGAGCTTATGTTGGTATCCCTGTTTTCTTTACTTCATTGCCGATCAGCTGATGCATTGTTGTATAGCTATCTTAGTGTTACTATTGGGAATTTATTGTAAATAAGACTCAACGTGGTGTTAACGCAAACTAAATATGTTTTTGACAAGTCTATAAATAGTTGATTAGGTACTGGAAACACACCTTGAAACGTAATTTCAAACCTTACTTGGCATAAAATTACTGTATTTACGTTTAACCTATTTTCTACAATACATACTCTTTGAGCTTGGGAAATCACTAAGAAAATTCCATATAACTGAAAAATTTTAAATCCCCATTTACCTAGGCTGCTAATTCTTATGGAGGATAAGTAAACTGTTGTAGTTTGCTTGTTTATGAATTTATCCAGATCAAATTTGGCTAATATTATAATTTCATCCTTAGCTAATAACATGCCACTAAACAAACATAATATTACTTTCACTGTATCTGCAAGCCTTAGGTACTAGTTTATCCTTACGTTAAAATATGAAATGAATATCTCTACTTAATGAATTATCTAAGTCAAAATCCAATCAGGCAAATTGAAAATCGTTTAGTCTCAAGGTTTGCTGCGGTGAGGGTATTGTTTTACGGTTTTGAAAGTGCATTATTGGATAGCTGAGTAATCAGTATGTCGCCGGTTCGATCCTGGGAAAAGTCAAAAAATTAAAATAGTTCAAAACTGGACCCAGCTGTTCTTATTTCATGATCCTGACTAATAAAGTCAGCTAATCTTAGTCAGTGAGAAAGCTTCAATTTCATTAAATTCTCTTCACCAACTCATATTCTAAAACAAACACCTCTGCGGTGTAAAAATATCTCTAAATTTACCTTCGTATAACAGCAAATACAAATTGTTTATTGATAAACAACAATTTGGATAGTATTGTAAATAGTCAAAACAGAATATTGTATTTGAACAGCAAATGGTTACGCAACTAATGTAGGCTGTTCAAATAACATACGCCTTTATACTCAATGCATTACGTAATAGATGCAACTCCAAAAAATCCTTTCATCTCCAAATGGGTTCCAAAATAAAGTGGTTGGTTTTTACAAGGGTATAATTAAACCTTCTTGCTTACCTTTCTTTGATCTTATGTTAAAATAGCGTTAGTCTAAATTTGTACATTTTTATTCGTTTCGATTTGTGAATTTTTTAGAAGATATATGTAGATTTTAGAATTTTCAATCGTGACTGTTTGATAAATAAATTTTAGATGGATAAAGGTAACTTATCAACTTATTGTAATGTTAACCCCATGTTATTCATTTTTCTGCAGCCAATATTATCAATTTACGTACTTTTCTGGTATTTTCGTAGCATACGGGATGTGATTGGTTATATTATTTTAACATCGAAGCACGTAAGTGCTATTTTGTTATTTGTTTTGAAAATGTTATTCAAACCGCTGATTAAAAAATAACTGAAAAAACATGTGCATCTATAAAGCTAATAAGGCTCACGAACTTTTGAGAAAACCGTAAGTAAGTCGTACACCTATCAAGAACCGCATACTTGAATGAAAGGTGATGTGTTAATTCCCTGAAAAATATCATTAAAATATCATGAATGTCAATTAAAAGGCTGTATCCTCATTTAAAATATTATATAAATACACAATATATTTATTATATTTTATATAATATATTTATGATTACGTAATAATGTAAAGGAATATAAATTCAAATTGTATGAATATGTTAGTTAGTCATTCAGTGCATATAAGTAATTAATGCATCCTAATAATTCAATTCAAATTAAATTAAAAAAACTCTTTTGATGATTGTGTAATGTTACGCAAAGATAAATAATTAAACGTATAATCTTGTATAAACTGGTATAAAATATGTTTTTTTTTGTATATTATTACGTAAATAATAAAATAAAACAAGTCATTTAACATATTGGTCACATTATTCTAATTTTTAGCATTTTCTATGTTAGGTCTATATACTTTACATGTACAATCCCATAGCAATGAATAATGATTTAAATGAATTACTCAAAACTAATTACCCTGCACTGAACTTGTATTGTAGTTAGATAATACAATCCAACTATGATCTATATAAATTTCATTATATAACGTTGTATATTATTATGTAATGCATAATATTTTGAGTAAATTGTTAGAAACGAATTAACATATTTAAATTTTTGGGATTAATCCTTTAAGGACAAAATCATCTTGTAAATCACGTTAAAATAAATTAAATAAATCTAAAACTTAAGAACATAAAACATAAAAACAAGCGATTCATGGATTCATATCATGGAATTATTGTTGTCTTTTTAATAGAATAAGTTGAATAGGTTAGTTTTAGTTTTAGAAAGGGTGTAATTGATATAATGAAATAATGACTTTATTCCCCAAATACAAGTTTTTTACATCACAAATCAAATTCACCTTGGAACTATGTTGTCACAGTCTCCAGTATTTGTGACAACATGTAATTGTATAATAATTTTGCCTGTACCATGCACTGCATAAAAGAAGAAACATTACAACTATTTTAAATAATAAAATTTAAAATTTTTCGTTCAATATTTACACTTTTACAATAAACTTAAAAATACGCCGATTTATGCCAATTTAGAGAAGAAAATTATTTTTATTGAATTTTTTGTGATAAACATTCATTGGAAACATCGAAACGATTGCTTAACAATCGAATGAATACAGAATATTTTGATAGTTAAATTACATGGTTTAAAACACTTAAACAGATTGTTAAAGTTTGACCCTAAAAGTACTTAACTTTTTAACATCATCTGAATATAACCCATTAATTGTTTTCATAAACTGTTAATTAAAAGACGAACCTTCAATAATAATACACTAGTTTCATTTCAGAAAACCTTTCTGAATTATTTTCTGCCTCTTATTATTAATTCACACTTATCGATTCATTCTTGTTTCAACGTTTGCATAACTTAGTAGCCACTATGGTCTATTCTTTGACAGGTGACAAAGAAAGTTAAAGTAAGTTTTCTATCTAGTTATCATGTGCCGTGTAAAAGGATTTAGAAAACCCCAACTGCTTTAAAAGCTGTACTAGGCTTTACTGCATTGCATTTAAAAAATTTTTTGAAGGTTTCGAATATAGTTGTGAATAAATTTGTTCACTCTTTTCAGTGTTTCCAACTTATTTAGCTAAGATTTATTTCGTTTTACACTCAAAGATATTCATTTTCTGAGTGTTTCCCTCGCCTGATGTCATTCATCTCAGGTTTCGGTGTAGAGGTTGACGGGCTCGATCCTTGGCATTGACAAAAAATGTATTTCGACTGATTTCCCATTAGTTTTATCTTTCCAGGCTATGTGTCATTCCTCTAGTGAAGGGATTAAAGGATATATACCGCGTCTACTCCTAAAAACGGCTAATTTAGCTTTTGTGACCAGATCTATTAAAATTGTAGAATTTCTACCGTCTTAAGATACAATTTTAACATCGCCTCTTCAAGAACAAAACATGGAAAATAACCAAATTCTTGAACGACTCTTCCCACTCATGTTAAAGATTACACCTAAAATAGTATTTTCAACTTGAATTTCCTAATTGACTTAGGTTTCAACTGGCGTACTTTGCGCAATGATTAAGTTATGTTTGAAAGTAGATCCGTAGTTTTGCAATGCCTAGGTGAGGTTGCGAGTTTCTAGGCGTTATTGAGAACTACTTTCTCCCGTGCGTGGGGTCGGTCGCACCTTCATACTAGACCACCTTAGCACCACTGGGCTAGTGGTTCGGAATCCACGTATTCGTATTTTGATAAATAATTACAGGAAAAGCATTGTATGATCATTTAAGTGAAATTCCTTTCATGCGTGTGTCCGTGAGCGCGATAGCTCGAGTAATTTTGGTCAGATTTTGATGAAATTTGGTATGAATGTGTAGAGCTGGATAAACTTCAATGAGCTCGCGGACCAACAAGAGTGATTATAATGTTTGATGTTTCAAAACTTTTTTTTTCATATTTCTTAAAACTCGGAAGTGCCAAATTTTCATTACAGCCATCGTGTAGAGCTTAAAAACAGTTTTGTATATCAAAGCATTGTCGTACAGTGAAATGTTACGGAGAAAATTAAAAATAAACTGTAAATTTAAATTCCCATGCTAATCTAGTGGATAAAAATAAACTGTTGTAAATTGCTTGATTATGGATAAAATTTGATCAAATTTGACAAATTTATTTATTTCTCCGTACAAGTTACTACTGTATTGCACTTTTATAAAAAATTCATATTTTTTCTTCCTCGTAGCAGCAAACCTAAGTACTTGTTGAATCTAATGTGTTATATGAATAAGAATAAACATGTTTTGTTTATGGAAATATTTAAACAAATATTCAATCAGACAAATTGAAATTCGCTTAGTCTACAGGTTAGCTGCGTCAGGGGTATTTCATCTTACAAAAGATATTGAGTGCGGCTTATCTAGTAGTTAGAGCTCGGAACCTCCTTAAGGACTTAGCTCAAATCCCCCAATTAGGAATTACATTTGGCTTTCAGAAAATTCCGTGACCAGCAGGTTCGGTTCTCCCATCGAGAAAACTATTAAAATATACTTAGTTAAGGTGGTAACTTATATCCTTCCAAGCGAGGATAAATTTCTCTCTCTTCTGTGTATGAGAACTCTATCCATTACAAGCCATAATATGTAAATACAACAAAATAAAACGCTAGTAGAAATCATAACCTAAAAAACTACATAACAATTATATTAAACATGATACGTTTTAAATTCCTGTTTATATTGTTTTAATGTTTTGAGTTGTCTTAAGTTTAGTCTTTTCTAAGTTAAGTTAAATTTTGTAAACACTAAACTAAATAAAAAATAAATAATAAAAAGTATATAGCATAGGAAGAGAAAAATAAAGTGGAGAGAGAAATTTCCAGCTATGGGGACATAGGAGGCTGGGTTTTCTTTTTTCCTTCCTTTTTTTAATACCATATTTTTGCAAAATTGATTAGGTACTCCATTGTTATCTGTAAATGCATATTTCAATATTTTATGTGAAATAACTTGTCTAGGCAGTATTATTCGTGTGTGTATGTTATATTATAATTTCTGAGTTCATGTGTCATGGAAATCAATGGTAAATTGTCATGGATAGTCATGGAAAGTAATGACAAATTTTCTCTGGACACCCTGTATTGTTACTTAAAATGATTTGCTATAAATATAGTCACGTAAAGTATACATACTGATTGTAAATGTTTTAGTAGTATTTCCTACGATCATATGGAACAAAGTTTAGCCAAACTTGAAATATCAATGTAAAATTAATTTAAAATTTTGATTAAAAGTTTAATATTGCTTAACATTAAGCCTATCCATACTACACACTTTTAAACTATATCAAATGCAAAGGTTACTATTAAGAGAATTGTGTCAATTTAGTTAAATTAAATTTTAATCATTACACAATGAGAATACATACCTTTCTACTCTACCGCAATAAATAAGGGAAAACTAATATGTAGTCTATAAATGCAGTAGTAATATCAGTATTTATAGTTAATACCCATACCGAACTACCAATCCGTTTTCATCCAAAGTATATTTTATCGCTAGATTTTATGTGGTTCTCTATGTTTACTTCGATATCGTCGTACGATAACTTTATTTTCCTTAGCTGTGCATTTCCATTACTATCATATTTTACTGTGTTGCATTTATTGCAATGTACCGGTTAGCGATATATAAACTATTTACTCACAAGTTACATATATGATCGGGTACAAAATCATTAGTGATGCAGAACGACATTAAGAACACACAGGGTGATTGGTACTCAGTGTGACAAAATTTTTTTGGTGTAAGTACAAAGTAAATGCAGTGTGATGATGCATATAAAAGGTTCCAAGTCTAAAAAATTAGCTTCCCAAAGAATTATCTTTTTTTTTCAAAAATAACTATGTTTTTAAACTTAATACAGCTATTTCTCAATTACCTGTGTATGGATTTGAGTAGATAATGTCATTTTCGTGTTCTACATTAAATTTTGAATAAGGATAATGGAATAAGGATGAATTACGGGGATCAGTTGTAATAACTCCATTGTAAATAGATTCAAAGATAAAAATTAAGATGTTTGATAAAAATTTGGAAAACATTGGTCTATTGCATTTGTTCACACCCTGTATACAAGAAAGTGTCGGAATATGTTAAAAACTGCGCCATTTTATAAGCTTACCAACGATATGCTACACCATTGAGCTTTGTGTCTGCTTATGTACGCTTTAGTGGTTTGAAGACTACAAAGCATGGTGTCTTTAACATTTACAACATAGAAAGTCGGCATGTATTAAGCAAAAGTTGTGTTTTTGTTTCAGCTTGAACAGTAAAAACAGTAAAAAAGTTCCCTGTTTTCTGGTATTCAAACCACTAAAACAAAAATATATATATATAAACCTCAATAGTGTAGCATATGGTTGGAAAGCTTATAAAATGGCGCAGTTTTTAACATATTCCGACACTTTCTTGTATACAGAGTGTGAAAACTGCAATAGACCATTTTTTTTTATCAAACATCTTAATTTTTATCTTTGAATGTATTTACAATGGTGTTTTTACAACTGATCCTCTGTCATATTATATTATTCTTATTCAAAATTTAATGTAGAACACGAAAATGACATTATCTACTCAAATCCATATACAGGTATTTGAGAAATCGCTGAATTTTGGGAAGCTAATTTTTAGAGTTGGACCTTTTATATTCATCATCACACTTCATTTACTTTGTGCTTACACGACAAAAACTTTGTCACACTGAGTACCAATCACCCTGTATACGGCAAGTTTATGCTGTTCTTATGATTATTTGCAGCATTGTACTTTAGTGATTAATAATAAACCATAAATCATCTGAAGACGGTCAAATCCCATCTGTCGATGTCGGAAACCCTGTTTATGTATCAATGATCATTGAAACATTACCGCAACAATGCATTTAACAACTTAAAAAATCGTACGCTACCAACCAATACAGCTACCGAAATAGAAATTAAGTGGTATTAAATCAACTTATAACTTTACGTTTTCCCTTGAATTGTTGTAAAATTTAGTTGAAGTGCTGAAACTTTTTTTACGGTGCTTAGGTAAATTCGGGTAACTTAATTCAATTTGTCACATCTTTTGGTGACTTAAATGGTGACAGTAGCAGGTGTTCCTCCATTCAACTGTGTGTGGTCATATTTCCCGGAATCTTATCAGCTGTTACTTCCGAACACCCGGGAAAGTGATGTCGCGCCAAATCTGTAGTGGCACGTGTGTTTAAACGGCTCATTGTACAGCTATATCGCACTGAGCTCATCAAACAGCTGTCAAACACCTGTAAAACACCTGTTAAACACCTGTTCCAAGTCTGACACCAGTGGAACAGAACTAGCTTCTGGGAACGGTGTTCTGCGAAATACATCGACAGCTGTTTTAAGGGTTGTTGCGAAAAATATATGGTTATTTTAACTAATTGAAGCAAATTAAATTGTTAATAGAATCTGAGACTGTCTTAGATAATTTTGGTTAGGTGCGAATAAGTTGAAAAATAAGTGCTTAAAGCTGTTTTCTGTTAAATTTGGGTCAATAGTTTTGCTCAATTTTGGTGTAACGTTTAGTTATTTTACTTTACATATTATAATAATTGGTTGTAGGGTGTGAAACGGGGTTTCTTCATATTAAATGCGTTTTGTTTAAATTGGTACAATAATAATAATACGTTAATTTATATTATGTGAATAGCAAAATTGTGTGGAAATGCTTCCATCCAGCTGTTTATAGTTAAATTTTGGTCCTGTATCAATAAATTTATGTCAATAGTTTCACTCAATGTTGGTGTAACGTTAAATAGTTTTTACTCTCCCTACTTATTATAATGTAATTGGTTGTAGGAAAGTGAATCCCTATTCATAAATGGATTGGTTTAGTTTAAATTGGTATAATATAATAAACATTATAATATTAAGTACGGTAATTAATATTATTTGAGTAGAAAATTTGTTGGGAACGATTCCATCTAAACTACTGAAAATGGCTTCTTTCTTCGTTAGAAGACGACGAATTTCCTAAATTAATTTTTACGTTGAAGATCAGTTTAGCTGTCAAACTTTTTTACAATGTTACGTTAAACATAGATATTATTTTCTTCTTTCTTTTACTAACTATTCTGTCTTATTGCTCTAGTAAGCGATCTACATTTTTTTCGACTTAATGAAAATATTTAACTATCAACGTATTAATAAAAAAAAGTTATATCAACGAAATTTAATGAAGGATTCAAAAGAATGATGATTTTTAGTACAGAACCGATCAATTTTAAAATAAATGTATTTTGTAAAACTTAATCTCTATATGTGTTATTGTTTCCCCTGAATCAAAGTTAAAGTATTTTTTTTTTTATATTCTTCAAGAACCGATCCCGTACCTTAAAAGTACGCATAAACAAAATTTGAATACTTCTGCAGAAATATTAACATAATTACTTACACGTACTTTCTAAGTAATATTTGTAATTTAGATTGTTTAAAAACATAACTTTAGAGCTTTGCTCTCCATGTTCACAGAAAATACTGTTTATTTGCACCGATTTATTCACATATTCTGTCTACACAAACGCTGTTGAATCAAATTTAAATATAGTCATCTGGCAAACATTTAATTACAAAGTTAAATATACTTGCAAGTCGAAAGCTTCGCTAACACGATATTCACACACATCTTTGTGTTATAATTAAATTCACGGCCACTAATTAAAATATAATTAGTTTGTCTCTGTCGTTGTCAAGTTTCAGTCATTTGTAAGTTACTTTGTAATTTATTTATTACATTTTCATGATATCCAGGACTTTGGTTGGGTAGGGGTGAGTTTTCAAGTAAATATTAGTTGGTAATGTTTGAAATTGTGGTGATTCAAATGTTTAGCTATTAAATTAATTGTTTGCAAATCAGTTCTTTAGTGAGAAGTCGTATGGCTATGGTGGAGGGAGATCTTAATTTCAGGGAAACTTCTCCTTGCGTTGGTCCCCACTTATTAACGAAGTCCCATATAGGGGAAAACTGTTACGGTAGGTAATGGCAAGACCCGGACCCGGGACCGATTTACTTTTTTGTTTTGATGTCCACAGAGGCCAAATACACCATCCGTTTCAAATTTCATATTTATTAGCAAGATAACTCGAGTATTAATGGTCCGATTTCGATTAAATTTGGTACAAATGGTTAAACTTAAGTTCATTCGAACGAATATAATCGAACCATGGTAACGGGGTTTCATGGGATAACAAAAGGTTTTCTAATTTTAGTATCTCGAAACATAACATTTTTATTTTTCTTTATATACGATTTTGTAGAGTTAAATAATTTAGTATATTGAAGCGGCATTATATTTTGGAAAAATCCAAAAACCTGTTAAATATAAAATTCTCACGTCAATATTTACGAATGTATTTAGATAAAATTTGACTAATTTATTTATTTCATATTTAACATCAAAATCTTAATAAAAACACAGCTCTGTGTGTACTCATTCGGCCTATTGTTTTTTTTAAATAGGAAATAAATCTGTCATTTTAAGGATATATTTTAGTGAAAACTCAGATACATCAGACAAATAGAAATTCGCTTAGTACACAGGTTTGCTGCGGTGGGTGTATTTAAGATGTTAACGTACAGTATTTTGTGGGATCCGATCCACGGGGGTACGGCACTACTGTCTCACATAGCTAAACTTAATTGACGTTTGGTGAGATTTGTACCCGGGACTCCATGACAGAAGCCATGCGCTTTCACTATTTGAGCCAAAGGATTATGAAACACGTTTTGCACGTCTTAAAGCTGAATGGTATATTTTGTCGCGTAAACTTTCGATTTGTCACACCGTTTAGTAGAAATTCTGTATAGGTTATATTTAAGATTTATGAAAAAATAGAACTTTCAAAACAAATCCTTGAACAACCTTAGGCCTATATATGTGATTGTAGGCCTAAGTACATTAAAATATCCATTAAAACTCTTCATTTTTTAGAGAATTACCCTATAGTGAAGTAGCTATTTCCGTGGTTATCATGGTAAGACCTGGACCCGGGATGGATTTACTTTTTCGTCTTGAGGTCCCCAGAGGCCAAAAACGCCATTCGTTGAAAATTGTTGTTGTTGTTCGTTGAAATTTTTGTTGTTGTTGTTCTTTGTTCATCAAATTTGGAAAATATATTCATATCTTACTAAAAACTATTAACATTTTACAACAAACACTTTTTTACCCTCTTTGTTGCAGCAAACCTAAGTACTCGTTATTATTAATTCGTAATTAATTCTATTTACATAGGTAATAAACGTAATATTTTTAAGGAGACATTTTTTGTGTACATCCAATCAGGCAAATGGAAATTCGCTCTGCAGGTTTGCTGCGGCGGGGGTATTTACAATATGTATTTATCATCACTGTAGGATTCCAAGTTCAAATCGAGTTAATGTATATTACACAATCAGCTACAGTTTCGTGACACACCCTGTTTAATGTTCTACGTAGGTTTGCTGCAGCGAGTGTTTGTTATAAAGGGGAGATTTTCCCGGTTCAGTTTATGTATCAGTTTAATTGGAATTCTCTTCGTCGTCAAAGGCGCTACTGCTTGTGCACCTACCGCACGAGAAATTGCCATTCCAATATTATCTTACGATCCTTTACAGTCTGGTGCGTCTAAAAATACTTTGACATTTTGTATCGAGATTTCTTAGCTTTGATCAACAAGGTATATTTAATAACTTCCGCAGCAAATCTGTAGACTAAGAGAATTTCCATCTTCTATTTTAATTTTTACTAAAATATTTACCTACGACCGTTTTTTAAAGTAGCCATTTCACTTCAGTTCTTAGAATTGAAAAGTTTCACTTAACATCTGTTTACTTTCATAACAGCATGGTTTCATTTCATAACAGCATAGTTTTTCTCATAACAACACGGGTAACGGACCAATGAGGTTCAAGGATTCAGAGAAAAGAAGTAAAATTGTAATGCTTCGAACGTCAACTTATCAGCTGATCAGCTGATCAGTTGACAATTTTAATTGTTGATCCGACTTGTTCCTGTTGATACTCGCGTATTCTTAACCTAAGTTGGTGGAAGTTAAAGGAAGTTAGATTAATCTGATTTAAACATGTCAGTTAGTGAAAGTGAAGTTGACGAGATGGAAATGAGAGCACAAACTGTTTGTGCTAATCTTTTGCCACCAAAATCGAAACAAAGGTATGAAACTACATACCAGCAACTAATTGTTTCACTATATTATTCAGTTGTCCAAACAAATATACAATATTTCCGTAATTGTACCTGATACAGCATTTATGGTAAGAATGCTACTAGCAGAAACTATTCCCTGAAAAAGTAACGTATTAATGGTATTATTTAACGAAGTTTTACAAACACGCAATTACATGAAATCAGCTGATTATACAATAATTCGTTGCATTAATTTCATTGGCAATGACAATAAACGAAAACATAACCTCTCTCAGAAGTTATGAGTAGTGATTGTTAGTAATTAAAAACTAGATTGTTAGTAATTAAAAAACGGCGTAGGTAAAGTAGTGTACACAACTCGCGTTAATAGTCTTTACAACACTCGTATGCTACTATTTCTTTATTTATGTTAGATTTATTATTAATTTAAATAACATTAGGTGCAGCAAGTACTTAGGTTTGCTGCTAAAGAGAAGGAAATTTGAAACTGTAACTATTAGACGTACAAAAACAATGTACTAAACTATTTAGTTTTTAAGCACAAAATGGGTTGGAAAGAAAATACAAATTTAATTTTATGATGGTAAAAAAGAAACACTATTTCCAGCCCAGAAAATCCCGCTCACATAATCTAAACTACCGGGTACCATAAGTACAAAATATATTGGAGAGATATTGCAAAATATTTTGGTTGTAAAAATGGGAAAACCCTATTTTTACCCCATTAAACCTCCCCCCAAAACCCCCTTTCCATAGTCCGATTATGCTGGTTTGTGAATTCGTGACGGACACGTACATTTGGCACAACGTGTACCAACGTACAATTTGGTATAAACGTAGGTTTACACGTTTAGTTATATTATTGGTCAAAATCCGTTACTACCACAACTCTTTTTTTCAAGTTATACTTTTATAACTTATTGAAACCTTTATATTATAACCTACCTAATAATAAAAAATACAATATTTAGAAAAAGTTTTTGAGTTCGAGAACTTTGGTTGTGTTAGGTTAGATGGCATTATTTTATTTTCTATTCTAATCCTACACCAAACCAAACTTCTCGGACAACTTAAAGCTTGTAGTTATTCTACTATTTTGTATTTTCTACAAATTTATATACTGTAGCATGTGATCAAAAACATTTCTAAATATCGTATTTTTTATTATTACCTGTAAACGGTTTCAATAAAATATAAAAGTGTAGGCCTAATTAGAAAAAATTGAGTTGTGGGCACGTAACGGATTCTGGCCGAATTTTGACTGTTGACAACGTTAATCTTTTTTTAAATCTGTATTTTGTGAAAATTGTCAACATTTCATACGTTATAGTACAAAATCGATGCAAAATTCACTCTCTAGAACACTAACACGCAGTAACCAAAATCAAAGATCTTAAAAAAGTTATTTAACTTTGTAGTATGTTCAGATAATACATTTTACACAATATGACAGAACATGGTATAATAATACGGTCAGAAACCAATAGAACTAATAACATTTTAAGGTCGAAACCTCTCAGTCTCACTGTCCATTCCGATAAATAGATCCCGAGGCTAATTCACATTGATTCGATGACCTTCTTGCAATTGCTCTATTTAGAGTTGACTTTCGATGGGCGAAATTGACTGACTCATAAGAGAATTGAAAATGCGGAGATTTTAATTGACATACCCTTTTCTAGATACCAATTATGTATATGAATGATTTTAGGCCTGATTATGTCAAAATTTAACTTTTTATTTGGATCACGGTTTTTAATAAAATAAAAAACCACTATGTCAACATTAGTTTTAAAATCAATCGAATGGACTCTTCTAGTAATAAAAAATAATAAAAGCTTTAAACTATCCTTGCATATCTTTCATCTATAGTAATATCTACTAAATGGCAAATCTTCCTTAAATTCCACTCGAACTCGTCTGTGGAAATAACCCCACAGAGCATGAATAAATTATAATAATAAGTTAACAAAATTAAATTTGCTGATTTCTTAAACAATTTGAAACATGAATAACTGATTTGCAAAAAGAAAGGTTTTGCAAAAGTGATTAACATGATTTCATATATAATACGATTCATGACGATATACATTTAGTTTAAGACTAGTTTTACAAATGAACCTTTTGGCTTGGAATTTATACATAAAACAATAAAAATCGAATAAAGATACTTACATTATCTACGAGAAGTTATCGTTTCGGAAGGTGCCAAGAAAGGGTTTATTCGAATCAAGCTAGGTAAAGTTGGCGTTGTCAATGCCTTCTCAATATACTAATCATAACCTGTTACATACAGTACAAAATGACTATCGATTGCATACATAGTTTCATATTTCTGTGACTATCCACTTCACCGTGGATACTTCTTAACGATCTGGATTTTTATAATTGACCATAATTGTGTCGGTTATATTCCATTTCGTCATTTGCTTGACAGGGTGGTGAAATAACCATTACTTGTGTACTATGCTGTTTCGCCTGTACCAAGTTGGTAAACATTTATAAAACGTGTACAAAGTGTTTTCCCGTTGTGTATGTGGAAAACGACGTGTATGCCGAATTGTGTAAATAATTAGTCCCGTACACGTGTATAGTTTCATAATTGCTTACGTCTGGTAAAATTCACACGCAACTTTTGATAATATCGCTTAATTTTAACCGTCTAAAAATTTTTCAACAAAGTTTAAAAGTTACAGCTGATCAAAAAAGATAATAACTCTGTATAGGGAGTGTGTTTAAAACCGGGTGTTGGAAAATAATACGAAACTAAACTGGTGTTGTTTTCTGTTTGTCTCAATTAACACAGCTGTTAATCTCAACAATAGAGATCATGTTTGTATATCCACACCAAATTTCGACAAGGTAATTTCTGAATTGTTTTCAGTAATTTTGTTTTACACAACGGCTCAAGTTTGAACAATCTTTGACAAACAAAACGAACGTTCTTGCCGTGTATATACAAAAATATCTGTCACTGTAAG
This sequence comes from Macrosteles quadrilineatus, assembly GCF_028750875.1. Classification (NCBI taxonomy): domain Eukaryota; kingdom Metazoa; phylum Arthropoda; class Insecta; order Hemiptera; family Cicadellidae; genus Macrosteles; species Macrosteles quadrilineatus. The sequence goes on along the minus strand of NW_026542600.1, from coordinate 8,175,237 downwards.
TAGCCAGCAATCACCTAAAACACGGTCTTTTCTTTGTTGGAATTAACAGCTGTTTTGATTAAGGCAGAACGAATAATTATCCTGATAGACTTTTGCACCCTTATGTTTTAAACACTATACAAACTTACAGACTGAAATACAAACTTTTTATTGTCCTGGATTAAATGTTAACTAAATTCTAAATTTCTATAATCAGTTAGCGTCTACAAATCTCAAGAATTATGGATTCTTCAGTCGAATCATTCATTATCATTATTAATGCCTTATCAAATGCGATTTCCAGAAATCTCCAAACATCCCAATCTTACCCAGAACTTCCAGTATATCCAGTTGATTTATTGGAATACAAACACTGACTGATGATTGCAATCAACAACATAATTAGTATCAAAGGTCACTGATGACCTAATTAAACTCGCCAATTAACTAATTAATTAGTCCAAATGTGCCAATTATGGTGACCCAGCTTGTATGCAGTTTTGCGAACGGAGAGTACAGTTGAGCTGCTAATGGAATTTAATTGAACTAAATTTGAATTGACAGCTGTTAATGGTGTGAGTTTCGATAATCTGACGGTCTTGGAAATGGAAAAGTCTCGAAAGGTTTTTGGTTAAAAACGGATTACAGTATATAAAAAATATTAGCCTTATTTATGATATCTTTCATAATATGTACTTGGATGACTTTGACTACTAGGATTTAAATTCATATGAGTGTTAGCAATATTGTATGGAATGCTAATTCAGAAATAAAATACAGGCTTTGGTCGATTCATTTAGTACGTCCGATTACCAAGTGTTGAATTTTTGAGTGCGAATTATAAAAAAAAAATCTTTTGTTCTCTGAATATGGTAAGCAAAATCATGTTTTACATTGAAACTACAGGGTGTTATTTTTACGAGCAAGCTAAGTTAAAAGTAATGTTAGACACATTTTAATGACAAAACAACCAATGTTGGTATCCCTCCCTTCATTGCCGATCAGCTGATATGCGTTGCTGCATAGTTATGAGGTTTAGTGTTATTGGGAGTTCATTTTACAACATAAAACCTAAAAACGTGTTGTATAGTGTTGAAAGAATAATTATTTTTATGCTTTATAGTAACTGTAGGAAACATATAATTTGTAATGCGTGCGCAAAGTGTCTTTGCTGTACTCCAGAAACTTTCCACACTCGCCTGCTGTGCGTAAACATTTCTCTCATGTGCAGCAAAGTGCCACTACGCACACTAGTTTCTTAAATAACTATTTCCTGGTGCGTCAAATAAAAAAAAACTTAAACAATTTTCAATAAATATGAGGAACTCGCTTAAAAACAATGACAATTTTTCCCACTGTGTTTAAACAATTCATTATCATAAGTCAACGTAAGAGTTACAGTACGTTACGAAATGTTTGGCGCAGACCAAAATATTTAATTACACTTTCCCACACATTAACTCGATAATCCAAATTATGTACTTTTAAAATTAATTTCGTCCAAACCAGGTAATGTGTAAAGTAATTGTTGAAGATTTTTTTGTAGGTTACAGTTCTCAGTTTACAAATCAACATCTGTTCCTATAGGAAATGACGTTGCGAAATCTTACACCGAACACACGCACGTAGTTGTACTCAGCATGCCAAACTTGTTCTCTCATTCTGTGATCGGTGCATTTGTAGATTCTCCGAAACGACACAGCATTGACATCATTTGCTGAATGGGTCTTGTACATTGAATAGGAAGTGACTTGTGTTTATCAATAATTCTACCGTCAACTCAGCCTACACGCGGGTTCATTAATTTTTACATTACAACCGATATATCTTCATTTTGCTGTAAAATAAATTCTACGATTCCATAAATTAAGTTAAATATAAGGAATTGCGTTGTCAAACAAGTAACTTAATTAAGCGTCAGTCACATGTTGTTTTGCCTATAAGGATTTTCATAGAGTTTTTAATTTTATTAGGCCTACTTTGTACTTACTATGTTATAATTTTGTACAAGAGTAGTAAATTTAATCTAATTCGTCCAAAAATTCGTCTAAAAATTGGGTTTTCTCATTTTTGACTCTCAAAACATAAATATTCCCACTTTTTCTCTAAACCTTTTTCAAGAGCTTAAAAACAAATAATTTAGTATGTCAAAGTGTTTTGTACAATTATTGGTAACGGAGAAAATTCAAAAAATTTAAATTTTAAATTTCCGTGTTATTTTTATGGAGAAAATTGTAAAATGTCGTATTGTTTATGGATACATTTTGATCAAACTTGGAATTTTTTTTCATACTATACTATCAATAAAAAAAACCACACTATTAGATTCCTTATAGTAGCAAACCTAGGTATTCGTTAAACCTAATGTTATTTAAATATATTTAATTGAAAATTAATCCAGACAAGTGGAAATTCGCTTAGTCGGTAGGTTTGCTGCGGCGAGGGTATTTCGTTACCATTCGCCCCTCTAGATCAGAAGCTTTAAAACGACACCTCAATCGTAAACGTCGGTTCTGTAGAGCAGCGTAAAAATGGATACTGCAGAGAAAGCTAAACTAAACTTAGTATTATAAGTATGTAGATAGATAAAAATATAAATTCATAGCTTTTATATGTATGAAAACCAAAATCATTCGGAAATAAATCTTAAATTTAAATATCTTTGTGCAGTGTCAACGTATAGACAGAGCCTATACGTACTCATTGTAGGCTAAACATTGTTTAATGCATCAGCTGATCAGCTGTTGATGACGTGTTTTATTGCTCTCAGATTGGTCGCGGCAGCAATGCATTGTTGGGCATTTCATTGCACTCAGGTTGTCCTGTTAGTGCACGTTTGACTTCTGTTTTGTTTACTTGTGAATGTTGTCATGTAAAAGTGTTTAGGTTATTTCTTGTGATAATTTGTAAAAAATTAACATAGGTATGTTAACATTATGTTAATAGTTTTATTGTAGTTGAATTGTATATTTTATCATACGTAAGTAAATAAGTTATAAGAAACATTTTAAGCTACAATTACTATCAATGCATAACCTATAGTTTTTTGAACTGATATATCGCTAAAATTAGAAACAATATACCAAACTCATCACAACTATACAAGTAAACTGTTACGAAATATAAATTTAAAGCAAATAGAAATTCATAGATTTTGGAATGTATGTTTTATGTTGTGGATTAATTAAGTTACACCTTTCTAGAGCGAAATATAGTCGTTTCGTTTGTTATATAACTTGGATTAGTATAAAATTTATATGATTTTTAATGGATCTACTTTCCTAAATAGCTCTTCAAGTTTTTTACTTTTTTTTTGCTTATCCACAATAGGCTATTTGCAATAATATATGGGTAGCCGAGTTGTTATTGTGCTTACCTATGGAGGTCGCTGGTTCGATTCCGAACGAAGCCCACCCTGGGTCGATATGCCATTTGTCATTTTGCTTCAAATTAATAATGCTTTCTAATGAGAAAAATTGGTAAATACTATTAAACCACCTGTTTTAGTCGTCTTCTTACAAAAAACGTAGAAAATACCTTGGGCGAACTGATTTAGAGAAATGAAAGTATAAGAATCTGTAAGTATTCAATGTATTTTTCGTCAAATACTTCACAATAAGTAAACAATTTGTTCTAATTCTGCTCCAGTCTTCGATCTAAATTCCAGTATTTATCTGGAAAATTTTAATTAACTTTAACTTTTATACAGTATAGTATAGCAGACCTGTTGTTTGTGGTTGATCCGCAATCTAGTGGTAGAACTCAGAACTTCGGTCCAGATTTCCCAGGTTCAAATCCCACCAATCACCAATAAATTTTATCCAAGAGAAAATGCCAAAACTTCCATGCTTTAAAGGTTTAAGTTATGCGAAAAACAATCCAAAGCTAGAAAAAAGTAGTATGTTATTTATCAGCTTAGCAATATAGTAGCAACGTTCTGCGCGACTGAAATGATCTCTTTCGCTCTGTCTGGGTGTCTAGTATCTAGTTTATCAGAATAGTCTAGAAACGTGCGTAGTTTCTGACTAATATCGTCGGTTTCCAGAAAAGCGCGGTTTTCTGCTACGCTGACACGTTTTCCCGCGAGAATCTAGTCAGCTGTCACGACAACTGTATTTCACCACAGAGGAATAAGGAATATGTACCTTACTTCTCTGTGGTTACTCAGTTTCAACGAGTTGTCGGTGTAAATACTCGTTTTAAATAACCTGTTGTTCGAAATCAAATATATATATATTTTGGAACTAAATTGACACACTCTTATCTAATAAATGATGAGCTAATCTCCCTTTTAAACACTGTAAAGTATTGAAACTCAGCTGTTTATAGTGAACAGTTTTATAATTCAAATATGTGATACCTACTCAAAATGTCTTGGAGAATAGTGTAAATTTTGTCACCAATTTTGCACACTTTTAATTAGGAATAGCTGTAACTGATTTTTTTTTATCGGGTTTTTTCTCCAATACAAATAAATAAAAATAATTAACTATCTTGGAACTACGTTGCCACATTACCCAGTTGTGGCAAACTTAAAACAGATTATAAAACAAACAAGTTTCACCAGGACAATAACAGTTGCTGCTCTATTTGCACTCTTAAACACTTATAGTAACACTCTTTAAACGTGAATGTTTGGACTTTGGCCTATGAACAGTAAAATTAATATGGTTTGCACTTGGTTTAGTTCTGTTAAAAAACTATTGAAACTTTCTCTTAAAGATCTAGTATTGGCGTACAGTTAAATTTAATAAACCCCCTTAGGTACTAATATTGTTGCGAAATCCCTCTTACTCAAGACTATGGAATTGGTTTGCTAAAAACGTCGAATGAAATCCCAAAAGAAAACCCTTACCTTATAAAATAAAAATGTATCTAATTTCAATCTTTACCTCGAAGAATACATTGAACGAAATGGGAAACGCTGCACCAGCTGATCGTAGTCGTAATATCTTTTAAGTGTTGCCAACCTATTTCCAAGCGTACACGGATTACGTGCATAATAAAACCACGCTGTTTTGTGTTGTTTGGTTGCAATCCTGGTGTGCGCCAAAGTATAAACCGTGCGACAAAGTATAAACGGTGCGACAAAGTATAAACGGTGCGACAAAGTAAGCAAATTCAGCATTTAGCAGCTTTCTGTACTATAATCAGTCCAAGGAAGCCAACTTTGTCGGGTGACTGTAGGGAAAAATTTTTTTGAGAAATTCACCCCTCCGTATTAAAAATTCCCTATATGTACTATTCCCTCATGTAAAATTATATTGGCTAGGTTTGAGTTGTATGCTGAAATTTTGTATGGCCATATGTTGTATCGTTGTAAATTGTTTCCAAAAATATTGTGCAACTGTTTAAAAGTCGGAAGAATCGATGAACGAAATATTTTCATACACTTTTTCACACCGAAATACGCCTCGCTAACCACTAATACCATAGACAAAAATAATTAAATATAGACCATCAGCTGTGCTGTGGTTACCATCGGTTCTGGCGCACACCGCTGGGAGCGCCATGTATAAGTTATAGTTACGGCGTAAGCGCTACGTAAACTACACGGCTCTCCCAGTGGTGTGCGCCAAAACCTATGGTAACCATGGTAACCGCAGCAAGACTGATAGACTATATTTAATTCTTTTTGTCTATGCCAATACTACCAATTAAATTTATACAAAGTGGAATTTATAACCAATATACTCCAAAGTGCAATCACAATATTAATCAATGTTTAATTTTGCACTAAATTCTCTGAATTTGCCAGGTTATTCAATCAAGAAATGTAAACCCTAGGGCTAAAATAACATTCTATTAAACGAGGGACATTGACATTCAATTAAATATTTAATAGACTCGCCATTAAAAATAGATTAACCGAAATAGGTTAGTTGTTATTGGCAGATTCAATTATCGACGCACGAATTAGTACGTAGTTTTTTTAGATATGGTAACATGTGTACCACATTCTGACACTTTGGTTATAATTGCATTATTTAACTACTGATGGGTTATATATCAGTTTTGTTCGTTTCAATAAGTTTAAAAAATATATTTATTTAGATTATTCAATGCTTATATACGAATACGGTAAATTGTATATAAGTTATAGATAAAAACGGATTATTTTAGACTTGTGATAAAAAAAATTCGGAGGCTGTGGAATTTCTGCTATGTGTTAACGTGTGTTTAAAAAAAGTATTATGACAAAAAAGTGCTAAGTGATTAACAAATCCCTATGGGCTAATAATCTACTATACCAATAACCTATTGAAAGAATTTTTCACAAAGAGTACAATTTGACAACAATTATGTTGGTCACAAATGGTGTATAGCTTAGTAACATAGCTTATATAAAAGAAATACAATTAACCACTTATATTGGTTAAAAATAGGCCGTTTGTAAGAAACAAATTCTTTAACAATGAAATAAAGATGTTCACAGTGTTCTATTGCTTAAAAATCGTCAAATTGAGTACCTAACAGAACTTTAAAAAATAATTTTAGTTGACCACTTCCTATTGGCTAAATCGGCGAATATTGACTAATAAGCTTTTACAAGTAATTAAAGCCGATGATATCTTGTGGGTTACAAATCTTGTATAATTGAGTAACAGATTTGTTATGAAGGAAATTAACATTTGTCTTATAATTATTGGAGGTTAAAAAGCTGCAATTACTGAGTAGTATAAAAATATAATGTAAATCAGTATCCACTGTCTGTGGGTTACAAACATCGATGTATATTTACAAATAGAGATAACAAAAGTAACAGCTTTTACAAAAGAATGTAAGTAAATAACAGCCCAATGGCTACAAATAGAAAATAACTATGTAACAGAGCTGTTAACATAGAATGTAAGTCGGTAACAGCTGTCTGTTGGTTACAAATAGGCGATAACCGAGTAACAGGTGGTCGAGTCTTTGCAGACTCTCATGATCAAGTCAGCGTTGCGATGCACTTTTCCATTGTTGCATCCTGTTTAAAGTCTGAATTCTAGACAGTTCCTTACGCAACATCCGGTTGGTGATTCGTTTAAAAATCATTGCTCCCTTTGTGTTTAATGTACGTAATTACTATATAGAGAGTTTGACAAAATTTGGTTTTTGTGTGTTTGTTCATATGTCTGGAGTTTTGAACTCTTTCGAATGACAATGGGTAAACATTTTTTCTTCGGTGGATTATGAGGTTAATTTGTTATAAACTTAATTGGGAATCCCCGCACAAAATAAAGTTGTGCTTTTAAAGTACCATAATCTCAACCAAATTCATTTAATTTCAAGATATAAGCATAATTGATGGAACTCAATTGATAACTGATTTATGCAAAAGTTAATTGGTCTATAATTTTATATATCATATAAGAGTCACAGTTATTAACAATATCTTCTATTTAGCAAGTCAGTTTATATCACATATATCTGAGTGACTAACAGGTCTTTTACAGTGTTGAAGACTTTCTTAAACATAAATTTTGACTTTCGCCTGATTGTACCAAGATCCCACATAATGTAAATGTGTATGGTACTTAATTGATTTTTAGTAATTTTCCTCCTTGATTTTTGATCAGTCTGCTCACCCTTTAAAGCTTTTATCTTCAAAAATTAATCTCGAAAGTCTTCATTGGATCTGCTCATTATATAAAAACTCTTAAACCAGAAAAGAAATGTAAATACAAAAAAACAATTTTAATCCTACTCGGAAGAAGAAAATCTCGGTCGGAATTTGACCCGGGCCAAAACGCCACAACATTGTATGATAGTTTAGCTAATTTCAACCATTACCTCTGGCTTCTAAGCGAAATTTAAATTTATGAATCCAAATTATAGATGGTTTGGTGCTTTATATGCAAATCCCCGACGAAGGAAGCGGCACACAGCATTCTCTTAAAATGTTATCCACATTTTTGGACCATCAGATTTTCCAGTGAAATGTTTTTGTGTTGATACTATATCAACAGTCCAATTTTACCGTTATCAAACAGAATTATAAATTACAGTAATACCTCTAATCACTTAATGAATGTTAGTGGTAATAGTTTATTATCTGATACAAAGTATAAAAATCGCTTGATTTACGGTCAAACCTCGTTAGTACGAACCTCGGTAAAACGAATTCCTCGATAAGAAGAATTTTTAAAAATCTCCTTGAAACTTTCATTAAGGTCAATGCTAAAAACACCTCTATACAACGTAGTAATTAGGTTAAAAACCTCCATTTGTTTGTGACATGGGCTATGACTGATTAACGTCTACAACGAATATTCTTAGCACAAAACCTCTACAAGGCAAATGCAACCTCTATTAGACGAATTTCTCATGATCTGAACCTCCATAGTACGTCCATCCCTCTTCCTTCCTCAGTCCTTTATAGAGATTATCTCAGAGCGAGGAGAAACCTCTATAAGACGAATAACCATTATTAAACCTCGATAAAACAAACCTCTTTATAACCTCGGCAGTACGAATTTTACTGTATCTAGTTACGAATTTTACGAATTACTGTATCTAGTTATGAAAGTTTTTACTTGTCGCTGTCACCAATTCAAAATGACAATGTATTTTACCAAATACCTATAAACCATTGTGTAAAATATAACTACAGCTTCTATAAAGCATTTTACACTAAATTAAATAAAACTAAAACCCCTATTTTTTCGGTTTTTTTTTCTATTTTGTACCTTATAGGCCTAATGAATTTCGTACCAGCTCATAATGATGGTCTTTGTATGATTATACTTTAGGAATCCTATTCCTGTATATCTTGGTAAAATGTGCAATTGTTCCAAACAAAGGTTTTAGGAAGAACCACTTTTAAACGTTTAGAACTCTGACTTCTGTGCACAAATTAATTATGCTTCATTGAGTAAATTTTTATTGAACTGTTGAACATCTGATTGACAGTAACTAAATAAAAAACAGCTGATTGATTGGACTAAAAGCAGCTGTTTCAGGCCTGTGAGCCGAAAATTGCTATCCTGTGCATCAGCAGTTAATTTATCAAGTTAACCCACACACTGTTAACACATAACCATAACTAATAGGTTTCAACCAACGATTAGTGGTAACTGCATGATATGTTTCGTCCCCAAGCAACTATGATCTCATGTATCGATATATTATTTATTGGCAGACAGTGATTTTTGGGAAATGGCATTTTAATTTTTGAAGTGTATCACGTAATATTTAGTGAAAAATAAAATTTAGGCCTAAACCTTGGACAGAAACGTTTTTCAGGTTGCAGAATTTTTTTGGGACGTACTCAAGAAATTGAAACTACTTGGACCTGCAAAATCTTCATACGGTCTTTAGTTCCAAAAATACAATTTCAACTTAAGTACAGCCTTGTACCAAGAATTGACTTCAGTAACAAAACATTTTGAGAAATATATTAAATTCGTGTGAACAGTACGGTGGAACTGACCAAACATACGGGTAACTTTGAACAGAAGTAAAGCAATTAAATGTTGGGTATATGGACACGATATTCTATGATGAGACCTATTAGGTATATAGACTATAGGACGTGGCTACGTGGATAATCTTAGGTAGTGCAACTTCGTGTGAAAATAATGTAGTGCTGTTTTGGGTTCGAGTCTTGGCGCTGTCACTTAAATTTAGTAACGTCCATTTTTGCACCACTAGCTAACCCCTTTTTGCCTCATACGACTTACGCATAGCCTTTAGACGCTCAAGAGATCGGGTAAGTGAAAGGTTGAAAGAAGTCGAAAACCTTTTGCGAAGCAAAAAACACTATAATATAGGTACTTTGTAAGACATGTGGACGCTATATAGGGATACTATTCCATATGGAAACATTAGGTTAGGTGATATGAGAACACTGTGATACCTACCAACACTATATGGTACATATGGACACTTTTTGTTGTACCTAGGAACACTGTATGGTAAACAGGAACACTTCAGGTTTACTAGGTTAGGTCATTCGACACGGGGTTACTAGGCGACATGGGACACCCTGTACCCGGACCTAGCGCAAGTATGGTGCAACTACCGTCCCGACCGATTTGTTACCATTTATATTGTAATGGGACTCATTGAGATGATAATCCAACCAGTTTCTACATAAAGGTCACGTGAAAAATGCACTAACGTTTCGCAACGTTGCGCTGCGCTTCAACAGGGCCTAGGGCAGGAGGGATGGGACGCGATGCATTTAGAACGGAAAGTGCATTCAGGATTAAGACAGGTCTTGCTGTATGTAAATTAAAACCCGAGTTCGTTCATATTGATGTTGAGCAAATATTAGTATTATAGGCAAAGAAGACTGGTATGAATAGATTTTTAATACACATTCAATTGTGTAAATCAATCTTGTACCTATAGATTTTACAAACTGCTCTTTGAATTATTACTTCCGATTAAACCATTGTTAAATTGTGTTTATACAGTATATACAACGTTAGTTAAACACAAAACATAATTTTACAAAAAATAATAATAATAATTTAAATGTCAAGTCTTAACACAGTTATAAAGTGCATTTGAGGATTTGTGCAGGCTCTTGGCTTTATTCGTACTTGGGATTATATAGTAGAGTACGAAGTCAGATGTTTGATACATCTTGGAAATTTCAATGTCTACATTAATTTAACTAACTAAATTAGTGTTGTAAAATATTTCTCAATAACTTACAATCTTTTGTCTTTGAATTTTGTTCTTAATTACCATAGGCAAAAAGAATTAAATATAGACTGTCAGCCGTTCTGCGGTTACCATGGTGCCCATAGGTTCTGGCGCACACCGCTGGAAGCGCCGTGTAGATACGTAGCTCATATGCCGTAGTTACTTGGCGCTCCCTGCGGTGTACGCCAGATCCTATGGCAACCATGGTAACCGCAGAACGGCTGACTATATTTAATTATTTTTGCCTATGTTATTACTAAGTCTGGATATGCATAGTTTACCTTAAAGACTTTATAAGTTCCAAACCGTCGAAATTTGTCTAAAAGCCAAACAGTACTGCCAACACTTACTATTCTTGCTGTAACTACCTTATGAGCAATGAACTACGTACTAAATGCAAGATATGTCATTTATCGTTATATGTATCGTTTATATCTCAATTCATGATTGTTTCTGTAAAAAAAACCCTCTCCAAAAAAATCTTTTGGTAGTTAAGACTTTTGAATATATTTCATCATAGTGTTAATTTAAAGTATTTTTATGAATGTTTGGTTTCCAAATGATGTGTATTAAATTTGTAAAATAAATACATTATCAAAATTTACATTTTATGATTTTATTTTTTTAGGTTTTACAGTTTTTAAATGTGTTTCTAATCTAGTTTCTTTTTCAGGTTGGTTTGGCATGTTTGGTTTAGCGTGAGTAATATATTTTCAAAATTTATATTTTCATCTCCTTTCACCAAGACTTCTATTCTCTTACGTATCAATTGATTTATTGTAGTTAAATCCATGTGTTATGTAATTTAATTTTTATGTTTCTATACCTATACATTTCCATTCAACCAATTTCCAACTCTGCTTTAATTATCTTTAGGATATTTTTTCCATCACAAATTTAATTTTTAGGCCTATTTAAACTTTCCGGGCTTTCTGTGTACCTTTACGAATAACCTTATTTGAATCTCAATTTCAACCCTTGAAAGACACTGGAATATGTTTAAATATTTATTATTGTCACAAAACACAATGTATTGTATTGACATGTGTTTTTTATCATACACATTTTGCAATTAGTCTATTACCTTTTTTATATTTTTATAAAATTATTCCACGAAATGTTTCACTGAAGAAGCACTTTCGTTGTTGATTAAGTTATGTTGTTTTTGAATCTGCTTGAACCAGTTGAGTTTGGCCGTGATTGTTTTTATTTGTCCAACAAATACAATCTTCATGACTCATTGTCTCAATGAGTCCAAGTTTGGTCGAGTTCAGTTGAACCACAGACAAGAGAGTAATAATTTGTTGGTCAAGTTTTATCTAAACCGCGTTAGTTTAACTTTTAATCTTGGAATATATTTCAAATATACTCACGAGTAGTTGTCGTCGTCATTAAATAATACCCCCGGTGCCGCAAACCTGCAACTAAAGCGAATTCGCAATCTTATGAATGCATTTTCACTAATTTTCTTTGACGTGGCAATGTTATCCCATATGTAAATATCATTAGGTAAAATGTGTACTAACGGTTTCAATTTGTATTTACTTGATACTTGAAGTAAGCCCGTTGGAAGTGCATTCGCACCATAATTGTGTCATAATTTTGTGTTCCAGATGCTCTTTGATGTAATATTGTTTTCCCATCAGATGCTTCTTAAATTATTGCTTAGATCTGTTTAAGTCTTGAATATCTTATGTCTTCTGGTACTTTTTTATATATTTCAGTTGTAGTAGGTACTAGAGTTTACTTGTGGAATATGGCTATATTTTTTCTCAAATGAGGACATTTGTTTCAAATTTTCCTTTTGCATAAAACCGCCTTTTGGAATAGAAATACGCATCAATCAATAAAGAGTATAACAGCTTTAAGTCAAAAACCGCAAAAAGTACTGAAATTTCAGATATTTTAAATCATACTATTTTTTTCAGTGAGCTATTTCAACAGTGACACAGTTGAAGGATTTGGAAAGTAATCAAAGTGTTTTGTATAATTTTCGACTAAAGAAATCTCGTTACTAATTTTTCCCTTTAAAAATCCGTTGTTTTACCGATCTTCTAAAATGACAAACAACATTCCACGACCAACCCGTGCCGAAATTCAAACAAAGAAATTCGGCGACAGGTTTGCTGCAGGGTGGCACAAGATGGCCGCCCTACCCTGGTCGTTAGTCCTGACTGGGGCGGTAGCCACGACCCCTGAGCGCCTGTTTATGTGTTTTGATACACAGTAACATTCACTTTCTTGTGTCACTTTCATTTCCCTGGGATACTAACAGTGTTCTAAAACCACGGGTGTCTTTACTGAAGATGCCAAATGTCGGGATAATTTCGGAATATTGTCATTTTTAGAGGATGTCGTTTTATGGAGAATTGGGGTGCTAAATAGAAACCATTCTGGGTGGGATAATGTTTTGCGTAAAACATGTTTGGTGTCTGTTTTGAATATACTATGGAACTGGCGTATTTGTGCGCCAAAGTTTTAGCTTAAGAGATGACAATACTGAAAAATTGTTATATTTCCTTCCATTTTTCAATACCAAAAAGTATTTCAGTTGGTTTTGTAGCTTAAAAAATCTATCAACTTCAGTACTGAATTATATTATGTAGTGATTTTATGATTATGAAATTTCTTTGATTCCCTTAGTGCAGCAATATACGATTAAATTTAAATTCTGTATCTTAGAATTCGTCCCCTTAAATAAATCAGTACTGTAAAATGTTTGATTTGTTTGATTGAATTTACTAGTGAATATATTACCGTATGTCTCATAGCAAGAGCTAAACCCGGGGCCGATTTACTTAATCGTTTTGAGATCCCCAGCAAAAAACACCATCCATCACTTTCATATACATATACATTTTGAAAATTCATAATATATATGAATTTGACAAATTCAATAGGAAACATTCCCATAGTCTGCAAGTTTGCTGCAGCGGGGGTATTTTAATTGATGATTCTGTGGCTCATAATCCACCTAAAATTGAAAGGAATTGTGATTTACGAGTTATTTGACATGAATCCATCCACTATTAACTCTACGATAATATGCAATATGAATAAAATATTCGGCAGAGTATTTTTAAACGGATTGGCGAAGTGACATTTTTTTCAATTTGGAGTGTTTACAGAACCGGAAGAAAATTTAGTCGATTTCGGTAATAGCTGACAACAGCTTTCGCCTTAATTTGGAAAATCTATTACAGACCTGTCTGCTCTAATGGGTGTTGGGAATTGGGGATGAGTTCGTCCTATGTCCATCCCTACTGATCCAGAAGGAATCTGTAGTAACACTTTTAGTAATTGTTTTTCATCCGGTTACATTGGGTTTATTTTAGGGTTCCTTTTTTGATGGTAATGCGCACTGACCGAATTGATTAAGTGTTAAGTTGGTTTAGGCGATGAAAGAGAGTGACGGGGAATAGAAACTCCATTTTAAATGTAAATAGCTTACAACACAATAAATAAACACAGTTTTTTTGCTCATACTTTTATGAGATTTGTTTTGATGATTTTTTTTATGTAATCAACGTTCCGAGTCTATATATAAGAATGGTAAACATTCCTGGTAGAAGTGATATGGGTCGTGCATTAATTGTGCCAAAGAGTTCCTTAATTGCGCCAAGCCCTCAAAGGGTCCCACAAAATGTCCGCGCCAAGCCCAGTGGTAGGGGTGTGTTGCCTGCAGAAGGGATGTCCTTGTTTATGTGTCATTCTAACCTATCCTAACCTAACCTATCCTATCCTAACCTTCCTAACCTAACCTAACATAACCTAACCTAACTTAACCCAACCCAACCCAACCTAACCTAACCTACTCAATTATACAGTCAAAGAGGGCCGCCACTTGGTGCAGATAATGAACTTATCGGGTGGCTCCCTGGAGTTGGCGCAATTCAGGAATACCCGAGTACCTGACTCAGGTCAGTTGGCGCAATTAATTCCCGCCCGCACTAAGTTGGTTTAAGGAAATGGTGATGATGTTGAAATAGAATATAAACCTTTTTCTAAATTGTGTGAACACCTCATACAACTAAAAATCGTAATGTTTGAATAGCTGTATAACACAGTTTTTCAGCGTTCACAGTTTGTGCGGTTAATTTTGATTACTTGGTATTACAATTGTTGACCACATAGGCTACCTACTTGAAGACGACAATTGATAAACAATACTTCGAATATTGGTCAACATTCGGGTTCTGGCGTGTGCCGCTCACAAAAAGTGAAAGGTTTTAATTTTTTTCGGCTTTTTTTTTAAGCTTGTCGATGACCGGTGAAAACCATAAAATCCCCAATAACATTGGTATGTTTCACGTCAACAAGTCTACGGCTAATTTGAAACAAAAATTATAATTTTAATGTTGAACGAAACCGCGAAATAGTCTGCAGTTATCTGATCCATTTTGAGAGTTCTTTTTTGCAATCGGTGAGGTGAAAAATGCTTGGTCCAAACATTGCTTTAGATTCGCTTGAAATTCGTTGTAAAACGTGATGCTATGTTGGAATCGTAGTAGGGTTTGTATTGAAGTGTTTTGTACGAAGTTAATTGGAACAGAGCAATGTTCCTTTGCCATTGTTAAATTTAGACAATTGTTTACATAATCCTTCGGAATCATTGGTTTTGGAAATCGCTATTGGTGTTTTGGACTTGGCCGTTGTAGGGTTTTGTTCGTAAGTAAAGTTTCAAGCTTTGAGACATAACTGTACATTATTTCAATACGTTGACTGTTAGTTTATTGAACTTTTGTTCAATTGTAGGAATTTTGTTTAGGTCGAGAATTTTTAATTTTCGAAATATGTAAGCGACATGAGATTGTTTTTGTGGTGAGTTTATTGTAACATTCTGTATTTATTGTTTATTATGTATTGCTTAGTAGATAATACAGGTATTTAGGTGAAAAAGTACCTAAACACGATAAGATTATTACATAAACCCAAAGATGAAAACACAAAAAAACCTTAGGTACTTTCGCACTTGATGACGATATTAGATTATAAACCTCGAAACGTCGTAAACACTTTGTTTTTAATAATCGGTATGAATCATTTTCGCTCCCGGAACAATGAAACTCTCACTTATACATATCGCAAGTACAAACTTGGATAAACATATTTTATAGCTAAAGGAATGTGTCTCTTTGTAGTTACATTTTATTCAAAAACTACTGTTTGTATTCCTAAATTCAGAAAATATTATTCGATATTTTCTGCAAAACTGTTTAACCATACACAAGATACCTAACAGTACCTTTGTTCATGTAAACATTTTGAACTTTGGACTTCAAGGTAGCACAATTAGTCGGAATGTGTATTGGATGTTTTTATTGTTTCCCCGATTGTACTATTACAAACTCTACGCACACTACAGACCGTGTACTCCGCAGGAGCAAGTACTCTACGCGCGTCTCAGAGAGGAAATTCGCTAACTCGTGTGAAAGCTCTTGGCTCCTTGCTGCGGAATGTAACGGGGAATGTTTTCAGCTCCGAGTGTACACTGGCGCTAACAGACCGATGTTTTCAGAACAGGTAGTCGCTCCACGGTCAAGGCCCTGTGGTGATCCCAATCTTTCTTCGACCTATTACAACTATTTTACTCGTCCATTCAGTCCTGGTAGCAGCTGCCTGCGTATTCTATATCGCCGCAGCTCTGGCATAGAGCACAATAGGAAAGTTTATCCTACCTGCTCTGAACCCTTATTGGATTTCCGAGCAGAAATGCTGTTTTTTGCCCACGCGAATTCCCCGGTCGCCTTCCTTTTGCGATTTGGTTCCAGGTAAAAATCGAAGTTTCGGAAATATCTGGAAACATTTTCTGTTTAGTTTGGTTATAAGATTGATTATATGCTCAAATGTGGGGGGATCGGACTAGCAAGAAACTTATTTGAATAGTAAATTACCACAATATAGCTTTAGTCTATTTCGATGGAATGCTTAAACCCAAAATTTTACATACCAACAAATTCTTGACACTTAAGATGAATATGAATAAGGAAAACATAAGGAAGTAAGAAAATTGTATAGGAAATTACCAAGATAGGTTCCTAAGGTTCACCATTTGGTGTTCCTACATTATTTTTCCGCAAATTTGAAAATTACTGACATATATATATATATATATATATATATAAACAATAGTTTGTGTGAAATTCAAAAATTTGGATCACCAGGTAGCATTATATCACCGACAATCCTTTGTAGTGAATTGTATACTAGACAAAATGTTATTTTTTGAAAATATAATACGTATTTTAAATAAACGGTATCAGCAATCTGATATGTACTTTCACCCATTGCTTGTCAACAACCATTATAATGGGTAAGCGGTGTTAAACCATGGTATTTTATCTGTAAACCCACAGAAATTACAATAACTTTTTAACCGCAATTGTAACACATCTTTTACGACCTGTGAATGTATTTCTCTCTAAATTGCATTGAGTAACTTTACACTTGGCCAAGCGTAATTCAATAGAAGATAATTGATATTTACTGTAATTGTAACACCATCCAGTACATTATATTAACAAACTACCAATAAACCAGTAAATTTACCGCCGTGACGATTATATCCCATAATATTTTGTCACTTGAAACTCCCATGGTTTCTCATTAAACCCATCTCAATTAATTAACCCCCTAATTATCATTTTTTTAAATTATGATAAGCATTATCTCGATTTGTAAATGGACGAGAAGTGAAATGGGCCGAAATTTATATTTTTCGCAGCGTTGTATTTTCTTAAATAGCTTTCAAACACTTTTCTTGGTAAATGTAATTTATTCTAACATATTAGCCCATTTTTAAACAGAGGTAGGCCTATACAGGGTGTCCCGGAACTCTCTACCAATATTTTAGGGCATTGCTCCTGGGTAAGAAACATACCTAAATATCATATTTAAATTGTCCGGAAGTCCTTAGTTACTCACACAGCCGCCATTTTGTTTTTTTTTAGTTATTAATTTTTTTCTAAAGAATGGTTAAACATACGAAATGGAAACTTTGCACAAACATTAATGACAACTAGACAAAGCTACAAAAAAATTATGACGATTTTTCAAATTCATAAAACAAAATGGCGGCCATTTAAAATTTTTATAAAATCAATGGTTTTTGAGCTATTTAAGAAACAACATTTTAAATGGTCGCCATTTTGTTTTATGAATTTGAAAAATCTTCATAATTTTTTTGTAGCTTTGTCTAGTTGTCATTAATGTTTGTGCAAAGTTTCCATTTCGTATGTTTAACCATTCTTTAGAAAATAATTAATAACTGGAAAAAACAAAATGGCGGCTGTGTGAGTAACTAAGGACTTCCGGACAATTTAAATATGATATTTAGGTATGTTTCTTACCCAGGAGCAATGCCCTAAAATATTGGTAGAGAGTTCCGGGACACCCTGTATACTCTAAAGCTGGTTAGGACAATTCAAAAAATATACAATATGTTTCTATAACCTGTGTTTCTAGATTTACGTTATCCACAGGACAATTAGATTCGGAGGTCTCTGGAATAAATGAATGTATTTTTTACTTATTACGTTTTATACCGTAATTTTAACGAAAAATAAATACATACATTAAACTATGCGCACTTTTGGCCTTGTTAACATGACTTGTGTACCTTGCGCCCTCAATTGTTTCTTTGTTTACGTTTGTACAATCGAATTATATTGATAGCTTTTACATAACGATGAATATAAAAAAATACTTTATTCAATCTGATGTAATAATAGAACTTCGAATTACCGATACTGCAGCTATCCTGTGGATAATATTAAACGAAAGACATTCGTTAATAATTTATATTTATCTTAATTTATTCAAGATCCCGTTGAAGAAATTCAATTCAGAAACAGTCTTAACCACCTACGGCAACGAAAGGAATACGGTATTAATTCATTTAGGTATACTTAATAACGTTAAATTATTCAACCTTAAAGGTTCGAAGGCTGTTAAAACGTTGTTTGTTTTTTTGCAGTTACTGAAACCCCCGAACTTCAAACTTAGAACAAGCTAATTATGCTCGAGCAAACTCAATGAAAATATAGAATAATCATCTGTTTTACTTCTCGAATTTCCAAATTCGCTATTTGTGAATGTTTGGATTAATGTTTTTCTAGAATTTTCAACTTAAGTAGATAGTTATTTAAAAATATTAAATATTTTGCCCTATATTATTTAAATATTAAATATTAAATAAATATTAAATATTAATAAATATTAAATATTAAATTATTGCCCTATATTAAATATTTTGCATACTTTTTTGTCTTTCAGAAGGTGCCTCAGGTTATTTTAAACGTATAGGGTCAAAGTTTATGAGCTGATGAGTTTTTAAAAGATTTTCAACTTTGTATTTGGCCTCAGTGCGTAAAGGTTAAAAAGCATTTTAAGGGATGAACCGTAAAGTACAAAAATAAACTATGATATTTTCTAGTGGTGGGAACGGGTCACGAACCCACAACTTGCTGTTACGGTTTAGATGACCCTCGCTCTGCAGACTGAGGCAATATATAACCTTTTTTTTTAATTATTTTAAAGGTTTTGTTTACGCAGAGTATAATCACACCACATATCTAACGGATCCTGGGGTAGCGAGCTGGTCTGGTAGAGCGTAGGCATCGTTGCCTGAGGTCCCGGGTTCGAATCCCGACAATCACCAATATATTTTATCCATTTGATGATTCGGCAACGCTTTAGGACTAGCTTGAAGTAATGTGTAAAACAGTTCCGGACTAGGACTAGTGTTTCAGTATGTGAAGGTGGGACATGTAAAAAAAATAGATATATCGGATACATGGTTTTTCAATTCTGCCATATTTTCCGATCCAGGCTTCGCCTCTTTCGTTTATCACGAGCTAATATAGATAGGCGTTCTTGTAGTCCTAGTGATGAAATGGTTCATTATTTACTTCAATAGAAATCGTGGTGCAAATATTTAATTAAAATGTAATTTTGATCTTTTTAACTAAAAATACTTTTCAAGGGTAAAGTGCACATGTAAATGCACATGTTTTAATATAGTTTATAATATAGTTAGTGTTTTAATATAGTTTTTTTATAGTTAATATAGTAATATAGTTGGTTTTATATAGTTTCCCAACTATATCAAACCTACGATAGCCTTTTCCCTATAGGGAGATTTTCTAAAATTATTTTTTTGTAAACAACAAGGAGGAAAACTGACTTGAAATGAGAACTTGATTCTTCTGACAGCGCTACACGAAACGTTCGCGTGCTGAAATATGGTTTTGGTTTAGTTATATTTATTTGGCGTTTTTAGTTGATTACTAAGGGAAGCTACAAACTTTAATTGTCCTCTGAGAAGTAATCAGTTTACAGAATCAGAGTTCTTTCTGTTTTTTTTTTTCAACGCCAGTGGCATTTTACGAGAGAGTCACGAGAGAAATGTTTAGTGGATGTGCCGGGAATTGAACCCGTCCCTCCCGCACCGAAGTCCGAGACGCTAACCACTAGGCTAGCAACACAACCAAAATGTTAATGAAAGTACGTTAATCTAAACCTTTGTAAGCACACTCACATAAAGTAGTGATCGTCAATTAGGTGTACGGCATACTAAATTAATACAAACACTAACTGCAATGGGTGTTCTATAATTGCACGAAAATCAATAAAATTAATAAAATTCGGAGCAAAGTCGGCCAAATACGATTTTATATAGTAATTTAAAGTAAGTAAGTAAGTTTACATTCTGTAAACTTTAACGTGATATTTATTCAATTGATAAAAGGTAATTTCAACAAAGCATATCTATCACAATGCTTAACACCTGTTTAAGTGGGGGAATGTGAAATTCCTCTGAATACATTCTCGGAACAGATTTTCTCCCTGAATTTAATAAACTGGATGACAATATTTGCTTAACTTTTTCACTCTACCGTGTAAATTTGTAAAGATTTGCTTAGATACATTATATAGATTAGTCTAGTAAGCTTTTAAAACAAAAAAAATAATAATTAGTTTGCCTATTTTATTCAATAAAAATATACACAAATAAATGTGATTAATAAGACTATTCAATTTACAGTATTTGTAGCACCTTGGGCTACAAATTCATATACAAAATATACATTAAGAGAACGTACATTGTACCTTTGTAAAGTAGTTGTTTATTTACATTACATGTTTCGAAAGTAAGGTGTAATTTCAAACAACATATAGGTACGACTACATATGGACTAAGGTTGTTAACATGCTGGGAAACCGTTTATGCATAATGTATATTTCTATTATGTGTGTTTTGATGGCTTAATACCGTACTGTGAAAGACAGCTGTGGAGGTATGAAAATGTTAGATTCTGTATACTACTGCAAGGTACGTTTTCGATTTGGTATTAAAAATTCAACCTTAAAATTATTTGAACATGTTAAAAATACAAAACGTCTCTTATTTTAATCTTAAACTTATTAACGACGATAAAAAATACTTAATTCTTGTTTTATTTTATAGTTTATGTTTTGCTAGACAGCTTTTTGCTTTTAGTATTTTCTCATATGGGGAATACGTAGTACGTAGGTCTCATGGTAAGACCCGGGACCGGTTAAATTTTCGTTAAGTCCTCAAATGCAAAAATACCATCCGTTCAAATTTATAGTTATGTTTTTATTAATGTGTCCGTTAACACAATTTTTTGAGTAAAAGTCATCCGATTTTGAAGATTATTTAGTATACTGAATGTTGTATGTCTAATGGTTACGGAGAACTTTCAAACTCATATGTCATATGAAGAATGGATGATCTGGCGTAGCTTGCTTGTTTATGGATATTTTCATAAAATTTTGCCAATTTTATTAGCTTTTACATTTTCATAAAAAAACACATTTCATTTCCTTCCTTGCTGCAAAAAATCTAATGTTCATTGAATAAAGAATAAATTTGACAAGTTTAAAAGAATATTTTAGTCAAAATCTAGTGAGAAATAGAAATTAGCTTAGTTTGCAGGTTTGCTGTGGGGAGGGTCATTTGATAATGTCGTTATTTTGCAGCCTTTAGTCTACTTGGTTTGAAGGTCATCATGAAATAAAACACTACATGATTAGAGGGTTCTCGATATTATAGGTGCCCAAATAAAATAACCATTCAACCATTTAATATTAATCGTTACCAACCCTTAAACCAGGGGAAGTTCTACCCTATTCAATCAATCTAGTGGATCAGAAGCCATATAGTGGAAGTTTTAAGGTTGGAGAGTTTGCTACCGACAATCGACTAAAGGCTTTTATTCAATAGAGGGATACCGTACAAAGCCTGTAGCTATTATGAGATAGGAATCTGTCAGTCGTTATATCTTACATAAGGACAGACTGTATCAAATGTTAAAGTGAAGGAGTTCAGTTTCGAAACCCCCAAGTTTCAAAGCGATAGATTCGAATGGTTACGCTCCAATCCACTATTGAACTAGTAAATCATTGGGTTTATTATAGCCTTTGTAATTGGTGGTGAATTTCCCGTATATGGAATAAGCTATTACCGTAGTACTCAAGACCAGGACCCGGGACCGATTTACTTTTTCGTTTTGAGATCCATAGAGGCCAGAAACGCCATCTGTTCACATTCATATTGTGTGTAGTTTTAGCACGATAACTCGAGCAACAATTTTTAGATTTTGATGAAATTTGGTATAAACATGTAAACCTACATTTATTACGACTATCAGTGGGAACAGGCTTTTAAAGGGGTTTTTTATGGGGTAAACACTTCCCCCCCATATTGACCAAAAAACATAAATTTTACCAATTAAAACTATTTTGTAGAGCTTAAAAACAAATAATTTAGTTTGTTGAAGCGTTATCATGCGCCTAACGGTTACGGAGAAAATTTGATTTTACCCTTTTATTGCAGAAAACCTAAGTACTCGTTAAACTAATGCCATTTAAATAAGGAATAAGTGTGATATTTTTAAGGAGACATTTTAGTGTAAATGCAATCAGGCAAAATGGAAATTCGCTTCTGCAGGTTTGCTGTGCCGGGGGTATATAACTAACTAAAGCTATATAAGATAAAGTATTCTAGAAATGCATTTTACAAAAGTTGTTCATATTCGTAAACAAATGTATTAAACGTTAAAGCTGAAATTCGTTATTAATTTGAAGTGTTTGCGTTGTAAACTAAATCGCCTTATGTGAAGCAGCCAATTAAGTCACGTTTTATTTTACATATTGTTTATTTAAGGTCCCTAGACTTTTGATGGTTCTATTCTAGATACGAAAGAAATAACCTGAAATTCCTTAATCTTAAATAGTGGAAACGCTCGAGGGTAATTTAAATTTTGCATTTGTACGATTACAATAGAGATATATTTTTTTATTGTACAGAAACCGCAAGCTAGCTGAAAGCTGAAATGTAGCCTAATAACTTGTGTTTAACCAAAAGACAAATGAAAAATGTTAAAGATATGTTGGAACATTGGTTCGGTTGTAAAAAGTAAATCTAGCTCTGTGATCCAAGTAGTACTTTTTCTTCTGGATTGTGTAAAGATAAACTAATTTGGTTAAAGCGCTTAAAGACTAATCGTTCACTACATAATATTTTCAGAATTCTAGGCTTACAGTCATAAAATGCCTATATCAACAATTCCTTCTTGAATTTCCAGAAGATGTACTTACCCTTCGATTTCATCCCTTGCACAAGAAGGGGATATTGAATCATTCAGGAAACAAGTTGTTTAAAAGTTTTAAAAGAGTAGTATTCTATAAAAAGATTTGGCACACACTTCTTCAAGCAAGTTATTGTAAACGCCCAAACTTCTCAATATTGAACTAGTGAGTACAATATTGAACACACAACACACAATATTGAGTGTGTTTGGGGGTACATGAAATGGAACTTGACATCAGTGTCAATAAAATGCGGTTTAACTTGAGATATTGTTGATTTTAAACTTGCGTTCCAATATTACGTAGTACCATTCAGTGTTAGGACACCGAACATAATTATTCAGTTTTTCATCTAGGGAAACTTCCTTATTTTAGGACCTTCAGATTTTTCTCATTTTATTTATTTTGGATCTTTAAAAAAAATTACAACCCCATCGCTTGGTGTTTTGTAAAATCTCTTCGTAAAGATTGACTCGATTGTGATTATTTTAAGCAAAAGAGTTTTCTAAATGCTAAATATTGTTTAATAGTTATTTGTGTAACTAGTGGACAAAGGCAGTTTTGCACTCGTGTTACACATCATATTTTTCCTACAATTACTATAAATTATATAAATAATAAGTTTTTCAAACACTACAACACGTTTTTAGGTTAGGTAAAATCCAAACTTTGAACGAAATAGGAAACGCTGCACCAGCTGATCGCAGTCGTAACATCTTGTTGCCAACTTATTTTCAAGCGTACACGGATTACGTGCATAATAAAAACACGCTGTTTTGTAGTAAAACTGTGCGCCAAAGTAAGGCTTTCTGTACTATAATCTGTGCAAGGAAGCCCACTTTGTCGGGTGACTGTAGGAAAAAGTTTGTATTATAACCCTTTTAACTTTTCTACTCTCACCAAGATGTAAGGCTGTAAAATAATTAGATAAATTCCCTGTATATACAAAACCATCCTATAAAATCGTTAAGTTGTAGGTTATCTTCTTAATTAGTTGTTTATGGATGTTCGTATTGTTTTATTAACCAATAATTTATCACAAGTATGTTTTATTGATGCTATCATCCATGCAACAATTATATTGACGTTAGTTATGTCCATAATAGATATTTTAATACCTCCATAAAATCGAATTTAGTTCCCATAGTACGTATTGCATTACAAAGAGGAGATAAATGTTAGTGGAAAGTAGCTTAACGTAGCTTACGTTTGGGGAACAGTTTGACATTGTTACAACAGAAAACACGATGGAATTGTGCAAATTTTATTTTATAACTTGAATAGCAAAGATTAGGTTCTTCTATGTTTACAAAAGTGATTAAACACTACGATCTCCGATGTCCGATAATTTAATTTATTGTATATATTATTGTAGTGTTATTGCTCTAATTAAGATGGAGACGCAAATTTCTAAACCCAAAGAAGGATTAATGTAAAATGAAACCAGGTCTTATATTTTTTTACTGATTAAGATTAGCTCTTTTATTAGACAGGACCACTTATGAAAAACCTATTGATGGAACGCGGTCCAATTTAGAACAATCGAGTATCCACGTATTTTCTCAGTATTAAACCAGTGTCCTGACTTAATGGCAAGCAGATTTAACCACTCAGATATTTGTATAAGGGTAAAACCATAGACTAAAAGGATTACAGTAAATATAGACCGTCAGCCGTACTGCGGTTAGCATAGGTTCTGGCGTCCACCGCTGGGAGTACCGTGTAGTTACGGCGTACGAGCTATGTAACTACCCAGCGATGGACGCCAGAACCTGTGCTAATCGAAGCACGGCTGACGGTCGATATTTAATTATTTTTGTATGGTATAACTTAAGGTAAAGGCATCTACTGTATAGGTATAGTATCATAAATTAATTTCAAAACCCAATTATTTAATTACATTTCCAAAATGTTAACATATCTAAATACTGTAATTTGTTACTCTACAGGGCTAAACTATTGTTTTAGTAATTATTTGATTAGTCGAAATGAAAATAATACTTTGGTTTTCAATAACTTTAAATCAATTCATCTTTATTTTTGATTATAATGTATATGGATGGGAATGTGAGAATATTGTGTTCCAGTGTGACGGGATATTCTTAATTCACTGATACTGTTCACAATATTCGTGGTGAATCCGGCTCGAAGGACCATGTTGCAGCTCGTGAATGCGCCAATGTTATCAACATTTTCAATGTAAAAAAAACGACACTGTTATGTTTGCCAAATAACTGTTTGTTGTAACTGTTAAATTTATTCGATAGTGGACTGTAGGCT
This sequence comes from Macrosteles quadrilineatus, assembly GCF_028750875.1. NCBI lineage: Eukaryota > Metazoa > Arthropoda > Insecta > Hemiptera > Cicadellidae > Macrosteles > Macrosteles quadrilineatus. The sequence goes on along the minus strand of NW_026542600.1, from coordinate 8,149,725 downwards.
CTGAGGGATTTTTTTTCTGAGGATGGAAGACAAACTTTGTTCAAACACTCTCACAGCCCCAGACTACCACTAAATTCAACAAATATGGACGAATCAGTCCATAAAGGACACTAAAAATCACACGAGAATTGGTAAACTTTGAAAGATCTCTATGAAAATTGCTCGTTTTGATATGTTCAGCTACTTCGCCCAGTGTTCCGACCTAACACATCATTAGCAAGTCAGTTTCGTTTTCACTTTTAAGTTTTTGTACAATGGATATTTTCCACGCTATTTGCCCGCCACGTAGCAATTAATTAGTGTAATCACTTAACGCCCGAACACACATTCAGACATACAGACTCCTGCTACAACATACAACATGCATGTAGCATGTAGCCCATCCTCTAAGCGTTGATTTTTTTTTTACATGTTAAGCGGAGCAGTTAAATAATTTTTTGAGGGGGCGGGGGTTGAATTGGAAAATGTTGACTTACGTAAGAGAAGAAGGAAATTTAGAATTACTAATCTATTTTGGTGAGCGTTTAAATTTAAAAAATGTTCATATCCAAAAATCATATCAAAAAATTTGGAAAAAAGTCCATAAAAATTTCAAGAGAACTTGGTCGAAACATGTATACCCGAGTGAAATGCTTTAATCCTTTATTAAACTGTGGAATTCATTGGGAATTACATTTTACATTTTAGGAGTTCAGATACAATTAAAGATGCAGGGGCTGGACGTAAAAATTGCATTATTGCGTTTAATATATAGTATAAAATATTGATCATTCGAAAAAATCTAATTATAAAGTAGAGTCAAATATTGAAACGTGAATACAAATAGAAAACTACCGAGTCTAAATCGGTAAAGAGCATCGATATATAACTACAAAGAGACTCCTGTAAATGGATTTTTCGGGATGGAGTAAAATTATGAATATTTTGTTAGTTGGAAACATTTCAAGTTTTACCCCTAGATTAGTAATATTAGTATTTTTGACTCTAAAACAAACAAATTAGCAAAATCTTACCAAACCATATTGTAGACCTTAAAAAACAAATAATTTAGTATATTGAAGCGTTACTATGCGCCTAATGGTAACGGAGAAAATTCCAAAATATTGTAAATTTAAAATTCCCTTGCTATTCATATGGAGAGTAAGTAAAATGTTGTAGGTAGTTTGCTTGTTTATGAACATATTTTGATCAATTTTGGAAGATGTATTTATTTCATAGTAAACTTTCACACAAAAATGACACTTTTTACCCTCCGTGTTGCAGCAAACCTAAGTTCTCGTTAAACCAATGCTATTTAAATAGGAAGTGTGGTATTTTTAAAGAGATATCTTAGAGTAAATCCAATCAGGCAAATAAAAATTCGCCTAGTCTGTAGGTTTGCTGCGGCGGGGGTATTTAAAAATTTAAATGTCTAGTCTCGTGTGTGTTGTTTGTTTTATGTACTTTTTGTTTTTTTTAAATCTTCTGACAAACATGAGGAATCAGCATGACATTGGAACCTGAAGATGTGCTATATATTTGACAGCACGAAACAGCTGTTATACTACAAAGTCAGCCTCTTTGACAGACAACAGTTAAACTTAAGCCTTTATTAGGTAAAACGATCCGGAGCCCATCCATCATGAAATTAATAAATAGTTTATTGACAGGACTGCATCAAAAGGAGCCTTCTTTGGCTTTGACAACGCGGGAAGGCGATAGGAAATTAGTAGGCAATACTGTATAATGTTCTTCCTCAGTTGTGCCCATGAGGTGGAGCGTGTTTTATGTTTATAACGGTGAGGTCCCAGGTGATGATCCAGAGATAACATTATACCTCCACCTGCAAAGTCCAAATTAACAAAATCGACCAAATGCTACATTTACAAACGAACCATCCCCAAATTGGCATCGTTGTTGGTGTATATTGCAAGTTTTATTATACAATCGGTTTTAATTAGGCTAATATATACAGACCACCGACTGTTATGGCCAAAATGAGCGTGTTGTCTTTAATTGTGGGCGGTAATTAAGAAAAACTCTAGCCATAATTTTAAGGAATTTGAGGGTTTTCTTTGAGATAAGTCATTACAGTCGATCGTTTGTAAGTTCACGATGTATTTAATATCAGTTACCAGACTGTTTCGCTATTTTCGATTAGCAGAATAAAACTGACGATTATCTAAATTGTATTATTTAATTAAATCAACAACTTTAAGTTTATCGCACGTATTGAAAAGAAATGGGAAATATATCAAATGTCTCTTTATAACACGAACGTTTTTCTTTCCTTTGAAATTCATTGTTGGTGATGGTGAGTTAATGTTGTTCTAAGGTTTATTACGGACATTAGGTATTAGGTTGGGCGTTTGTGTATTGTTAGTTGTAATGTGTTAGTTAAGTTTTTTCACCTGAGGACGGGATCAGATTCCAGATCCCGAAACGTTGTGTATTGTTTTTTACCATCGTGATGGAAAATGTAACAAACCTTTGAACAACGAACGTTTTTGCTACGTAGCGTTATCTTATACTTGTATCTTGGAATACATAGGTTTGGGAAAGATTTTTCAAGGTGGAATATCTTTCTACAAGGCCTTTTTTATAGTCTTAGAGAGTGAACGTAGTTCAAACGCTTTCAGCATCCGGTCTGAAGGACCAAAATTTGATCGATGTGTATCAATGTTTGTTGTTGTTGGACGTTTATAGTTGAATTATATCGTCATAACGATACACACGATATAATATTCATAAAAAGTAGCTTCCGTTAGTAAACAAACGATCAGCTGTGTGTTTACACAAGATACTTCAATGACGTATACATTCCAAGATAGTCTGTGGTGTAGGAGGATTTCTAAAACCAAATGTTGTTTACAGAACAGATTTTTCGCCCGGAGCAACTGACAGTACCGCGACCATGTCGGTACTGGCGGAGGGAGGGAGTGTGCAAATCGAGAGATGTTTTCGGCGACGGAGTAGCCGGGTCAGTGACAGCGACATTGGAGGTGTCTGGAACTAGGTCTAGACGGAATTTTAAACAATGTCATTGTCATAATACATGGACCATCCCGTCTGGTCACATTTAAATGCCGCCGCGATCACTTTCAGCCTCCCGCAAATGGCCTCAAGAGGCCCTTGTGGTTTATGGGTAAAGGTCTATCCCTCAAGGTTGTTGTGGGGGTATCAGTAAACACGTGAAAGGGGTTGTAGTGAAAATCCCTTAGTCGTCTTTTAACACAGTTTCTGTCGAAGTATTTATTTACTATGCTGTAAATACATATGATTACAAAGGTAATAAATCTCAGCAGCTGTTGTGTGCCATCTTCAGACTCACTGAAGATGTGTTAATCTGTTGCCAACCTCAACTTCTGCAGTGATAGCCAAAGATTTTTAGTCTTTCAAGGTTATTTGGGTGCCGATTTTAAAAGCCCTGAAGAGGCAGAGTCCACTTATCCCCTTTTTGTCTCAAATGTCTACTCCGGCGTTGTGCCATGTTTAGCATATTCGTGGACGTTAGGGTAGGTTCAAGCACAGACAAGGGAATAAGTAAATTCTCCGCTTGTATGTGGTTTAGGTCACTCGTAAAAAGTTCTTCCGAGTGAAATTAAACTTACAACAAAAGCACCTGGGGTGACTAGCCTTGTAGATTGTCGTGTCCAAGAAAAACCTAAACCGGGACTATCTCACCCTCCAAAAGGGGTTACAATTTTACGACGTAAAACTATCCTTGCCATGGTGTGTCATGATAAAAAGCTATGTTTAGGTGACAATCTAACCTTTCTGATGTGTCAAACCATTATTTGAAAACTCTAACCGATAGGATATCCTTGGTTTAGTCATCCAATGATAGTCTAAAGAAATGAAGCTGTAAAGGACGCCGGTCACACCATTATACTCTTGAGGAGACTATCCTCAGAAGATTGCTTTAGGATAGCAATCCAATCTTCAGAAGACTATCCTCAGAGGATTGCTTTAGGATAGCAATCCAATCTTCAGGAGACTATCCTCAGAGGATTGCTTATGGATAGCAATCCCAATCTTCAGGAGACTATCCTCAGAGGATTGCTTATGGATAGCAATCCAAATCTTCAGGAGACTATCCTCAGAGGATTGCTTATGGATAGCAATCCCAATCTTCAGGAGACTATCCTCAGAGGATTGCTTATGGATAGCAATCCCAATCTTCAGGAGACTATCCTCAGAGGATGACAATATAAACCTTTGAGGTGTCTTTATCTAAAATGTGAAAGAGGGCTCTAAATTCCTGCTACGACTCATCCAAAAAACATGGAGTAAAAAATTCTAGCATAATCTACCCTCATCTAACTTTCATTAATCAGTAAATTTTGTGTTGGAATCAAAAATAAAATCCTAAACATGGTTACTTTTCAGTGTATAGTGTATTTTATATGTGGTTTAAACAATAGATTATAGCGTTATTTCCTCATTCCAAATGCAAACTGGCCACAATTGGCACATTTGGACTAATTAATTAGTTAATTGGCGAGTTTAATTAGGTCATCAGTGACCTTTGATACTAATTATGTTGTTGATATTCCAACAACAGCAACCATCAGTCAGTGTTTGTATTCCAATAAATCAACAATGATAGAGTTCTGGGTTAGATTGGGATGTTTTGGGATTTCTAGAAATCACATTCAATAGGGCGTTAATAATAATGAACGGTTAAATTTAGGAATTCGGTGTTCCTGTAGTTGGTAGAAAGAATCTTATGTGTAGAAATGTCTTTATTAGTTTAATATTGAATTGTGATATCGAGGACAAAGGTTCGTTGTAGTCAATACTAAACATACTCTTAAAAATCTCATCCTTGTAGATTAGCTGAAGACAATTTTAACGATATTTATATAGCTGTTTTTTTAACTGGTATTACCTAAGAGCATAGTACACACTGTGAAATTAAGATGTTACCTTTGTTATGTCCCACATTCATATTGGTTAGTTTCGTGATCTTTTAATCCATTGAGCCAAAACCCACCGGACTGAGACTGTTTTAAGACCATGAACTCTTCTCAAATGCTAGTTCTAGCCCGGAACCGTTTAATGCATTACTTCAGACTAGGCCTAGGGTGCGGCATTTTCACTAAGCTTAGCTCCTTGGTGATTGGTGGGATTTGAACCTGGAGCCTCGTGGACCGAAGTTCTGCGCTCTACCACTAGACCAGCTTCCTCCTTCGGCGGGCTGTTCCTTATAATAAAAAATTCAATTTTGCAAGAACTTAGTCCCTATTTAAGTACCGGTACGAGAACATTTTTCTTTTTTACAAACAATAACATCCTCTATGAAATAAAAATTATATTTATTTGTATAAGTATTGAACACATTGTCTGAGACTGTGCAGGCTGTAACATTACATCATGATTAGAAGAGAAACCAATTAAATCAGCTCATTTAAGCGTTATTTCACTTCAAACATGGCCAAAAGTAACATCAGAATTTACAACAGGACTAGTAAAAAGAAAATTAAACATTTTACTGCAAACAGTTACAACCAATACAAATATTCAACACTGTATCCAACTCAACGATTTTACATTGAAAAAGGAAAAATCATTTCGCGTTATGAAATTCAAGTTCATTGTCAGATAAATAAATACTGTTGAATACGGAGAACTGATAAACAATGTATTCGTGTTTACTCACTTAGTGTTTACCTGTTAAATATTTCTCGACGTTAATATAGAGATCCAGCGTCAACAAATGAACAAATTTAAACTTGGAAATAGATTTTGGTAAATATTCAACTTTATCTATTTTGTTTTTATATATGAAAATTTATTTGAATAAAAATTATGATGTTTGTGGATGTAAAACTAATCCTTATTATGTTTGACTTATTAATAATTACAAAGTAAACCATAATAAAATACGTAATTAATATTACAATACAATTTAAAATAATATCCTGGTTTTAAAATATTTTCTGAAAACACAAAATGATTCGTATATAGAGATATTTGCTAGTGTATTTATTTAACTCCAACTACGTGTGTCGTTAAGACTATTTACGCGAGTTTCGTACACTACTTTGCCTACGACCGTTTCTTAATTACTAAATTCACTACTCCCAACTTCCAAGAGAGGTTGTTTTCGTTTATAACCTCTCATAGCCACTGTTTGTGATGCAACGACTTATTGTCCCAACCACTAACTCATTGTTTATTCAATTAAACTGGTCTTAACAGCTGATAAGTTGACGTTCGAAGTATTACAATTTTACTTCTTTTCTCTCAATCCTTGAACCCATTAGTCCATTTCTCGTGTTGTTAAGTAAAAAAACAACAATGCTGTTTTAAGTAAGAAAACAATGCAATGTTCTTTAGTGAATCTTTTCAATTATAAGAACTGAACTGAAACGGCTAGTTTAAAAAACTGCATTAGGTATAATACACTACTTTTACTGGTTTCAATACTAATATAATTACTATTGCGTTAATTCCAATCGCCAATCTCGTTGCAAGCTGGTTATAGCTTTTGAATCGGTTCGCAAAAAGTTGATGTGATGTTTAAAGGTTCACACAGCTGTTATGGTGTTCGGTTGGCGAGAGGGGGGGAGGTAGCAAAAACTGACTTTTTGTACGTCCGGTCCCGCAGTAAGGAGATCGCGAATAAAAAACTGTTGGGGACATAAAAACCTAGTTAAGCGTGTACTACTTAATTTACAACCGTGAATAATTAAACTCCAGTTAAATTATGGACGAAACGTGGACATTATGGTGAAATTCCAAAATTGTAAAAGTTAAATCACAGGATCTGCTCGTGTAAAAGTTAAATACATTGCCTTTGTTTTACACAACAGTGGATAAATACCGTTGGAAAACTATTGGGGCATAAACACCTAGTTAAGTGTTTACTAATTTATAACCTTTATTAATTAAACTCCAGTTGAATTTTGGGGACGAAACGTTCAAATTATGATGAAATCGTCAAAACTATTTTACATTTTACGACTTTAAAGCGCAATTTCTTTGTATCTAAGAACAGTACAGAAGATTTGCATATACAGGGCGAACTTGTAAGGTGTCCACTATTGATATTAGACAAACTGTTGGTTAGCTTGTTCGTGAGCATATTTTGATCATATTTGGGAAATGCATTCATTTCATACTAAACTATTAACATTTTACAACAGAAAACACTTTTTTACCCTCCCTGTTGCTGCAAACCTAAGTACTCATTATCTAATTCTATTTGAATAGGGACATAAATGTGATATTTTTAAGAAGGCATTTTAGTGAAAATTCAATCAGGCAAATGGAAATTCGTTTAGTCTGCAGGTTTGCTGCGGCGGGGGTATTTGATAAACTTATAGTCGATGCATACCGTTGGGAAAATCATTGTTGAGGTATACAATCCTTTATAAACTATTTATAGCCAAACCACTTTATTCGTGTTGAATTGTACTTATGATTTTAAGCATTTTTTTTTTTTTACACAAGTGGAGAGGCTTATTATAAGATGGTTCACTTGCATGAATAGCCAAATTAAATTCCAATGAAACATGTTATAGATATGAATGAAACAAAATAATTACACAATCTACCCAATTATTACATAGTCATATGCACCAACCATCTGCTAGTAGGCACAGGCTTAAAACTCACGTATCATAAATTACATCTTAGTACAATCAGTTGTGGAATCAGCCGAAAGTTAACACAACTTTCTACATCTTCAGACACTTCTCTCGTGTTTACGTGGTTCACTACACTATGTTTTTAATATGCTGACTAAAATATTGAATTTCCTAGACAATACTTCAGTAAAGAATTATACTGTAGTGATAGTTGCAAATCGTTTACTTATGTACCTTACACGACTATCCCTGTGAATTTGACACACAGTAATACTGAAGATATAATTTTGCCATTGATATCGTAAGTTGCCTCTGTTCAAGTTTATGTTTCAATGGGAAGAAGTTTCCTATTGTTGTTTTTAGCGAATTTCCCTTATAGGGAATAAGCTATTACCGTAGGTCTCATGGCAAGACCTGGACCCGGGAGCAATTTACCTTTTCGTTTTGAGGTCCACAAAGGCCAAAAACACCATCCGTTCAAATTCATATATATGTGTGTTGTGTCCGTTAGCACGATAACTTGAGCAAAAAATATCAGATTTTTTTTATTTGGTATATAAACGTGTAAACCTACATTTATTCGAACGAGTTCGCGATCCAGCAGGATTGGACTATGGGAAAGGGGGTTTATGGGGTAAAAATGGGCTTTTCTTATTTTTCACCCTAAAAGCATAAAATGTTGCAATCTCTTTCTAAACCATTTTGTAGAACTTGTAAAAACAAATTATTTAGTATATTGAAGCGTCGTTGTATGCCTAACGGTTACGGAGAAAATTCCAAAAAAGTGTAAATGTAAGTGTGTGTAAGTTATTGTTATAGAAAATACTGTTATAGCTTGCTTGTCTATGCACATATTTTATTGAAATTTGGAAAATTTGTATACTTCATACGAAGCTATCAATATTTCAATAAAATACCCCCGCCGCAGCAAACCTGCCGACTAAGCGAATTTCCATTTGTCTGAATTTATTTTCAGTTAAATATATTTTAATAACATAAGGTTTAACGAGTACCTAGGTTTGCTGCTACAAGGAAACTAATAAAGTTTGTTTTTGAGTAAAATATTGATAGCTTAGTACAAAATAAATAAATTTGCCAAGTTTGATCAAAATATATCCATAAACAAGCAAACTACAACATTTGACAATATTTTCCATAAGAATAACATGGGAATTTTTAATTTACAATTTTTTAAATTTTCTCCGTTACTAATAATCGAACAAAAATACTTTTATATACTAAATTATTTGTTTTTTTAAGCTCTTTAAAAAGGTCTAAAGAGAAATTGGGAAATTTTGTGTTTTGACGGTCAAAAGTGAGAAAAACCAATTTTTACCCCATAAAACCCCCCGTAAAGCCCCGTTCCCATGGTCCGATCGTGCTGGTTTGCGAACTCATTCAAGTTTATCCCGCTTTACAACTTTAAACCAAATTTCATCAAAATCGGACAAAAATTACTCAAGTTATCGCGTTCACGGACGTATATATATATATATATATATATATATATATATATACATATATAAAAATTTGAACGAATGGTGTTTTTGGCCTCTGGGGACATCAAAATAAAAAAGTAAATCGGTCCCGGGTCTAGGTCTTACCATGCCACCTACGGTAATAGCTACTTCCCTATAGGGAAATTCGCTAAAACACACCTTACTGTCTTCCCTGTAGCAGCAAACCTAAGTACTCATTATAATTAATGATATTCACATAGGAAATAAATCTGAAAGTTTTAAGGGAATCATTTCGTTAAATTCTAGCCAAGTAGAAGTAAATTCGCTTAGTCTGCAGGTTTGCTGCGGCGGGGGTATTTAATAGTGCCAATGTTATTTTGGGAAAAAAAATATATAGGTACCTCAGCTATGTCCATAGTTCGAATTTTCCTGAGTTTAATTTTTGTCCACTCACACATGTTTAATAACACTAACCAATCCGGATTTTGTTATAAGGCCTTATTCTCGATAGCTAAAATTACACTAAGTTACTAATAAAGGAGTAAGGAAGGGGTTGCAAAGAAATACATGTGATTGAGGGGAACCAAATCGATTTTACGACTTGAGGTGGGGGTTATCTACTCTGTTTACATAGTACAAGCCTTTTCTGAAACAGTTTGTACGTTCTTAAGCGTATACGCCAGTGGCATTACGGTTAAATGAATCTTGAACTTTTTCAAGTTAAAGCGTTACAAACTCTTAAAATGTTCATGGATATACGGGGATAGAACCACTCTCGCAGCGAAGTCAAAGATGCTAACTACTAAACTAGCAACACACTAACAGGTTATATTTTGTTGAACTGAGATAACCTAACCTTACTGTTCAAAACCCCAGAAATGATTACTATTGGACACTGTTTACATTGCAGTATAGTTCATTTTGGTACATCACTTCTATAGTTCAGGTGTAATCTACAGTATATACCTTATTATGACTGAGATAACCAAACCGAATCCTCAGGTTCACAACTTTAGTTTTCACATAAAAATAGTTTACAATGTCCTCAGTATAGCAATACCTTTCTTAAAACACTAAATTCAGAAAAGTACATATTATATTGAGTATAATCTGAGATAGTTAACCCAATAGTTCACAAAATATTCATTGGGTTGCAAATTTCCTCTGATTACATCGTTGCGGTCCTCTTCCTAAACCACTTTATTTTGTCGTCGAACCTAAGGTTAAAATCCACGTTTTTACGTATAACCATTGGCTATTGGATACTGAAGTAAACATCCTATCTATATGGACAAGCTGTAACAAATCTTTTACAGTACTAAGAAAGAACTTAGTTGTGTGATCCAGTCACAGAATGTTCTAGTGTTAAAAATTATATTTTCTTCCTTGTTTTTTGTTCCTGACGTAGTTGGCGGGCCATAACAGGTTGCTATAGCTCACAATAAGTCGTTCCATTTGCTTAACTTGGTAAAAAAAGTTCGTGTGCTCCCGCTATCTCCGCGTTCCGCCACCTCCGAACCCAATTCTGTCCCGCCACCTCCGAATTCTTGAGTGACCCTTATAATCCCGTCACTGCCTGCGTTGGTAGCTGTCATTGCATCCACGGCTGCGAAACCCCGTGGATGGGAGATTTAATGAAAATTTAACCCGTGGGTTAGGTTAGGTTAGGTTGGGTTAGGTTAGGTTAGGTTAGGTTAGGACGGAAAGTCTTAACGCAGGAAGTAACCGAGGATTATAGGGGTCACTCTGAAATTCGGAGGTGGCGGGTCACGGAGGTGGCGGGACGCGGAGATAGCGGGAAGTAACCAAAAAGTTGTATTTAACTGAAACTAGTAATTTAGATCAGCACAATCTGTCGGTGGCTCACATTAACTATGACGATTTTGATTAAAAAACTGGCGACAACTTGGGGATGGAATGTCTAGGTGTACAATAGTCAAAGGTATTACCCAACTTTACGGTTCAAAATCTAAATTTACATTTATGGTTTACTACTATTCTCTATTAGCAATCCAATCAGGCTGAAACCGTTGCACAATTCAGAGAGTCTGAACAATGTTTTGTTACAATGTTGTACGGAGTAGCTCAGATTGCTGGCGTTAAATGGTGGATTCGCTTTGGTTCCGAGGCACCAGGACGGCCAGGACCCGTGTACTGGAGAGAGAGAGAGAGAGAGAGAGAGTGTGGGGGGGTGGAAGGGGGGCTCGCGAGATGACGTCGCAGTTGCATGCACTATTGACTAAGGTCAGTTTGAGCGTTTCTACCTCCACTGTTGTGAGTCAGAGGTGTACTTGAACTGTTGAGAAGGTCAGTAAAGACCCAAACAAATCTGCAGACAAAAGCGTTTAACTCATTCAACAAAACTCCCATCTTTTGTTTCAATGTGGGTTGTGGGTAAAACAGTAAAACTATGCTCCCAGATAGATTTTCCATAGGGGGTTCTCAATTAGAAATCAAGTTTTAGATATAGTGACTGTAACAGTCTTGTAAAGAGTCCATTGACATACCGCAATGTATTAGCATTTATGATATTGTGTTTGCATACAAAATGACCTGTCGAAGTTCTAAGGAACGAAACTAGACGTCATACCAATTGTGGACGGATAAGGTACTATTTTATTTTATGAATTAAATTATTTTATGTTTGGGTGGAGTATATGAAACATAATAATTTATACAAATTTACAAAATATAGGCTAATATGTCGAAATATAGCGAAATAAAAGAGTTTGTTGGGTAAAGCTTGCGCAGGATGGCGTGTAGTGTGGGTAGTGCGAGAGCAAATGCTGCGAGAGACATAACGCGTCCCCAACCACTTTTTCCCTATTGAAATTATAGATAAAAAGACGTATTATTTTCTATATTTGTAGAAATAAGTTGAATTTGTTAAGTAATCGTCGTGTCTATTTGGATGCTGTGTTAGCTAGTGCGAGAGTCAACTAACACACTACTTTTCTCTACTGTATATGTATATTAAATGAGATCCAACAGGAATTTTTTTTAGATGATTGTACTAAATAAATTAAGTAATAATGTTTAGGGAAGGGAATGTGTATATTCATCCCTTTCACGTTAAATCATATCTTTACGATCAGACCATTTCCGATAATTACAGGGCTTTAATTTTTAGGTTGAAATGTGTGTGTGTTGGTTTTACACATCTAGTTTATGGTTAGTTTAGGTTGTGTTAGGTTAGGTTAAGTGAGAATCGAGACATAGTTAAAACCATTGATTACGTGTACATACAAATTACATAGTGGTAGTGAATTATCCGAAAAGGTAGGCATAATCGTTTCGTAACTTAAGTCTCGTACATAACAGAAATGCTACTCTAACTATCATTTACCCATCCCGTAACTCTAAATTACTTAAATACATAACATATTAACACAAACATAATGAACCTGCAAACTCACAACAAATTCTCCCAATCCACAAGTGATACCTTACGAAAGAATCCCGTTCAACTAGTGGTTGGTGGTTGAGCGCTGAACGTTATGAAGGTTCGGGTGGAAGGGGGTGTTGGTAGTATCGGTTGTAAGCGAGAGGGAAATCTAGGCTAGATATGTAGGTCGCTAGGTCCTGGGGAGTATTGAATGGGTGTAAATGAGAGTGTCGGGGTGAGGGGGAGGGGGAGGCCTCTGTGACGTCACAGAGGAGTGTGGGAGGGGGGGGGGTTGAATCGTAATGTGATATCTTCAGTGAGTCCTCCTGCCTCCCTCGTACCAGCTGTAAACATTGTTGGCTCCGATACCACGTGTTGAGTTTGGAGGTTAAAAGGAGGACAAAGGAAATAATTATATATGTAACACTAATTATACAGCATCCCAGAGTGAGTAGCATGAGAAATGAACAAATTGTCAATATTGGATTTGTTGAAAAAACGGTGTAGATAACGTACCCTAAAACGAATTTGTAAAAAGAATTACAGTGAATATTATGCTCTGTTTGATAAAACAACAGAAAGTATCATATTCAAGCATTACTTGGAGGTAAAAAACAGAGTATTTATAATAGGGTTGTTCAAATGTTTTAGTAAATTAATTATACAGTATTTTAGCTTGAATAAGATTAGGATTGAAATAATTGCAATAAACTTTGATTTGTTAAAAAATGTGTAGATATTACAAAATTAATATGTCAAAATAAAAAAATAAAAAATTACATAGAATATTATGATTAGTTTGAAAAACAACACAAAATATCAAACCCTATTCAGCTATTACTTGGAGATAAAAACAGGACTACTTAAAATAATGGGTGTAATAAAAAATAATAGGTTAATTACAAATGTTTAGTAAAACTAATTAATTATACAGTATCTCGATTAATTTGTTAATTTGTTCGGTGTAAATTTGTTTAGAGTGTCTCTTATTTCGTCTATAAAAAACTGTTCGCCATTTGAAATAAATCATAGAATCAAGAATCAAGAATACTAAATACTAAAGATTAAACGAGTTTAAAATGCATATGTAAACTAGAGTAAAATGTATCTTCGTTACAGTCCTTAATACTCACTATAAACTTCATGATAAGTACATAAACAAAACACGAATACAATTTTACTTTTTACAAAGTAAAGTATGAATACTGTTTGAAAAGTAATTGAAATTGTTAAATGCATTGAAAAAGTGTAATTAAAAATCAAACTTTTTCTAATGGTGGAATATGTCATTAAAACAGTTCTTACATATCTTATATTTGTGTGGACAGGCGGGAAATTTAACTTTAATTGACAACTGTGATAAAAATTCAACCATGATGTTAAAAAATTAACATTTATACGTTACAGTGCTTGCTACAGCGTAATATTGTTTGCAATGGAATGGAAATCACTTACTTGTTAGCTGTTTTCATTTGAAAACCAACATTGGAAACGACAAATGGTTAACGAGTTTCAGTAGCCTATATTTATAATCCATAAATATATGTTTGTTTAAATATGAAATAAATTTGTAATTATACATAAATAAAGAAGGAAAATATATCAATCATATCAAAATATTATTTTAAAAATGAAGATTTAATTTCTTAATGACCTTTAATTGATATAAAGGTTACTTACAGTCTTCGCAATCCTGTTAATTGAGCACTAGCCTACGGCCGTTTCGGAGATAACTCCATCGTCGGGTGCGTAGTCATCATACACTAATCTGAGCTATTTACATATTTACATTTTTTACGTGGTTTCTTCATTTTCATTGCGTCAAAGTTTAATAAATAGTACGTACAACACAAAACACGGACACGACACGAAAACATTAAGGCACGTGCACGGCTAAAAACTGACGACCGACTGATCGAACTTTATCACTGCAAAGGTTTGGTGGACGACTGGAACAACTGATAACACGTGTACCAACATAGCTGCTCAAATTATACCTTGTCCTGTTTGATTTGTATTATTTTCTCAAAAATTGGATTGGCTGCTGAATTAGTCTGGAAATTAATTATGAAGTTCGGTTCTTTAGCTGTACTGGTGTAAATGTGGAACCTTTAATTGGTTTCCACCCTAATTTTATACAATCTAAGAATTTAATATTATTGGTCTAGTATCATCCCTTTGATTTTGTTTAACGTTGATTTCTTTTTTTCAGGTTAGTTGATGGTGTTTTTGTCAGTCTACGCAATATTCTAGATAAGTATTACTTTTAATTATTTTTCATCATAAAACCAAACTGTTACTTCATTGATTCCTCAGTTATATCAATCTTGTTTGTATTGTACAATTCTCTCTTTATACCTAGTTCTTAATTATTCTGGGTTAAGCTACTTACTTTATTTGTTTATTTGTCTCTTCATCAGTAGATTCTGGTACCATTTATTATGCTGTATTTGATTTTGTTGACACTTTTCTTACAGGTGATCGTCCGTTGACCAAGTATAATAATTCTGACTTTCCTATAATAATCGCAGAAAAATCAACTTAGTATTGGAGCGCACCAAATACATTATGTTTCATCACTGCCTAAAGTGACTCTTTTGGACACAAGTGAACGGATGCGATGCCAATGTTTGAAAATGAACCTGGGTCGAAACTTTTTGACCCATCTGATGAAATTTTTTTATATATCGTACCGCTCTAAGCTAACAAAATCGCAAAACTGTTTTGTTCATTGTTTATCTTTTCAAATGTTGTAAACAAACAGTTTTTGCCACTGTATTCCAATCGACCTATTTGTTTTGGCCAGCATTTCTGTTGCTACTGTATATTTGGCCTAACATATATGCATCAGATATTAACCCAATGCAATAAGAGATGCAATTTCAAACTACAAACATGTTTTATACATTTTAATCACAGTGAATCAATTAAGGGTTAGTCATAGCTATACAATGCAACACGATTGGAAACTCAAATAAGTTTAATCAATGGTAATATGACTCCTGACTTATTTAAACAATAACCACGGATACTTTTTGTGTTGATTTAAATTATAGTAGAGTCGATACCGAGTTAAATATATAGCAAATTACATTGAATTAAATTAAATTTGTCGATGATAGTTAAATTTGTTACTTCAGGCATAACTTTTATAAACATGGAGAAAGCCAAGTATATTTTTCACGCAAATATTTTCACTTAGCGAACTGAAGGTAACTAAGATAAAATATCAAGATGTTGTCTTCTCCACGATTTGCCCTAGGGGTGAAAAGAACATTAGCCCTGTATTGTAAACAGTCGAGCTGGTGTTGTAGTTTGTGTTTATTTTCATAGTCAGCATTAAGCTAATGCACCTCTCCAGGTCTTCGTCCAGGATAGCTGGAATGCTGTGTTGGGCCATCGACCTCGAATTATAGGTGAAGCAAATTTTATAGTCGGTCACTTCATCAAAATGGACCCGCCTGGGGGCAATTCTTCGACCCGACCCTCCGCCGCGCGCGTACAGATTGGCCAATGGTTTAAGGGTCTTTTCTAACATACAGATTGACCAAAGGTCCTAATGAGCAGGGGCAAAAAATGGGGGAGGAGCTTACAGCAGTGATGTGTCTGGGGGAGGAGCTAGTCTATTCAAGTAAACTGTTTGTTAACGTTTTCTTATCTTACCAGATACAGAGGTGGTCTCTTTAATGCTATTGAATATCGTAGAACCAACTTGTGTAGTTGAAAAAGCTGACTACATTTTTTAATTCATTTTATTTATAAATACTCATTAGGTTAACATTGGAATCTATGGAGCCATTGGGGCATAGCCCGAAATGATTTTTGGTATAAGAATACGACTAGATATGTTAATCGGGAATGTGAGCTATCTTCTTACCAAATTTCAACCCGATCCGACCAGTACCTAGTTAATGCGTGATTGGATATCAAACAAACGAACAGACTCACAAAATTTCACAATATTAGTACTACGATATATTGTAGTTTTTAAGGGTGAAAACATGATGTCTCATTATTTCTCTATTATTTTCATTGCGTGAGCGATCTCTTCAAGGAAACTTCAGAAAGATTAATACTAATGACACATACTATGAACACAAAAAATCTAACGTGAACCATTTTCTTCTTTACATTTTATACAAAACTAGCTGTTGTACCCGTGCCTTGCAACGGGAATAGGACACAAAATAGAAACATTTTAATCTTTACATCTGTTGCATATAATAGTTACACATCCGCAAACGATTTTAGAAACAAAATTCAACTTTTATGGCCTAAATAGACCTCCCAAAAAATGTAATTTGTGTACTTGAAAAGAAATTGATAGTGAGTTAATAAGCAATTAGTTCGATTTTATAGCCTATTATTTGTATTAGATTACCGCACTGTTTAGTTTAAGCTACAGTTGAATGTAAAAACCTTATTTGTTTACTTAACAGTTTACATAAAACTTGGTGTTTTAAAAAGTAAAATTCGTCTCTTGAGCTTGGCCACCTCTGTGACTGGTAAGATTAGAAAACGTTAACAAACAGTTTACTTGAATAGACTAGCTCCTCCCCCAGACACATCACTGCTGTAAGCTCCTCCCCCATTTTTTCCCCCAGCTCATTAGGACCTTTGGTCAATCTGTATGTTAGAAACGACCCTTAAACCATTGGCCAATCTGTATGTGGCCCCTCCGCCCCTCCCGCCGGGGCAAGTCGTTCAATGCTCAGCTTCCGTTTTCAAAATATTTCCATTCGATTTCTTAAGATGGCTTTCAAATTGAATTTCCACTAAGCAAATGCCTGTTTCCGGTTTAATTGAGGTTAAAATTAGTGTTGAGTAGACTATATGTCTCCCACTCCTATTTTGTTTGTGCTTTTGTTTTTTGAAATGTTTTAATTACATTTCTTGTGTCTTTCAAATACCTTTTGCTTTTTAATAAACTTCAAAATCAGGGATACACTTTAGGTTGTAAATTGACATGAGACAAATTTTGGGCTCTTTTCCGTTAATTCACTAGCACTAATTTTTTTTTAATGCAAATCTGATATTTTTAACAGTTAGTGTAGTCTATGAATATGTAAATTATAAAATGAAACTATTCTAAACCAACCTAACCAACCAAACTTGCTGATTATGACAAAATTCTGTAGTGAATAAAAAAGTGGTAGGGAATTAACGGGGAAAGGACCAAATTTAGTGTTCCCCTGTATTTTGTTTACTCCGTCCCCTAAATAGTGCAATTTCTTAGGTTGAATTTTACATGCCTATTATGTTTTAATTGACAATTCAAGAATTATTGTTTGGACAACTATCAATTTTGGTTGTTGATAGACTTGTATGAAGTAGTGTTTCCCTAATTTGGGGTTCGTTTGCAGATATTTCGATTCAGTTAATGGCTTCCAAACGCCTATTGCTATTTTAATTAAAGAATTAAAGGTTAGTGTTAATGTGTTGATCTTGGACCGGTGGATAGCCAATATGTTTCCTCTAGAATTTTGAAAGCTTCGAAATGATTTATTGCAATGTCTTAAGTTGGATGTTGCTTAGTAGCTTACAGTTTACATTTATTTTAACCAGAAATTAATGCTTAAATAAACACAATTTAGGAATATTTTATGCCCAACCCTTAATTACATGTTGCAAACCTCGATAAGGAGTCGACCTTGATAACAAGTCTTATTTGGTCATCCACATAAGAGACTTGCTATTGTACTACTATCGTACAAAGGCAATGTAAAACGTATATAAATTTATCCACTCAACAAACGAAACAAATAATAGAGAAGATAGTGAGTTTCATACTATTTGTCGTATACTATTTTGTACTACATTGTTCCTACAGGACAAACGCTACAAACTCAACTCCACTCTAATAGAACACGCGTATTGATTTTCTAAACGGTTTGCAAATTTACCAATTCCCCTGATTGCTATCCACCATTGACGATGCACCCCTAAGCCTAACCCACCCTAAGCTATTATTATCTCTACTGGCGGATTTCTTTTTGCGATCTTGTGCTTATTAGAAAGGCACGCGTCAGTCCCTTTAATAAACAAGGGGTGGGTCGATCGGGGGGGGGGGGGGTTGAATTAAAAAGCTCTTTGAACACCGTGTGTGCAGCTGGGGGATACTGTGACGTAATTTGACAACCCCTGTCGCAGCACACCTGCGTCGTGATTTGCAACAATGTTTCAATGCATTTATCGTTTAGTTGTAATGTTGTTTTATTTTGGTACGAGTAAAAAAACGGGTTTCTTGATTTTAGTTTAATTCGTTAAAACTATTTCTTAATGTTTTGTACTTTATTATGGGACACCCTGTATATGGTGATGTACCAAAAAATTTTTCGGAAATAACCAAAATCATTTGTAAACCTAAATCAGATAAATCCAATCTAAAATATTAACGAACTTGATTTTACGCACCAAAAAGAACACACATTTCTTCTTGTTGCGTAAACAAGAAAGTTTAAAAGAACAATCAGAAAACGTATTGTTTGTAACTGAAGGACAAATGTAATATGTAATTCGATTACTAAGTATCTTTGCTGCACTAAAGCTTTACCACACTCGTCAGTGGCTTGTGCGTAAACGTATTGAATCAAAGAGCCACTTAATTAGGGTAGTTAATTCTAGTTATGTAACTATGGTCCTAAACTGTTTAATTTATTGGGAACTTAGAGGTAGAAGGGCCAATTTAATCAAAGCATATTCAAACACACTCCTTTGTATATGGCATTCCTACAGATTAGTTGAAAACAATGCTTCCGGCTATTTCACTTTACACAGTATGATTGATATTGGGCGATAACTTTCCGGAGAGTCCTTTTTACCTTTTTTTAAATTTTACTAACGGAACATATTAGGTTCATATAATTAAAATTATAATTCACGATGAATATTGTACGCGAGCTATTCGTTCTACTGTAAAATTTGAAGCCCGTTTATGTTATGCTAACGTATAACATATTAAACACATTGTTGTGTTTTATGTTATGCTTGGAATATTAATATGTCAGTAGCTCAATCGGTAGGTTAAAAGAAGCCAACAATCCTTTTTTCTGAAAAAAAAAACATTTTAAATAAATTAAATATCTAGATAATGTATTCCAACAATAATAAAAGAGGCATGACTGCTTTTGGAGAAATCCTAAATACCCTTATAGGGCGGCTAATAGGTTTCAATTCTATCCCCTCCCTTAATCCAAAAGGACTTGGTTTTGTGTTGACAATTACGTAATGAAAACAATCAGCTGATAACTCTATTTTTTTCTCCCCCTTTATAGCCTAAGGCCTAAGGGATTAACCGATTTGAGCAAAGCTCATTTTACTATGCATGTCTCGTTCGTAATATATGAAGAGCATTACCTAGAATAGTAGAATTGTGATTCTCAAAGTTTGTTTGGGATAAACTCTCCATTTACAGAAAGCTTCTGGACAATGTTAATTCACAATACTCTGAAACTAGTAGGAAAATTGTTCTTTTATTTCGTTACGACAAATTTTAATTTTGTTTTGTAACAAAATTTGGTTATTCTTGGCAATGGTATTACGTCCCGTAATTAACAATAGATATCTAAAATGATGTGATTGCCTAATTGCAATTTCTTAAATCATACTTTGCAACTAACTTTTTTCAGTTCCGTACTGTTGCCATCTTCAGACGTTATTTAAAATAAACGGTATCTGCAATCTGACACATACTTTCTCCCATTGGCTCGTCAAAACATGATCAAACCCCCTTATAAAGGGTAAGCGGCGAGAGGAACTATGGTATTTTATGTTTTCTACCATTGTAAACATCAATACTCTACAAAAGTAAAATTGCTGTTTCATAAAAAATCTATACAATCAACGTTTAAATTACAACAGAGAATTGAACTACCATCTCACTACAAATTAAACTTTCCAAAATGTTTCAATATAAACCTTTTAATCTTGGTATGAATACAAATTGTTAAAATATATTTTAATAGAAACTTCAATCTAAGTCAACAAAATTACTTAAATATTTCACAAATACGAATTTAAATTTTTGTATGAATATAGTAGTTTACACAACGATTGCGTAAAGATAGTGTTAACGACACGAGTAGAAAATTAAGGTACGAGCATTGGCGAGTGCCTTAAAAACTTCTACGAGTTTCGTTAACACTATTTACGCGAGTTGTGTACACTTCTTTACCTATGACGGTGTTTTAATTACTAAAAATCAGTACTCTTAACTTCTAAGAGGTTATGTTTTTGTTTATAACCTCTAATTGCCATTGACATTGATGCAACGAAACTTGCATCAAATACTAATTTCACCAATCAACAATTAAATTGGCCTGAACAGCTGATTAGTTGAATTTCGAATCATTACAATTTTGCTTCTCCTCTCTCAATCCTTGAACCTCATTGGTCCGTTACCCGTGTTGTTATGAGTAAAACTATGCTGTTATGAATGTTAACAATGCTGTTATGAGAAACTTTTCAATTCTAAGAACTGTACTAAAATGGCTACTTTAAAAAACGGTCGTAGGTAAAATACTTTCCTTGATACTAATTCAAATTTCTTAATGTTTCAGTATTCCTGTCTTAAAATCAAAATTTTCCATTTTCAAATAATCTAAAATCCTTACTTTGAGTGACGGAATGTTCCAGTGTATTTATAGCATCGGTGGAAGAAGCATTGGGAGTGTTATGATGCAATAAAAGCGTTAACACTGCTGTTGAGTGAAGACAGTTCCGAGAAATATCAGTTTGTTTACTTCCTCCCTTCACTCGCTATATTGTTGTGTTATTTCTAACTAAGTCGTTTAAGTACGGGGACAGTTTCCCTTTCGTTTTAGCTAATTTCCCATATAGGGAATAAGTACCGTAGTACTCATAAGACCTGGAGACAGGACCGATTAACTTTTTCGTTTTGAGGTCCCTAGAGGCCAAAAACACCATCTGCTCAAATATGTGTCCGTTAGCACGATATCTCAAGCAAAAATAATTCGATTTTCATTAAATCTTTCGTAAACGTGTAAACTTACATTTATTCGAACGAGTTTGCGAACCAGTATGATCGGACTATAGGAACGGGGGTTTAGCTGGGTTTTATGGGGGTAAAAATGAGTTTTCCCCAATTTTGGCCCTAAAAACGTAAAATTTAGCAATTCCTTTCCATACCATTTTGAAGAGCTTAAAAACACAAATAATTTAACATAAGCGGTACTATGTGCCTGATGGTTACTAAGAAAAAAAAACTGTAAATTTAAAATTCCCATGTTATTCTTATGGAGAATAAGTAAACTGTTCATGTTTGCTTGTTTGTGGACATATTTTGATCAAATTTGGAAAATGCTTTAGTTCATACTAAACTATTAATATTCTACTAAAACCCCTTTTTTACCCTCCTTGTTGCAGCAAACCTAAGTACTCGTTAAACTAATGCTATTTAAATAGGGAATAAATGTTATATTTTTAAGGAGATATTTGAGTGTAAATCCAATCAGACAAATGGATATTCGCTTAATAAGCAGGTTTGCTGCGGCGGGGGTATTTAATTCTGTAGTGGTCGAATGATGTTTGAAAGTTTTTTTTGTCTAAATATTTCTTCTTTTTATTACTAAAAAGTGGAGAAACGTACGTACAGGTCTTAGTGCAAATGAATCAAATAAATATGTGCAAATAATAAATACCTGTTTTCTTATTAATGTCTCTATTGAATTTGTATCCAAGCAGGTTTATTAGAGAAGATGCAACGTTTGACCGTAATATAAATTCAAATTAAAATTAAAATAAATTCAATTTAAAACATTATGCTTTTGAATACTTAATACATAATAATGGTGTCAGGTCTAGGCCTAGCCGTGCCACATACGGTAATAGATTCTTCCCTGTGGGGAAATTGGCTAAACGTGTTTTTGTCATTCAATTCCCCAATCCCCCAATTCCCCTTTAAATGATTGGATAGGGCTTTGAAAGATGTAATGTGTGTAGGCATTTAAAACAAATTACATTCATACTATGTGGTAATATATGACAATTTTACTGAAGTTTTTTTTTCTCTATCCAGTATCGGACCTTGGTCTTACCATTAGGACTGTATACTCTACTATTCTCATCTCTAAATACTTTATTTTATCTAAATTTTCCAAAACAATTATATTATATTTTAGTGAGGGTTTCCGAAAAGTGGCTATTTTAAACCAATTATCGCACGGAAATAACTGCATTCCGCCAAATATATTCCTGCACACTTTGAATTTGCTTTTAATCGTACTTTCCCACACTCTATTATTTCCACACTCTAAATACACATAGCCAGGTGAAGTAGTGTACGCGAAAACAATTTGACAACACTGTAAATAAGCAGCTGCTTCACGGTAATGATTTACGTTTTGTTTACAAAGTTGAATATTTTTCGTCATACTGCAGCGAAAACAGCTGTTTTATGCATGCGTTGCGGGGTTAAAGTAGCCCCTTTTCTCCCTAAGCAGAAACAGAATCATCTTGAATCTAGGACATCAGCTGTTCATTTTATAGCTGAGAGAATTGTCCACTGATTTTACCACAAACATTTTTCAGATTAGCAAAAATTTCAAAGTTTGATTTTGTTTAATTTCGTGTTATATTATACTACAAATTATACATAAATATACATGGTGTTTCCAAATTGTCTGGACATATTTTGTGGACTTGTTCCTTGGGCTAAGACAAACATAAAATGCCATATAAGTATGGGTTTATAAAATGCCTGGATTTCTGTTTGTAAAAAATATAGAGAATTTAAATCCAAATAAAATGAGACCTTGTTTGTTAAAATCGGATGACAAAACAACGGAGTTATCAGTTTTCTCCGGCTTTCGGTTACACAATTTTACAGGACTTCCATAGTGTTATTTTACAGAGCAGTATGGTAGTCCTTTTCATATAAAATAATTCTTAAAAATCATAAACAGACCGACGAACAGAAATCTAGGCATTTTAGACCCATACTTATATGGCATTTTATGTTTGTCTTAGCCCAAGGAACAATTTCACAAAATATTTCCAGACAATTTGGAAACACCCTGTATAGCCTATAGTGTTAGTAAAAAAAAATACCAAGAAGAAGCCACAAAAGCTAGCGAAATGCATAGGGTGGTACAATTATACCTACATGTACTCAAGAACTACAAGCAATAACAACAAAGGCAATATAATATTAAATATACCCTTTATTTCCATTTAGACGAATCGAAATGCAAATAAATTTCAGTAATATATTATTCACGTTGGTGGAGTTATGTATATTGCATCCAAATAACAGATGTTCGCGCGTAATAGCAAACAAAGAAGAAAGTATTTTGAGAGTTAAGAAATTTATCTTTTAGGAATTATTTGGCTTAATGAATAGTACAGTTTGACGAAAAAATATCTCATCACATTTGCAAAAAGTGCTTGTAGAATGATAACTAATTTCAATCCGGGGGAGCGAGCTAGTCTAGTGGTTAGAGCGCGGGACTTCGGTGCCCTAAGTCCCGGGTTCAAATCCAGCCTAATCACCAATGGATTTTATCCAAGTGATAATGCCGCAACCCCTAGGTCTATGTGAAAAACAATCCCGGGCTCGTTACAAGCGTCCTAGGACAAAAAAAAAACTAATTTCAATCCTCTCTTTTTGTTGAAAGCGTACAACGCAACCTAAACACTGTTTAACACTATCAGCACCACTTGTAGTTCCGGATTCGTAAAACAATGATAACAGATAGCCCAGTTACGTATCTAACAGGCTATCGCTGTGTGATACTACGCAAAAACTACACTAGTATTCAACCGATTCATTACACTTTTTACACGCTAGTAGTGGTGAACCCACAATATGACCTCACTTTCGGCGTTTTAGAGGCACTTTTAGGGCACTTTTTATAGGGGAAAAATGAGAAAAATGAGTGGCTCATTTTTTTGGCCACTTTTTTAAAGACCCAGCTCTCGACCTATACACCCCTATATAAATTTTCTACTTTTTTAATACTGAAAAATACTTCTGGAATATGGCTCATTTTTTTGACCACTTTTTTAAAAATCCAGCTCTTGGCCTATACAAGCCTATATAAATGTTCAATACCATTGTATAACTCTATTCCACATCCATTCGAACATGTATATCTCAAAATCATGCAAGGTTTGTACGCGAACTCGGGGGCGCTCTATGGCTATGTGTAAATTATGCCTGACTCTAACGAATGACTGTGAGTGTACCTAATGACCCTAATTAAAACCAATTGTCAACATTTTCTGCCTGTCTTGTGCCAATCTGTCTGGCATCAATCTGGTTTAACCCTTTCAGTGCTATGAAACGATATATTGTTGTTTTTAAAAATCTCTAAGGGATATAGAGAGGAAGGTTATTTTTAATAAAAAGTAGCAAAACGGCCATTGGTGACCTGCATGTTCATAGGATACACTAACAACCACTTAGCTAAAAGATTCGCCCAATCCGATGATTTCGAGGTGTATGTCTAAACCCAAGGATTATGAACACCTCACTATGCCCCAGCGGTTGTAGTATATCGCTACAAACACACAGGTCACCAATTATTTGCCACACAGGACGGGGATGGAACCCCGAGCAGACGAATGCCACTGGCCAAGTGACACACGCCTTAGCCCTCTCGGCTATCTGTGCTTGAAGACTGAGGAGTCAAAAACTGGTATTTAAGCTAACACCACTGATCGCGAACAGATAGCGCTACAGATGGTTGTTCAATGCATTACTAAGTAGCAGCACTAGTTAGTCATGGACTATTTAGATGATATTTTTCAGTTGAAACACAACAGTGATCATAAATGTGTTCCAGAGACTTTGCTGCAAAATATTATTTTTCTTAAAATAGCTATAAGTTATTAAGATAACCTTGTCTAACTAAATCAAAGTTAAATTCAATATTACGTTGTAAACTATATGTATTTTGATTTTATATGAGATTTTGGTTTCAAAGAATGCTATCAGAACATACAAAATTATAGGAAAACTGGGAAAATTATTACAAAAACTAAGTTTTATTTAATGTTTACTACAAATACTGGGATTTATCTTTGTTCTATATTTTCTTATTGTCTTATTATTCAAAATTAGCATAATTATTAAAATAGTGACAACATTACAGTTAAAATTTAACAACATGTAATGGAATTAAAAGTCTTACAAAATATGAACTATTGGCCTAGCACTGAAAGGGTTAAACTGGTCTGTCTAGGGTAGGTTTAGACAATTACCAAATATGTTTGATTGATTGACCTTAATTATTCAAATTGTTAAGTTTTAAATTAATTTAGACAATTTTGTGATATAAAAAAAGGGAGATTCTATAGTATCATCACTCACTCTTCCACCTGGATCTTCTTGTTTTGGTAAGTCTTTGATATGTAAGCCTAGTAGAAATAAGTTGTCGTGTGTCGGGTCATGGGATCAATTGGTTGCATAATTGATGTTTGTACTCATACTCTGTATTTCTTTTAACTTAGGAGTGTAGCTAATATTCCATTTCTTAAACACTTGGCTGATTTTGGTCACTAAGGAACTTGTAAAAAATATATACAAGTTATTTCTTAAAAACTTAGCCGAATTATACTCACTGGGGAAGTTTGAGTGACTTATTATTTAAAAACTTAGCCGAATTATACTCACTGGGGAAGTTTGAGTGACTTATTATTTAAAAACTTAGCCGAATTATACTCACTAGGGAAGTTTGAGTGACTTATTATTTAAAAACTTAGCCGAATTATACTCACTGGGGGACTTTGAGTCACTTATTTTTTTTAAACTTAGCCGAATCTCAATCACTGGGGACTTTGAGTCACTTATTTTTTTAAAACTTAGCCGAATTATACTCACTGGGGAAGTTTGAGTGACTTATTATTTAAAAACTTAGCCGAATCTCAATCACTGGGGACTTTGAGTCACTTATTTTTTTTTAAACTTAGCTGAATCTCAATCACTTGGGACTTTGAGTCACTTATTTTTTTAAAACTTAGCCGAATCTCAATCACTGGGGACTTTGAGTCACTTATTTTTTTTAAACTTAGCCGAATCTCAATTACTGGGGACTTTGATTCAAAAATATATACAAGTTATTTTTTAAAACTTAGCCGAATCTCAATCACTATATAATTTTTTCATAGGTAGTCTTCTCTATATAACTAACACTAACTCTGTATAAATGTAGACTCAGCATTCTGCTAAAAAGAGTTTTTATTTAAGATTTAGAATTTAGTTTTGATTTAGAAAATTTTAATTGCCATATATTATTGTATAAAATTGTTTTGAATATTAAAATTTAGAATTATGATTTGAATTATTACTTCTCATTAATTTAAATTGTAAAAATGTAATTTCTACTATATAGAAGATGCCAACCTATTTTTTAATTTCATATATAAAAATGAAGACCACATGTCAACATTGTTTTGCATCGCTCTCCAAAAAAAGCAACCTTATTCGCCATTACAAATTGATACATCAAATGAAGGTATGTAAACTATGTGATTTAATCTGTGATAGTAACATAGCTCTAAAATCTCATATATTACAAAGTCACAAGACTTGTAATTTCTGTAAAAGAAATGTTGTTGGTCATTTTAAAAGACATGTAAATTCTTGTAACAAATGTCCATATACAATGATTAAATTTGTCGGTGAATCGATTAAAACTGAACTTAAAAGTACTCTTCAGTCTTGTCCTCTACCGATAAAATGGACTTTAGTAAGGAGAATCAAATTTATAAAATATTCAATGGATCAAAACGGAAAATTAGTTAATGAGAAAGAATGTATTGCAGATTTTAGAAGCCTTACTATCCTAACCATTGAGAAGAGAGATTTAAAGCCTCAAATTGAAAATGCTCTTTTAAAGATTGACGCTTCCATGCACAAATACCAAGCTGAAGGTAGTGGATGGATATATGACCACACTAAATATTGGCAGTTGCACGTTTACAAGTATAAGCCCCTAACTCCAAAGTCATACATTCCCACACCAGAAAGCATTAAATTAACAAGAGCAGTTTTAAATATAAAAAATTCGGACAATAAATGCTTCCTTTGGTCAATTTTAGCAGCTTTATATCCATGGAATACTAAAAATGCTGAAAGGGTATCGAAATATGCACCCTATGAAAATCAGTTAAATATGACAAACATAAAGTATCCTGTTAAAATATCTGATATAGATAAATTTGAAAGACAAAATAATATAAGTGTTAATGTATTTGGAGTTGAAGACCGAAAATTTATATATCCATTAAGAAGAACCAAACTGAATAGTAATACTCATATAGATCTATTATTATTACAACAAGGTCGTAAATCACATTACTGTTTAATTCGTGATTTTAATAGGTTAATGCTGCGGTCTACAAAAGATGACCATAAGAAGTATTTTTGTAAGCTGTGTTTACAACATTTTTACACTAATGATATACTAGAACGTCATACAACATATTGTAAAAACTTTGATGCCCAACGAGTGGAAATGTCTAAACAAGATACATTACAATTTAAAAACTATAAATATCAACTTAAAGCCCCATTTGTGATTTATGCAGATTTTGAATGCTTTATAAACTCTAACAAGCATACTCCATCTGGATTTGCATTTGTCGTAGTAAAAGATTCTAAGATTATTTCTGAAGAGTTATATAGTGGTGCAAATGTTATGGATGTGTTTTTCGAAAGATTATTTGAGACTTATGACTTCATTAAAAGTCAAATGGCGATATATATATTCCCCTTGTAAAGACTCCTGAGCAAGAGGCATCTTTCCAAAACTCAACACATTGTCATATTTGCGAAAAGCCTCTATATTTTGATAGGGTACGTGATCATTGTCATTCATCTGGCCGTTACCGTGGAGCTGCCCACAATGATTGTAATTTAAACTATAAAGTAACAAAGAAAATCCCAGTATTCTTCCATAACTTGAAAAATTACGATGGACATTTAATTATGCAACACTTGGGAAAGTTTAATCGTAAATTAAATTGCATAGCCAAGGATATGGAAAAGTATATTTCATTCTCTGTTGATGATTTAGTATTTTTAGATTCCTATAATTTTCTGTCCCTTCCATTATACAAATTAGCTTCCAATTTAAATACATTTAGATTCATAGACAATCCACTACTACAACGCAAAGGCGTATTTCCCTATGAATATATGACAGGACCAGATAAGTTTGCAGAGTCTCTACCTCCAATTGAAAAATTTTACAGTACTTTAACTAAAGAACATATCTCTCCCATCGAATATGAACATGCTAAAAATGTCTGGACCCATTTTAATATACATAATTTACAAGAATATCATGATTTATATCTTAAAACAGATGTATTGCTACTGGCTGATGTGTTTGAGACATTTAGAGACCTGTGTTTAAAGGATTACAAACTTGACCCCGTACATATGTATTCACTTCCAGGACTAACATGGGAAGCTTGTCTTAGAATGACTGGTATAAAATTACAATTATTTCAAGATATTGACATGCATTTGTTCATAGAAAGTGCAATCAGAGGAGGAGTCAGTATGATTTCTACACGTTACGCTAAAGCCAATAATAGATATATGGGCAAACATTATGATCCCAATCAAGAAAGTGTGTATTTAATATATTTAGATTGTAACTCGCTATACTCCACAGCTATGTGTGAGACACTACCCGTGGATGGATTTCGTTGGACGAATGAGATAGACTACAAAATATACAAAAACAATCAAAATGATGAGTTTGGATACATTTTAGAAGTTGATTTAAAATATGATAAAAACTTACATGATTTACATAATGACTATCCATTAGCACCTGAGAAAATGAATGGCAAATTAATACCTAATTTAAATGACAAAACTAAATATATTTTACATTATAAAGCATTACAAAAATATGAGGAATTAGGTTTGGTTGCTACAAAATACTATAGAATTTTAAAATTTAGACAATCAAAATGGCTTGCACCCTATATTAATTTTAATATTGAAAAACGCAAATGTGCTAAAAATGATTTTGAAAAAGACTTTTACAAATTGTTAAATAATAGTCTCTTTGGTCGAACAATTATGAACCAACGCAAGTTTCATGATATATATCTCAAGGATGAGTCACTATTAACTAAATATGTCACTAATCCAAGGTTCGACTGTAGCAAAAAGTTCGATAACAATTTACATGCTATACATTTAAATAAATTAGTTGTAAAGTTTAATAAGCCGATATATTTGGGAATGACCATTTTAGATATTAGTAAAGTAATAATGTACGATTTCCACTATAATTATATGTCAAAATTTAAGAACAAAAGATTTCTTATGACAGATACAGATTCTTTAATGTATTCTATAGTTACAGAGGACTTTTACAAGGAAATAGAATGTGACTTGCACTATTTTGATACCTCTGGATATAGTAAAG
This sequence comes from Macrosteles quadrilineatus, assembly GCF_028750875.1. Taxonomy (NCBI): domain Eukaryota; kingdom Metazoa; phylum Arthropoda; class Insecta; order Hemiptera; family Cicadellidae; genus Macrosteles; species Macrosteles quadrilineatus. The sequence continues at coordinate 8,119,895 of NW_026542600.1, read as the reverse complement.
ACCATTTCTTATACTCTGATAAAAATAAAAAAGTCACTGGCAAGTTTAAAGACGAATTAGATGGTCATATTATGTATGAATATTGTGGTTTAAGACCAAAGTTATATTCTTATATTCCTCTAAAATGGTTATATGAAGAGGACAAACAAGCTTTAGAGGTGAAGAAAGCTAAAGGAGCTGATGGTGCTACAGTTAAACATCTCCTTAGACATCAACATTATTTGAACTGTCTTGCCACTGGGCAAGATTACTATGAGAATGTGACAAGAATTAAATCTACAAATCATCATCTTCAAACCTTAACTATGAATAAGAAAGTACTATCATTTGACGATGACAAGAGGTTTATTCTGGAAGATGGCATCAATACTCTTGCGCTTGGTCATTATAAAATTGATCAAACATAAATCTATATTTGCCATTATTCTTTGACCTTTCTTTGTCTATTACAAAAAAGCCATATTTAGTTTTATCCCAACATTGATGACAGAGATTTCTAAATTGGTTAAATGAAAAGTCATTACCAACATGATTGTTATATACATGTTTTAAATTTAAATCATCTTGTTTAAATAATATTAGGAAATTTACATTATCACGTAAATGTTTATGTACTTTGCTGTAAGATTGACACAAGTAAAAACAGTTAATATTTTTATGTCGACCCATTGAAAAAAATTGTGTAATATTTTGACTATTTATGTCATCAAATACAACAACTGACTGTGATTTTACATCATTTGGTGTGATTTCACAGTCAGTAAACGTGTGTAATTTCACTTCGTCACACAAACTAAATATTTCAATTATTTTTTTATATTTTTCTTGTTCTAAAGATTTAGATATTAAATATAAGTTTGTAAATTTTAATCCTTCCTTTTTCACAATTAAATTGTAAATTACAACCGTCTTCCCACTTCCACTTGGACCACAAATAACACATCGAATATTGGTAGGAAATAGACCCAACTTCTTTGGTATATTTTCCTTAGTATGTACTATTTTAAATTTATGTTTTTGTTGAATAAAAGACATTTTTTATATAATAAAAATGGTGAAAAATAATAAGAAAACATGTAAAAAGGGCAAAGGTTTATTCTTAAAGCCTTACAGGGGTCGAGGGTTATTGAATACTCTTATAAATAACCTTCCATTTCCACTTCACATACCATCATATCGGTACTGTGGACCTGGAACGAATATACATGAGAATTTAGCTAAAAATGTACCTCCAAAAAATAAACTAGACTCTTATTGTAAAGAGCATGACATATTCTACATGAATAATCCCGATACCGCTGCTCGGAACAAAGCAGACATGAGATTAGCAGACTTAGCTTGGACTAGAGTAACGGCAAATGACGCAAATCTTGCTGAAAGAGCTGCAGCTTATGCGGTGACAAATTTGATGAAGGCAAAAGCAAAAATGGGAATGGGATTAAAATTTAATAAAAAAGATGGACAACTACCAGCTGTTAGAGGCCGCAAAAGACGTGCCTCACTTCCGGGGGGTGTACCTAAAAAACGAGCTAAAAAATCTAACACCAAAAGTAAAAGAGTGCGGAATAGTTAATTTAGACAGTTCATCCGGCACACATTGGACAGCATATCGTAAAAATAAAGATATTGTAATTTATTTTGACCCATTTGGAATCCAACCTCCAAAAGAAGTAATTAAATATTTTGAGGGATATAAAATATTCTATACAACCGATCAAATACAAGATTTAAATAGTTCTATTTGTGGAATTTTATGTTTATCATTCATAAAAAATTTTTGTTTATAAAAATGGATTCATTTACTATAACATTTTCGGGTACAGAGCCAGAGCTAAAGTCAGTGTTCTTTCCTCCCATAGAATTAAATGATGATTATGTAATTGGATTAGTAGATTTTCAAAGTTATAATTCTATATTTAATGTAAAAAAACCACTTAATACTTTAACATATTACAAAGTAGAGAAAAAAACATTACCAAAGGGAGAGATCTTAGTTGATGATTTAAACCAGTTATTAGATGGTAAACTTAAAGTTATAATACATAAGAATGGAGAAGCATTAATTAATACTAAAGTCAAACTTTTATTCAAAGGGCTTATTCCAAAATTAAATCAACTTAAAGGCAACAAATTAACCATTGGAGAAGGTGATGATGTTTTCTATTATGACCACAATGCTCCAGTTACAATAGAAATTTCTGAAGGAACATATGAGGTGGTTGAGCTTGCAAAGGAAATTCAAAAGCAAATTCCAAACTTTTTCCTTACAGCTAATAATAAAACTATGAAAGCGACATTACTTTCTAGCCACGTGTTTGATTTTACAAAACCATGTTTAGGGTCTGTTTTATTGGGATTTAAAGGTGTTTCTACTCCTGGTGTTCAGTTTGAATCTACAAATAAAATAAACATTAATAATGTAAATGTGATTAGAGTAAAATGTAATATTGCAAACGGGTCCTATTTAAACGGAAACAAATCACACACCATACATAGCTTTTATCCAGAAGCTCCTCCTGGCTACAAAATTATTGAAGTTCCAAGAAATATTATATATTTTCCTGTAAATAAGAGAAGTTTAGATGTTGTCAGTATTACATTTGCCAATCAGCATGACAAGGCAATTGACTTTAATGGAGAAGAAACTACAATTACTTGTCATATAAAAAAGATATGAGAATTTATAAGAATTTATCTATAAGTGTACAAAATGCTAGGTTCCTACGATCAATAGGACTAAAGTTAAAATTTTCTATTAATAAAAATGGAAGATTTTCTAGACGTTACAGGGAAATCCCAATTCGACGATAGTGTGGTTAAAATTACAAATCACTCCTATGTTCCCCATAACACTTTGGCAATAAATAATTCTGATGAAATTCGAATATGTATTAATAATCAAGATTTGCTAACCCTCCCATGTAGGAGTTATCTGTATATTAAGGGAGAAATTGAAAATCATGATAAAGGTCATTTTATAAATAATGCATTTGCATTCTTATTTGATGAAATTAGATATGAAGTCGCAGGTAAAGAAATAGACATTGTAAGAAACCCAGGAATTTCTAGTCTTATGAAAATATTGAGCTCTTACAATAAAACAACTAAATTGTCAAATGTGGCATTTGATTCTGACACGAATTTAAAAGAGTTCCATAAAAGTGGCAAGTTTAGTACTTGTTTGCCATTAGAACTGTTAATGGGTGTATTTGAGGATTTTAATAAGGTATTAGTAAATGTCAAACAAGAATTGGTGTTGAAAAGATCCAAAAATGATTTGAATTGTATATTAACAACCACTAGTGCTCCAGCCAGTGGTACTGCTGATGCAATTCCCAAAATTATACTTAACTCAATTCAATGGGTGATGCCACATGTAATACCATCAGATGGGGAGAAGTTACAATTACAAAATATGTTATTGCAAAATAAAAATTTGCAAATTGCATTTAGAAGCTTAGAGTTGCATGAACTTCCATCATATCCCAATACTACAAGACATACATGGTCAGTAAAGACATCTTCAAGTTTGGAGAAGCCTAGGTATATTATATTTGGTTTCCAAACAGCTAGGGATAATAGTGCACGAAAAAGAACTGATGAATTTGATCACTGTAAGTTAAAAAATCTCAAAGTATTTCTAAACTCTGAATATTATCCTTATAGTGATTTAAATCTCGACTTTGAAAATGGAGATGTCTCTAAAGCTTATGAGATGTTTATGAGGTTTAGAGAGACTTACTATAATACTATCCCAGATCCTATGATTAGTAGGGCTGAGTTTATGAAGAAATATCCACTAATTGTAATAGACTGTTCTAGACAGAACGAAACAGTGAAGGAAGGAATTGTTGATATTAAATTAGAGATTGAAACTGCAGAAAATGTACCAGCAAATACATCTGCATATTGTTTAATAATACATGATAAAGTGTTTGAGTACAATCCTTTGTCAAATGAGATAAATAAAATGTAAATAAAAGATGAAAAACATTCAACAAGAATTGGTTGACTCTGCAAATCAAATACGAGAGAAATATAGAGCTTTAAAACGTGGCAAGTTTCTAGAGGCTGAAGAGAGGTTTCAAACATTCCAACCTTTAATAGAGCCATTACAAGAATTAAAAAAAATCGCCAAAACAGAGAGGCCTCGAATGGAGATTCTCCCAATGACTCCATCTAGAATACCAATAATACCAAGATTACAACCATTACAGCAATCCACCCCACAGAAATTAGATTTTGGTCTTTTAGCATCAGACTATTTAGGAAATTACCTCAGTAAAAGTAGTATGACAGACACTACATATGGTATTAGACGAGAAGCAAATAAATTTTTTATTGGAAATAAGGAAGTTGACATTGCCAATGATGATGTTACAATTGCAAATAAAACCTACAAGGGGACAAAAGGTTTGTGGCAATTGTTAACTTTAAAAGAACCTGAGGATTATACTCCGGCTGATTTGCAAAATTATAAAGAAATTTTGGAAGCTACAAATGGACATTTAAAGAGTTACAAAGATGGTGCACCAATTTCAAGTAATAGACATACTAAATATCTTAATATAATTAAACCTCTATTTAAGTCTGTTGGTGAAGGTTTGAGACAAGTGACTGGTAATAAAATAGACTATATTTATTGGGATGATCCTAATGAGCTTGTAGATAGGTTAAGACTTCTTTGGCTAAGTCGCCAAGCCGGTAACTCAGGAGTGGATAATGAAATAGATTCCATTATTGAGGAATTGAGAGAAAGTGGAATTATTTACTAAATAAAAATATGTTTATAGATAAATTTTATCGTTTATATAATCCATATAATAAGCCTGCAGAACCCAGGGCTAGTAGTGAACCTACTTTAAATTTACAAGACGATAGTTGGAATGGTTTAAACCGTAAAATTGGTAACGTTAAAGATGGGGAGTTTGTAGATGATGTATCAACTTTGGGACAGACATTAACTAGAAAAGGTGATGTCTTCTTACAAGGTAGAACTAAATATGAGTTTTTAGAATCTAAGAATAAAAATTGGAATGCTAAAAAACAGAAAATTACTAATGTGGAAAAGGGTGAAAGTTTAGATGATGTGCCCACTTTACAACAGACTTTAATACGAACAGATGGTGGTACATTTGTACAAGACAATAATAATTATGAATTTTTAGAATCAGAGAATGGTATTTGGAATGCTAAGAAACGGAAAATTACTAATGTAGAAAAGGGTGAAAGTTTAGATGATGTGCCCACTTTACAACAGACTTTAATACGAAAAGAAGATGGTAAATTTGTACAAGACGATAATAATTATGAATTTTTAGAATCAGAGAATGGTGTTTGGAATGCAAAGAAACAGAAAATTAGTAATTTGATGGAAGGTACAGATAGTAAAGATGCTGTGAATGTTTCACAAGTTCCAAAAATGGAAGCAGGCTATTGGAGTTTTAATAGTAAAAGGTTAGTACGTGTTAAACCTGCCATTGATGACACTGACTGTGTTATAAAAGAACAGACTATAACTTTTGATAAAAAAGAAAAATGTTGGGATGCCAAAAAACAATTTATAAGAAATCTACCAGAGGGGGAACATTTGGATGATATTTGTCTAATGTCACAATCTATGCATTACGATGGATCAAAATTTGTATATGGAGAAAAAAATTTTAATTTGATGGAATATAATCCTGATTTATTAGTTGCTGACCCCACATCTTTGAGTGGATTTAAGTATATAGATAATAGACCATATATACCAGAAAACTATGTATTTAAAAGAATGGAAGATAATCTATTGATTGGGGCTAATGGTGATGTATTTAGAGTTACAGGAAAGGATGATGTTATAAAAAATGAATGAAATTGCATACGAGCTTCATAAGCCTGCAAGAAAGAATTTCATTAGAAGGTCTTTTAAAGTATTGGGTATAAACGAAACCATACAAATAGATTTAGTTGATATGCAAAACTATGCTAGAGAAAATTCTGGCAATAAATATATTTTAACTTTAATAGATACATTTTCTAAAAAAGCTTATGCTGCTCCACTAAAGAATAAGACAGGGTTAGTGGTTACAGAAGCCATTAAAACCATTCTACCAAAGGGGGTTAAAAACATTCAATCTGACAATGGAAAAGAATTTTTTAATCAATATTTTAGCAAACTAATGAAAAAATTAAATATTAATCACTATCACACATTTTCTACAACTAAGGCTGCAATTGTGGAGAGGTTTCAGAGAACTTTAAAGAATTGGTTATATAGGGAATTTAGTGCTCAGGGGAGTTATAAATGGTTGGATTTACTTCCAAAGTTAATTCGAAAATATAATAATAAAGTGCATAGATCTATAGGAATGAAGCCTAACCAAGTAAATGTTAAGAATAGTAAATATGTACATGAGAGGTTGACTTCTAAAGTAGAGCAAGTTAAAAAGCCAAGATATAAGGTAGGTGATAGCGTAAGGATTTCCAAGTATAAACATGTTTTTAGTAAAGGTTATACTCCAAATTGGACAGGGGAACTATTTACAATAGCAGAAGTTAAGAATACAAAGCCTGTGACTTATATCTTGAAAGATGAAAATGGCAATATAATCAGGGGAGGCTTCTATACAGAGGAGTTGTTAAAGACCAAGTATAAGGACATGTATTTGGTAGAGAAGATAATTAGGAAAAAAGGTGATTCGTTGTATGTCAAATGGCTTGGGTTCCCAAGTAGCCAGAACTCATGGATTTCCACTAAGGATGTCCAAGGGAGCACGTCATAAGCCAAACGCACAAACCTCACATGATTTTGAAAATATACATGGGAATGGATGTGGATTTGAAATTTTAATAGAGTTTGAACATTTATATAGGCTTGTATTGGACGAGATCCAGGTCTTTTAAAAAAGTGGCCAAAAAATGAGCCATATTCCAGACGTAATTTTTAGTATTAACAAAAGTAGAAAATTTATATAGGGGTGTATAGGTCGAGAGCTGGGTCTTTGAAAAAAGTGGCCAAAAAAAGCTCTTCCATTTTTTTCTCATTTTTCCCCTATAAAAAGTGCCCTAAAAGTGCCTCTAAAACGCCGAAAGTGGGGTCATATTGTCCTATTATATCTACTCACGCTGTTGAATTCTACCCGTTGTGAAATAATTGACATAACATGCATTTTTTGACCCTTGAAAAATATGCAAGTTAGATGTGCCTTTATATTATCCCTGGTAAAATTAATTTTTGTTCATCCAACGCGTACTATTGAGGTAGTTTTTTTTAAATTTTTGTACAACATATTAAGCTAAGTTTAATAAACTAACTTATAACAACAAAGGCGCGTTGTGAATAATATGTTGATGTCACTATTATTGACGTCAACGTTGAAGCCTAGGTTAACGAAAGATTTTCCGGGTAGCTCTTGCGAAGAAGCTCAACACCAACCGCGCGAACGCGTGCTGTGTGGTGGAGTGAGTGTGAGGACCTACAGCTGCTCTAGTGTCATACACCCTGAGGCTCAGCTGGGTAACCACACACAACTACGCACCTCACTACTCACTCGTACCTCCGTCACTGTCATAGTCACACACATTGTGTCAGTGTGAGGACCTACAGCTGCTCTAGTGTCATACACCCTGAGGCTCAGCTGGGTAACCACACACAACTACGCACCTCACTACTCACTCGTACCTCCGTCACTGTCATAGTCACACACATTGTGTCAGTGTGAGGACCTACAGCTGCTCTAGTGTCATACACCCTGAGGCTCAGCTGGGTAACCACACACAACTACGCACCTCACTACTCACTCGTACCTCCGTCACTGTCATAGTCACACACATTGTGTCAGTGTGAGGACCTACAGCTGCTCTAGTGTCATACACCCTGAGGCTCAGCTGGGTAACCACACACAACTACGCACCTCACTACTCACTCGTACCTCCGTCACTGTCATAGTCACACACATTGTGTCAGTGTGAGGACCTACAGCTGCTCTAGTGTCATACACCCTGAGGCTCAGCTGGGTAACCACACACAACTACGCACCTCACTACTCACTCGTACCTCCGTCACTGTCACAGTCACACACATTGTGTCAGTGTGAGGACCTACAGCTGCTCTAGTGTCATACACCCTGAGGCTCAGCTGGGTAACCACACACAACTACGCACCTCACTACTCACTCGTACCTCCGTCACTGTCACAGTCACACACATTGTGTCAGTGTGAGGACCTACAGCTGCTCTAGTGTCATACACCCTGAGGCTCAGCTGGGTAACCATACACAACTACGCACTTCACTACTCACTCGTACCTCCGTCACTGTCACAGTCACACACATTGTGTCAGTGTGAGGACCTACAGCTGCTCTAGTGTCATACACCCTGAGGCTCAGCTGGGTAACCACACACAACTACGCACCTCACTACTCACTCGTACCTCCGTCACTGTCACAGTCACACACTGTGTGTCAGTGTGAGGACCTACAGCTGCTCTAGTGTCATACACCCTGAGGCTCAGCTGGGTAACCACACACAACTACGCACCTCACTACTCACTCGTACCTCCGTCACTGTCACAGTCACACACATTGTGTCAGTGTGAGGACCTACAGCTGCTCTAGTGTCATACACCCTGAGGCTCAGCTGGGTAACCACACACAACTACGCACCTCACTACTCACTCGTACCTCCGTCACTGTCACAGTCACACACATTGTGTCAGTGTGAGGACCTACAGCTGCTCTAGTGTCATACACCCTGAGGCTCAGCTGGGTAACCACACACAACTACGCACCTCACTACTCACTCGTACCTCCGTCACTGTCACAGTCACACACTGTGTGTCAGTGTGAGGACCTACAGCTGCTCTAGTGTCATACACCCTGAGGCTCAGCTGGGTAACCACTCACAACTACGCACCTCACTACTCACTCGTACCTCCGTCACTGTCACAGTCACACACTGTGTGTCAGTGTGAGGACCTACAGCTGCTTTAATGTTATACTCCTTGAGGCTCAGCCGGTAGTGTCAACACTTCATGCCCAAAGCAGCGATGTCGTGGGTTTGGATCCTGACCTGTCGTTACTTTTTATCAGTACACTCAACCATTGAACTTTGCAGGCTTACCCCTTGCTTTGTTGGATACGTTCGAGGCACAGGTGCATAGCTTATATGGTCGGGAAAATGCAAGGATAACAGAGGCCTTCATTTTTGAGGTGTTGCCTTCCGGATTACTTTTAACAGTACTTTTCTAGAGGTTAAATACCTTTTTTGCCATCGTAATCCTACGTTGGCAGCAAAAAGGTGTTAACCTCTAGCAGGCCTTTAGTATTAAAAGAGGCCGCCCACCTCTTTCATCAATAAAATTACATACAAACTAACCGAACCCACAGAGAAGTAATATAAATCTTATAATTTATATTACTTCTCTGTGCCTAACCTAACCTAACTAGCGCAGCACACTGTAAATGAGCGAGGGACCTCTTCTTGAAAATACCCCAAGGTCAAAATTGGACGCTGATTGGCTTCTAGACCATCGAAGTATATTAACACAACGGTTTAGACACGTTATACATGCCGAAGAAGACTCCTACCTTATTAATCATAGTGTCATTGGATTCTTTGCTTGTTAACCACGCTTAGAATACTTTGTGTTTACGTCCGTGTTTTATGGCTAATAAAATCCGGACGCTGTGGACGCCACGTACTGAATCGGTTTCCTCCGTTTCCTCTGGCCCCAATGCTGCACCTGCAAGCTATAAACCTACACCGTATTCAAATGTAACATCTTCGCTTCGACAACAACCTAAACATCTGTCACCTACATTGCAATGGTATCGCATAGGTAGTGGGTATCTTTACTTTTCTTTCTTACTTCTTCTTCTTACTTTCTTATTAAATGGCGACCATACAATGCAGGTATTTTAAGCCAAGTATGAATGGAGATGAGTGTAGGATGAGTGGCGCGATCTTGTAGTCTTGTTAGTGACTAAGGGCGACATTCCTTAGACACAGCTGTTAATTAATAGCCCATACAGCCAATGGCAACTAAGGGACCTACTGTTTATAGTGGAATCCGAACCATATTCTTGACTTGGTATATACGAATTGGTCTAATTATCAGGATAGTACTGCGGATAGTCGTAGTACCCACTCGTGCGGACGTTAATCCACACCAGGGAGTATCGTATCCACAGTCCATGCCTATGAATATCCACAATTCGTGACCTCCTAGTAGCTGGATTACAGGACGACGCCACCCGTCTCAGTCTTTTATCACATAGGTAGTGCTTGTGCATTACGAATTTCTAATACATTCCTTTCTTGGATTTATTTTTACGTCCATATGTCAAACGTTAGCTGCGAAGTAAGAGTATACTTTTATAAACGATATGCAATAATGATAGTATTAAATTCAAAAACCTTTTTTATCTTTCGTAGAAAGACATGGGAAAATACAAAATAGGGTTGTATCCCTTTATTCTGGGGTACAATAAAGGGTCAACAGTAGAACTTTCAAAACAATGGACAACAGACATTCTACTTAATTCATGCCTCTGGTGAAGCATATTTAAAATCATCACCACTCAAAGCCTTTTTCGGTTGAATTGTCATTACCTAAATCATTACATAAATGGAGTCCTTAGGTTCGCCCTCTACGTTTCGATAGTTAAGTGTAGGTATTATAAGCTTTATTGGTCGTTTTCATGTTTACAATTAATTTAATGCAGCCAATCTCAATCTGTGATAATTTATAGCTACTGTGATATTATTCTGTATATTAGTTTAAGAAGTCTGGAAAATTTTATTTAGATCCTCAGAACTAAATTAGAATATTATAGCATGCCATGTCTATTGTCAACTACAATGTAGCCAAAATTAGGATGTAGTTATTTTTTGACGAAATCAATCACAATATTGTATTGTTTAAAGATGGAATAAATGACTATTCATTGACTATTCATATTCATATATGAGAAAATTCTAAAATGTTGTCTTAATTTTTCAAACATTTCCCAAACTTCAATCCAAACTTTGTTGCTAATAGATAAAATAATAATGTTGAGTTCAGAAGTTAATTTAAGTAATAATATTCAGAAAATGCAGGTTTCGCATTGTACATGGTTATTGTTCATAAAAATCTGAATTCTTTAACATCAATTGTTTCGGATACGATCTTGGGGGTTAGTTTCGGTTTATTTATGGGTAACCATTGACGTTGATGGCAATTTTAAATAATGATGTAATTCCAAACATTTTTTATCAACCTTATTTATATATCTGGCGATATTGTGGCATCCGTGGTCATCTCTTGGAATCATGTAAATAGATACCCGCGATCATGCCCTGGGCCATGTCTACAACCCGGATCATGTCGTGATCATCTCCTTTGATTATGTCAGCATCCGCGAGCATGCTCTCATCATGTCACCTTCCGGTTTGATCATGTTAATATCCGTGATCATTTCCAGCGATCATGTCAACTTCCGTGACCATCTCTTGATCATGTCATCTCCCGTGATCATTTCTTGATCATTTCAACATCCGTGATCATCTCTTGATTATTTTAACATCCATGATCATCTCTTGATCATGTCAACTTCCGTGACCATAATCTCTTGATTATTTTAACATCCATGATCATCTCTTGATCATGTCAACTTCCGTGACCATCATCTCTTGATTATTTTAACATCCATGATCATCTCTTGATCATGTCAACTTCCGTGACCATCATCTCTTGATTATTTTAACATCCATGATCATCTCTTGATCATGTCAACTTCCGTGACCATCATCTCTTGATCATGCCTTCTCCTGTGATCATATCCACGATCACGGAAAATGGCGATTATACCAAGCTATCGGGATTTTCTTTCTTGACGCGACGACATGAAAAAACGAACGTAGTTCATTGGGGGAATGTTATTGGCGATTGTAAAAAAAAAATTGTTTTCGTGTAATAGTACAATTCCCGGGTTTTCCGCACAGCACAGTTTTTGTCACAACATTGTGTAGGTCAGCGACTGTGTGCCTCTCGTCACATGCAGAACAGCTGCGCACATTACTCTCAGGTTTATTGTTCTCACTTTTACACTCATAATCTGCAATGTTACGTCTTGAGCCAATAAAAGACAAGTTAATCTCTGCCCGGTAGTTAGTTCAGCCCATTAGTAGTCAGTTAACGTCCCGTTTACGCCAACAATAGTTTTCTTATTAAACTGCACGTGTTTCCAAGGAGATTGTGTTAGGTATCATCATCTGTTCTACCGGTGCTACCAGAAATACATCAAGTTTCCGGGCGATTTTAACCTGTTTTCTCCGAGTGCACCGGTATTGTACGTAAAAGTAAAACGGTCTCAAACTTTTGATTATGATTTACATAAGCTTATAAACTCGTGTCACTGTTTTTCGGGACTTTTCACGACGTTCTACTATTGTAGCATCATCAGGGCCTCGTTGAGAAAATATAAACTTTCTTGTTCAAATAGTTTCACAATCTGTAAAATTTTTACAAATTACACGTATTAATGGGACATGGACTAATTAATTAATATATTCACAATATTTGTTACTTAACACTAAACATTTGAAAACATTATTGTTTCATTTTTTGTATTAAATAGTTATAATCTTTCCAAAGATCTTCAAAAAAGAGGCAAATATTTTGAAATAACAAACCCCATTTAAGTTAAAAAGTGAGAAATCGTTCATTAAATGCTAACGTTTCTTGGAATCTCTCTAATATCATTCCAGGAAGGCTTTTCCAAGTATTATTACTTACTGTAACATGCTGAAATGGTACTCAATTTATTCGATTTGGTTAAATGTTATGGATTGAGGGGTTGTTTAAATTTAGAGCTTACATCAGTTCTTGAAAAACAGATTAATACAGTAATTGTCTTTAGACCATTGATAGATACAGGTAAGTAGCTAGATGCATCTAAAAATAAAATAAATGCTTGTATCTATATTTATCCGGTATGAATGGGTTTTACTCAACCTGAAATTAACAAAAAAGTTAATATGGAAACAGTAAAACACATATTGTCGTTCGGACGTTTTAGGATCCGGAATCTGATACCTTCTTCAGGTTAAAAGGAACCTTTAACAATGCCTGGAATTTCAATTTACCACTTCAAATTTTTCGATCACTAATACGAAGAAGGAAAACAAAGAAAACAACAAAGGAGTTGTTTTCAAAGTAGTGTTTATGTCAAACCTTTTTGTAACGTACCATGTTTATTATTATTATTTTTTTTAAAGAATACATTAACATTCATGTGCAAAACTCTTAATACATATAACAATTATTTCCGGGTATAGACTTACACAGAGGCAAACTAAACCGTTCCTCCCTTAAAAAATACGTACAGTGGAACCTCGATAACAAGTCGCCCTTGAAATTATCTGACCCCTAATCACAAGTTGCAAACCTCAATAAGAAGTAAACCTTGATAACAAGTCTTCCTTAATAATCCCCATGAGAGTTTTGTTATTGATTCTACAAGGTTTAAGACGGAATTTAAATCTTGACTAAGCTGTTACCGTAAATATACATATTAAAAATAATTTTCAAGGTTTTTAGCTAAACACAATTTATTAGTTTGTGCAATGAATGATCTGTTTTATTTTCTTAAAAAATGTTTAGAACTTTTTGGTTTTAACGTAGTTTTCAGTTTTTAACACAGATTATTTGTACATTATAGAAATTGTATATAGTTATTAACTAATCAATAAGTTTATTTATGTATTCAGTTAATTTATTGTGTTTCGATATTAATTTATTAATTTTTTAAGAAAACCTTTCAAAACCTTTAAATACTATTTATTTGTATTATTTACACATATAATCAGAAAAATCGGAAAATCTTTATTGTTTTATATATTGATTTACAAAGCTTACTCACAGAGTAAACTAAGAATAACTAAGATTAACTAACTTAAACACTTGTGAATTATTGGTCAAAGACCTGTTAGGGATGTTCTATTACGTACATATACATATAATACAGATATATTATTTGATTAATTAATAATACTCATCCTCCGTAGTGTGTTTTGTGGGTTACAAAAATCCACCTTTTACTTAACCACATTGGCTTAGAAACGTCCTATGTTATTGTGACCTAATGGACTTTCCTTTGTATTAAATCTTCTGATTGTTTGTTAATCGAATTGCCAAATACTTCTTCCAAATAAATATAAAAAGGGTTTTGTTTATTTGACTAATACATGAACAGGAGTGAAGTCGTTCTCTTTCCCTTTGTCTGTACATTCCAAAATTGAAGTCGTAAAAAGTAAACAAATCAAAAGAATTCCGGAATGGCATCTCAAGTCACATGTTAAATTTTCAAAAGTTTGTACGGTACTCATATTATGGCGAAAATAGATTTGTCCTGGCTATAGGCCCTACCATTGGTCTAGAACTTTTTTACACAGAACTTAGTTATACCGTATTAGTTATACCGTATTAATGTGTTTCTAGGTACAGATTCCCAGCTCGAAGTAACAAGTATTCAACTTTATTCATATTATATAGGATTTTGTTTGGACTTAAATTTGTTATATGTATTCTATTATATTTCATTGACCTTAGCAATCTGATATTTATATTAATATCGATTTCAAAGTCGAAAATTTATTGTCGCCTAGGTGGAACGTACCAATTTTCCATCTAGAAAATTTCATCTTGACATACAATTTTTACATGCATAAATGAATGCATTTGACAATTAGCTTTTCATCAGGTAAGCAACTTGTAGTTCTATTGTATTTTCTAAATAGTAATGACAAGAGGTTGTTCAAATACAGAGTTTTTTTGTCAGTGTCAGTATTTTGTATTAGTTTATTGTGTTTCTATAATGTTCAATGTCACAACGAAATCCCCGCATAGACAATTTTATGTTTTACATTTTACTGTACTAATAGCTCTGATGAAAACGTTTCGACTTCGAAATTCAAAAAAGGGTGATAAATACAATTTTTTCGGTAAGTATATGGAATGTTTATTTTTACAATGATGACTATTTGCTCTATTATCAAAATGGCATACAACTAATGTATAGTTGAAATTGCTATCCTATCTATATTACATTACTACAACTATTCTTGTATAGTGTGTTCACCACCGATTATTGAAAAAGAATTTGTAGTGTATGTAGATAATGTTACGTAATGAGTTTATTTTAAAATGAAACACGAATGATTGTTGTTTAAAGGGTCAATACGGACATTTAACTTAACTGATTCAGTGAACTTTTACTATTGTCCACGGATAACTACAAGAATAAACTGAATATTCAAACTGACACACATTTTTTTATAATGTAAGTGGA
This sequence comes from Macrosteles quadrilineatus, assembly GCF_028750875.1. Taxonomy (NCBI): domain Eukaryota; kingdom Metazoa; phylum Arthropoda; class Insecta; order Hemiptera; family Cicadellidae; genus Macrosteles; species Macrosteles quadrilineatus. The sequence goes on along the minus strand of NW_026542600.1, from coordinate 8,104,578 downwards.
TGTCGTTGGGAGGACTTACGAGTTTTTTATGGGGAAAAACAAAAATTGCGGAACTTTTGAACCATAAAACGAGAGTTGCGCCTTTTGGTTAACCGTTTATAGGACTATAACATACTACATTTTAATCCAAATTGTTACTGAAGAGTTTGTGAGAATCAGGTTATTCCGTTATTTTATGGGGTTTTATGAGAAAATTAGACTACAATTAAAACCCCGAATTAAAATTTACTCTCCTAAATATACCATAGTGACCATAACGAAATGTTTCTATAAATCGGACAACATGTATAGTCTGTAGCACTGTACGCATACATACGTATACATACACACATACATACCCTCGAGGACCACGTTTTTTGGTTCATAAATCAAAAGGACCCAAAATTTATATTTCCACCAAAAAATCTAATCGGAAAAGTTTGACGAAAACAATACTTTCTGTAAATAATGTTTCGGCTACCCTAGAGAAAGTACTTAAATTATTTGTTTATATACAAGTCTCATAATGTTTCCCGTACTTCTAACATCCGCAAACTTGTATTGGTGGTTTACCAATTGTTCGCAATTATTTCCCATACGTTAATTGCATAGTGAAATGTAATACTTGATGTATGTTATCAAGTATTACATTTCACTATGCAATTAACAGTTCTGACAACGGGATATTCGATTCTCGCTCGAAACTCGCAGAATCAAATGTACAGGGAAAAGAATTTAAAGTTGGTGCGTGTTCGGGGGATGATTGTGAGGGGGAGGGGTGGTGAGGTCCGCAACACCACACCCCTACATGCGCGCGCACCCTGTATGTATTGATCCTACATCAACTTACTACGTTGTACGTATTTGTATCAAAGTTACTATTGCCAGTGCATCCGTGCACTTTACATGCGCTGCACTGACGAATGTTACAATCCGTAACAATTTGATTACGTCAATGAAGTTTTGTTACAAAGTCTTCCAAGTTTTCCATTTACAATAATTGTATTAGTTTGAGTTGTAAAATATTCTAATTCAGGAACTGCCACAACTTGAACGCGTTCATTCTAAGTATTTTGCCACGTAAAGTTTTTCTTTACATAAATTTACATAACTTTTCTACTATTTGCAATGGTTGAATTGTAGTTAAGATTGAAAGTCAAATATTTTATTGTGAGAAATTCAACAGATTTTTAGTGAAATTCCCACTGTTTGCAATAATTTTAATTAGTATTGTTGCACTGAATTCTTGGTCTTCGTGAGAGTAGCTTCAAATTGGTCTTATGTACCATCAGTCTCAATATTATCTTTGCTAAATCATAGTGTGATGCGTATGGTTTTGTACATAGTGTAAATACCGATTTGGCGCGCCCCTCAACAAGAAAACACCAGCCGCTTATTGCAAGATTATTGTACTAGTTTGAGCATAACGTTGAACCATGTAACTACAAATCAAACAGTTTCATTGATTATAAAATGTTTTGGTTGTATTGTAGTTTGAGGCAAAATATCATACTTTGATCAATTCAACAAATAAGAAAACTTCGAATAAACGTCTTTCTTTAAGGATTACTTTGAGATGTTTGTGCGCTTTTATACCCCAAAGCAACGCGCTGCTATTGTAGCGACGATTTTCTATATTATATCTGCTAAAGTGTTGCTGGTTAAATTATTGTGTAAAATACTTATAGCGACGACTTGGAAGATGTATACCTCACTAAAATGTATTTTATTATGAAACAGTAATATTTTTCTGTTTAAATTTTGTTAATGCATTATTGATGGGTACAAAAATATTACATAACATTTCTAAACAAATATTGTATACATTATGAACATTGTGCAATCCAACAGAAGAGCCATCAAAATGCTATTGACTATGCAATTTATAGTTTGGACAGCTATGATACATCACTTGTCATTCCGATTTTCAACCTCCAATATTGACAACGACCAACCTCAATGCGAATGTGATTGACCAGTGTATTGCCAACAAAGGTTTGATATAGTCTGTATAATGGAACTTGACTGCTGATTCTCGTTGTACCTGGGGACTGGTCAATGATTTAAGGCCTGGGATACAGGTTCCATCCTTCAGACTATATGTCAGGTATCAGGAAGCCAGTTTGATCTTGGAAATAATCCTAAGGGGTACTGATAGTTTTTAGACAAAAATGTAGTCTAAAGCCGAGAAACCATTCGCGCAATGGTGGTTTTAAAGGTATACCAACTACCTGGCAATTTTGGTTGGTAATTATGTTAAAGACACGGGTCAAAACATTGTTCACTATACAAAACCTTCAAAAGAAAGTTAAAAATAGTTTGAAGATACAAAACTTTTCAAAACTGTTTTACATCTAGCATAGAGTACCATTGTTCATCCATGGTACATTGTGGGAAGAAATCCATGTGTAGAACAAATCATTAACAAATATTGATTATCCACTGATTTGTTGTAGTAGGAGTTATCTTTATTTGTATATCTCTAACATAACAGTCAATAATAGCAACAGGAAACCGATACACTGACTTGGTTCCTTGGTTCTAGAGAAGAACTGTTTGTTAAGATAACTGTCCATAAAATGAACTGTTCATGAAACGGTTAGTCAATAGTTTATCAAGTGTCTGTTATATGTTCAAATGATTCTTTAGATAACCCTTCATCAAGCCAATTCTTCATGATGAGCAAAGGTTAATCTTAACGGTTAGGGATGAAAATCTGAACAAGGTGAATGATCATGGCATGTTTAACATTTAATATTCTCAAGATAAAGCGTTCATTTAGGAAGAAACTCTTTGATCATGGGAGGGGCTGTTGGTTAGTTAACTGTTTATGGTGTGAAAAGTTTAGGGAAACCATTTTTTTATGAAATGACGATGAGCTGTAAAGTTGAAGGGTTTTAACGTATCATGTAGTAGATTGTTCATGAGGTAATTTTAGCCACAAGTTTTCAACTTTTCAAGTCAAATTTGTATCAGAGTATGAGTTTAATTCTTGAGCTGAACTATCTGTAAGAAGAATTGTTCTTTGTCTAAAGAGAGGTTGATGGAGTTTGTACTTCCAAAATTGTTGCTGAGGTAGCTCTAGCTAAAAACTTGTAATTAATTTCCTTTTAATTATCATTGCCGATGACCAGATGATCTGGATAGTCTGTGTCAAATGCATACAAGCTATCTTGGATTGCGGATGACTCCTCTCCAAGGTTCCTTCATAAACTAATCCACACCCCACACCAAATAGAGGGTTTGCCAGTAGTCTCTCGTATTAATGTTTTGAACTGGGCATTGTTCGCTCGCTTGACTACAAGTCCTACAAGAAGCTTGCCTTGCTGCAATGTTCCTTGAAATGAGTTGTTGCTTGACATAGATAGAAATCATAATTACCAATGTTATTGCTGTTGCAGGTCTAGAACTGGGGCTGCAGTTCGGAGTGGAGCCTGAAGGCGGTAAATTCGTCCCCGGACGGATGAAATGATTCGGATGGATGCTACGCGCCCCCTTCACATTGCGAGCTACGTTTCAAACGTCCACTCATTCGCGCATGCGCATATGGAGTTGGCCATTCCTACTACAATCATAGATTAAACATACTTCCTCTTACAACTCAGTGAAGGTGTGCAAAATGTCTGAGCCTTCTTTCCCATGGTGTCAACCCGGATTTTCTGTTCTGTGGATTGATTCAAGTAGTGATGATAGTGACGACGAGGTTGTAGGCCCTACTTTTGTACTCATTATCAAAAAGGAGAAAGTGGGTTCATCCAATTAACAGTAAGCGGCAGCGATTTGGTGAATCATTGTAATAATGCAAATAATCAAAGTACAAATCTAATAATGATTTACTGTACAGTAATTCGTATAATATACATGGTTATTGGTTAGGATACTTTATTCTCTTTGTAATCTCTGTGGAGTGTAGTCGCAATTTCCAACCAAATTTTATCTTTCTCTTGTTGATCTCTATAAATTTCTATAGTTGTATCCCAGATAACTGGGTAGGCACGGACAGCCTCAATTAATTCAGCCATAACAAACAACAAGGGAGGACACAAAACAACAACTAGATGAACACTATGACTGTAAACACAAACTACTGAACACTGTGATGCGAGTGACACATGCCTCGCTGAGAGCTACTGCTCTGTCTGCGCATGCGCGAGGGCGTGATCGTCCGCGGACGTTTTAGAAAAATCGCTCCCAGAGCGATTCCACCAAATCGTCCACGGACGAATTTCTGCATCCGCGGATGGACGCTACGTTTCAATGGGCGGTGTGAACGGTCCCATCTGATAACATGGGCAGCGATTTATTTTCGCATCCGTCCGCGGACGAAGAAATCGTCCGCGTATGCCAGTGTGAAACCGCCTTGAGGACCTTGTGGCGAGCTGCAACAAGCCTGCGCTGCTACAACGTTCCTTGATTTGAACTTTTGCTAGACATTGGTAGATGGAGATATGTTACCAACATTGTTGCTTTTGCAGGTCTAGAACTGGGGCTGCAGTTCGGAGTGGAGCCTGAGGACCTTGTGGCGAGCCGCAACAAGCCTGCGCTGCTACAATGTTCCTCTCCCTCTCCCAATGTCACCTTCCAATGGACCCTGGACGACAAACTGCTTCCTCTCGTCAACAACTCTCGCATCCAACTTTCCTCCAACGGATCACTCATATTCAAGAAGGTAAGTTAGATAGCCATCATGTTACTAGAAATACTTTGATGGTTTTATGTGGGTCTTGGCCAATGGCTCAGTCAGTATTACTGCCTCGGTAGTGCAATAAAAATTGTTATTCCCTATTGGATCACCACTTGCTTTGCTTGGCACCACATTCCAGAGGACTATAGGTAGACAAATACAAGGTTGAAAGTAGCTGCAAACCTCTAGCTTATTTTTAATATACAAAGTGTAATCCTACAAAAATTGTCAAAATAATCTGAACTCTTTTAATACGAAAAACTAGTGTGAGACTTTTACCATACAAACGTAGACACACCTTATTTGATAGCTAGTCTTGTGGTGTACTAGCTTTAAATATTGTAATTCTAGATGTTTGCTGAAATGCATTTTAATCAATCACCTATTGGAGATACTATACAATGAGATATATTCTTTTATGCGTACAGTATCTCTTTTCTATCTTTTCTTATAGAAATTGAGTCGTAAGCAGTCTAACAAAGTCTTTAATTTTGATTGTGACAGACAAAGATTGAAGTCTAAATCCATCCTAGTACCAAACACTTTCCTTAGAACTAACTTCTTTCATTAATCATTTTACTTTTTTTACAGAAAATACCAAAAAGTAACATTTTTTAAGTAGTGTCAATAGATTTTGGATTTTTAAGGTTTTCTATCAGCTGATTTTTCTTGCTACACATTTTATGTTATTTTTCTACCTTTTGACAACAATCCTTGGACTTAAATGTCCTGAATGATACAGGTTCTACACATTTCCACACTCATCATAAAGACCAAAAATTACATTTACATCTACTCTAAGTTGACAAAATTAATTGGCAAGTAACATTTTATAATTTTTGTAACTTTTAAAAATTTTAAGGCGATTCCATAAACTAAGGCTTTTTTAATTGTGAATCGATGATTTTGTATTGTGTTATGTTTTTGAAACCGGTAAACTCCAGTTTTGATGGTCCAGAATGTTTGAGTCCGGTTTAAATTTCACAAGTTAGAAGAGAAGGATGATTTAGTCCCTTCCTTATCTCCTTACAATCCTTTCTGCCTTATGAGTTTCCTCTTCCCAAAGTATTGTAATTAGACACATCCCTCCCGACTGCAGATCAACTTTAAATTAAACTTTAGCTGTGTAAATTGCCTCCAATTCTCCCGGCAACTGTTTCAATTCTTCCTCTATTAGCGCTTACAGGTCTTAAACTGTGTATCAAGTATTAGATTTGGTGTAATCAGAAAATGTATGTATTAGATTACAATGTTGCGTTGTTAGATGTTGAGTAGGTGTTACATTGAATATATTTGTGTAAGCAAACTACATGAAAAACAGTTTTATTTGATTTACACATTGAAAAATAAATAGTACACAAGAAGGAGCGCACTACAGATTGGCCACATATATAAAAGGAATACAATTTAAGCAATAACAATAGTCCCAGTTTCCCTCGACCAAAAACAGATAGATTGTTGTACACTCTTTCTGTGCGGAAATGGCATTTTATTTTTCAAAACCCAAAGGGTTCAAGGGAGAGCAAAATGTATTTTCAGCTAAAAACTTCATTTAATTTTTGTTTTGTTTTTTTAATATTACAGTGAACCTTGACAACCAGATTCTTAAAAATGATAGAAATTTTAAATTTATTGAATCATAGGTAGTGTTAAATATATGTTTTTAAGTATTTTATGGCAACAATTAAAGTGTGTCTTAATAATATGATCATAATATGTCCTCAAGTCTTACTAACAAGGTTCTACTTCTGCTCCACAAACTCTGCATGTTTGGAAAACAAATTAACTGACTTTGGATAATTCTGTTTTGAAGAAGCTATATTAACATGTTTTAGGTTTTGGCTAGTTTTATATTAAAAAATGACCATAGCTGAGTTGAGCCAGTGATAAAAGGTGCTGCTGTTAAGTAGGTATTGTTTCTGCGCTTGAAATGTATGCAACTGATTATAATCTATAGCTTCATTATGGTACATCATGTATTCCTATCTCATAAAAATATCATAGAATAGAGTTGTAACAGTAGCAGGTCTCTTTGGAGAAGAAATTAAGCTTGATAGAAGGGAACTGTAAAGCTAACCTTTTTTATACTTTTAATGCTGGGCTGTCTTTTTAGCCTATGTCACTGGTAAAAATTATTAACATTTCAACACATCAATATTTCATTTTTGACTTTCAATAGTGGGCTGTCTTCTTCAATATCTAAAATCAATTAGTGATAAGTGATACCAAAATTGCTCAATATGAACTTTAAGTCTCAATGGTGGGCTGATTCCGTATTGAATGTCAGTGGTACAAGTTGTAGATAAACAACTCATCAAATAGACTTATTTAACTGTAGTTTTGAGATGAACCACTAACAGAAGATTTTACTTACAGTTATTCCACAAGAAGGCAGGACATGGAGTTTCTGATCAGGGAGTTTATCGCTGCATCGTCAGGTCCAATGTTGGTGCGATCATCTCCAGGCCTGCAGTGCTGCGGTTTGCCTGTAAGTGACAACATCTTTACTTTAAGAGATTGGTAGATTGATAACCAAATAGTGTAGCACAGAGTTTCAAATCGAACAGCCTTGACACACTTAATATTCAGTAAGATTAAAATCTACTTACTTAGTAGTTGGCATGCAAATGTTGACCGGTCTTGATGGACCCACAAGTGCATACGCAAATGTAAATACCCGCAATAGTGCAAAATAACTTTTCCGTGTGTGAATGTGTGTACATATGCGACAAAAGCAGTTTAATAAGATTTATTTTAGGTTTTTCATTTGCTGCTGAAGATGAGCTGTCATAGCTAACATGTACAGTAACCCTACTAGACATTCATTCATTTAGTTTGGTAATTCATTTTCAAGAGATAATCTATTATTTACATGTCTGCCAACTATAAGTAGATTAAAATAAGTAGCACCCAGTCTTTAGACTATTTGTATAATTCGTAGAGAGTTCAATCATAGACAACTTTTTAACTGTGGAGTTAAGTTAGGTTTAGGGATTTGAGAACTGAAATCTTTGCCTCTGTATAAAAATAAACGTGCCAAAACTGGCGTATATTTTACACAAAATACTTAGAATAACACTTATGAAAGCAACAAATTCCCAAAACATTTAACAGATTATTTTTTCCATCGCTCAGTTTTTTTTTTTGAAAATAAAAGTTTTCTTATCAATTTACAATAATTAACATATACCTACAGACCACATTTAGATATACTATACGACACATAGAACACGTACAAGTTTGTATTGTTATACATTTTAAACTGGCAGTGTATACTTTTATATCTCTGGTTGTTCAATTGTTAACAGCTAATATTACCAAGTAATTCCATTTTAGAGACCAAACCAAGCTGTAACTATGTAAAGGACAAAATAATATCTGAATTTGTAAACATTACCAGTCTTTCCACCCAGACTCAGATGCATTTTAGATTCTCTAAAATTAAAAAGATAGAAAAAGCTAGTTGTGAGTTCATTTTGAAACAAACACCACAGAGAAATAGTTTTTGTTTGTCTGTACATTAACAACCATGTTAATTGTAATATTTAAACACTAACATTTAAACATGTAAGGTAAAATATTTATTCAAGTACATTTGTTACATGTTCACATTTATTTAGGTTTGTTTGTTAGTTTCGCTTTTGGAAAGGTTGTGGATGTCAAAATAAACAAAGTTTACCAAACAATAGTTTCTTGCTATTTTACTAGCTAAACGCAAAGGTCAAACATTTCAGGTTTTATTTAAACTTTGCTCTCATTATACATAAATTTGTTAAAATTTTAAATAGTTTTTCATCTATCTACAATGACTCATTTTGATACTGAAGTTTTTTAGAAAATATGAAGTTGTTGATAACGATCATAATTTGTATTTAATGTAAAGTAGTTAGTAATGCTCGGGAAGTGATTCAGTAAGTGGTTTAAATACCTGTGATTGGTAATCCAATTGGTTGCTGTGGCAACTAGTTCACTTAGGAGCCATCGTCAGGCTACAACTACAAGGATAATGTCGGTTCTTCTGCAGTTCATCATAAAATCAGTAAATGGTACAGTACAGATTCCCTGACTCATCAAAAACAATATAAGCATATTTAGTGACTTAATTTATTTTAGTTTTTCAAATATCTGTTAAGAAGGAAAAGTTAGTTTTTAATACAAAAAATAAAAAGAGGACACCCAATTATTAGCGAATTACCCATATGAATAAGCTATTACCGTAGTACTCATGGTAAGACCTGGACCTGGGACAGATTAACTTTTTCGTTTTGAGGTCCCTAGAGGCAAAAAAAAACCACCATCTGTTCCAATTCATATATATATATGTGTGTGTGTCTGTTAGCACGATAACTCGAGCAAAAATGATCCGATTTTGATGACATTTGGTATAAACGTGTAAACCTACATTTATTTAAACGAGTTCGCGAACCAGCATGATCGGACTTGGGAACGGGGTTTTATGGGGTAGAAATAGGTTTTTCTCATTTTTGTCCCTAAAAACACAAAATTTCACAATTTATTTCCAAACCATTTTGTAGAGCTTTAAAAAACAAATAATTTAGTATATTGAAGCGTTTTGTGCGCCTAATGGTTACAGATAAAATTCCAAAAAATTGTAAATTTTAAATTCCCACGTTATTCTTATGGAGAATAAGTCAACTCTTGCAGTTTGCTTGTTTATGAACACATTTAGATCAAATTTGGAAAATGCATTTTCTTATTACTAAACTATTATTATAAAAATACCACTTTTACCCTTTCTGTTGCAGCAAACCTAAGTACTCGTTAAACTAATTATATTTAAATAGTGGATAAATGTGATATTTTTAAGGAGGCATTTTAGTTTAAATCCAATCAGGGAAATGTAAATTTGTTTAGTCTGCAGGTTTACTGCAGGGGGGGTATTATTATTATTATTTTTTTTTTCTTAAACCATAAAACCACACTAAAAATAAATAATGCAAAGTGAATGCATCAAATCACATTTGATCTCATCAGATTTCAGTCTTAGTTTCATGGCATTGCACCCAACTGCATGAGGGAGTTAAAAAGCAACAAATATCCATTGCCTTGGACAGAGTACTTGGCTGTTGTTTTGACCTTGTTTAATCATCTTGGTACATGTTGACATGTAGTCATAGTTGTCTTGGTGGCTCATACGACCAATAACAGGGTCTGCGATCACTCAAGTGAAGAATTATTAGATTTTAGAAGAGGGGAACGGAAATAAATTTGCGGAATGAAAAGTACGGATTGAAAAGTAGCAAATTTTACTTGGGGTTTCTGAAAAGACGGATTTTACTGTTATTAAGCAGAGCAGAAGTTAGATTAGGAATTTAGGTGAGAAATTTAGATGTTTAGTATTATTTAGTTCACAAAAATTAGAAGGGTATAATGGAAATCACTGAAAAGTCACACATTTTCCTGAAAATACATTTTAATTGGGACTAATGGTAAGCACTGAAAAAGTGCTTTTACTGGGGTCGAGGGAAGTGCCAGAAAAATCATATAGATTTGTTTGGGGGTTAGGGGTATTATTACAAAATCGCAAGTCTTACTAGAGGGGTTACGGAAATAACTTAATAATCAACAATTTTACAAGAGGGCAGTACAAATTACTAAAAATCTGATTTTACTAGGGGTGACGTAGCTAAAGTCACATATTTTACTGTGGAATAGTGAAAAAGCACTGAAAAGTCAGGTATTTTTGTAGGTAGTAACTGAAGCTACTGAAAAATCGCAGATTCGGTATGGGAGTAAATGAAGTTATTGTAAAGTCATACTATTTACTATTGGTAGTTTTAATTAGTAAAATGCCTCTGATGTTTGTTGGAGGTTAGAGAAACTACTGAAAATTAACAAAGTTTAGTGGGTGATAATGGAAGGAAAGCAGAATAGGTCTCTAAGACAAAGAAAGCTTTTTAAGCATTGAAGAATTCTGTAATAAAAATGCTAAAAGTTCTTAGAAGTTTGTCAAATTTTAATTCCCTTGTTATAGATATTGATTGTAATAGGTCATTATTTGTGTGGATCAGTGTGCACAGCAAATAGACTTTCAATCTTTGTTTTTTGAAAAATAAATTTGTAAGTGGGTCTGGTTCAGCTAGTAAAGTAAATTTTTTTTTATTTTTAAATGTTTTTCCCTGTATCAAATCCCCTAAAAATAACGGTATCAGCAATCTGACATATACTTTCTCCCATTAGCTTGTTGACAACTCTTATTGAAAGGTCAGCGATGGGAGTAATCATGATATTTTAAAGGAAAAATCACAAAAGATGCAGCAACTTTAGAACCGTAATCTTAAAGCAATAGGGGTTGTACTGTTTCGTTTAGAGTTAAAGAGACAAAACTTTAATCAAAATTGTTTAAGGTGTTTTTCTAAAAATCTGAATTTTCTATTTTACGGGGTTTCATGGGAAAAAATTGTCATTAAAAACTCAAATTAAAGAAAAAAATTAAAAAAAAACTGCCTGGGATACCAAAGATTAGCACCACCATACAGAAATTGGGTGTGGTTTATAGTCTGTATACAAATCCACACACATATCACTTCATAAACAACTTTTTTTCTTCATGGGGCGTAAAAAAAGCCCCATTGAGCGATTGCTGCTCAAAACTCCAATTAAAAAAAGGTTAATGAAAACAATAGGCCTACTTTCTCCATAATACTATGTAGGTAGAAAAAGTAAACAAACAAATTAACAATTACCATTCTTGACAAAAATTACCTAGAAATTTGGAATAGCAAAACCTAACAATGCAACTGCAAGTGACAGATGAAATGTCACCTTAATTAGAATGAACTCAATGAACTTAATTAGAATGCCACTCAAAACTCCAATTAAAAAACGTTAATGAAAACAATACTTTCTCCATAATACTATGTAGGTGGAAAAAGTCAACAAACAAATTATCAATTACTATTCTTGACAACAAATAACCTAGAAATTTGGAATAGCAAAACTTTACAATGCAACTGCAAGTGACAGATGAAATGCCACCTTAATTAGAATGAACTCAATGAACTTAATTAGAATGCTACTCATAACTCCAATTAAAAAATGTTAATGAAAACAATACTTTCTCCATAATACTATGTAGGTGGAAAAAGTAAACAAACAAATTATCAATTACGATTCTTGACAAAAATTACCTAGAAATTCGGAACCTTACAATGCAACTGCAAGTTACAGATGAAATGCCACCTTAATTAGAATGAACTCAATGAACTTAATTAGAATGCCACTCAAAACTCCAATTAAAAAACGTTAATGAAAACAATACTTTCTCCATAGTACTATGTAGGTGGAAAAAGTAAACAAATTATCAATTACCATTCTTGACAAAAGTTACCTAGAAATTTGGAATAGCAAAACCTAACAATGCAACTGCAAGTGACAAATGAATTGCCACCTTAATTAGAATGGATTCAATGAACTTAATTAGAATGCCACTCAAAACTCCAATTAAAAAACGTTAATGAAAACAATACTTTCTACATAATACTATGTAGGTGGAAAAAGTAAACAAACAAATTAACAATTACCATTCTTGACAATAATTACCTAGAAATTTAGAATAGCTATAAAAACTTACAATGCAACTGTAAGTGACAGATGAAATGCCACCTTAATTAGAATGAACTCAATGAACTTAATTAGAATGCCACTCAAAACTCCAATTAAAAAATGTAATGAAAACAGTACTTTCTCCATAATACTATGTAGGTGGAAAAAGTAAACAAACAAATTATCAATTACCATTCTTGACAACAAATTACCTAGAAATTTGGAATAGCAAAACTTAACAATGCAACTGCAAGTGACAGATGAAATGCCACCTTAATTAGAATGAACTTAATTAGAATGCCACTCAAAACTCCAATTAAAAAACAATAATGAAAACAATACTTTCTCCATAATACTATGTAGGTGGAAAAAGTAGACAAACAAATTATCAATCACATTCTTGACAACAAATTACCTAGAAATTCGGACTACCGATAAAACCTAACAATTCAACTGCAAGTGACAGATGGTGAAATGTCACCTTAATTAGAATGAGCTCAATGAACTTAATTAGAATGCCACTCAAAACTCCAATTAAAAAATGTAATGAAAACAGTACTTTCTCCATAATACTATGTAGGTGGAAAAAGTAAACAAACAAATTATCAATTACCATTCTTGACAACAAATTACCTAGAAATTTGGAATAGCAAAACCTAACTAATGCAACTGCAAGTGACAGATGAAATGCCACCTTAATTAGAATGCCACTCAAACTCCAATTAAAAAACGTCAATGAAAACAATACTTTCTCCATAATACTATGTAGTGGAAAAAGTAAATAAACAAATTATCAATTACCATTCTTGACAACAAATTACCTAGAAATTTGGAATAGCAAAACCTAACAATGCAACTGCAAGTGACAGATGAAATGCCACCTTAATTAGAATGAACTCAATGAACTTAATTAGAATGCCACTCAAAACTCCAATTAAAAAACGTTAATGGAAACAATACTTTCTCCATAACACTATGTAGGTGGAAAAAGTAAACAAATTATCAATTACCATTCTTGACAACAAATTACCTAGAAATTTGGAATAGCAAAACCTAACAATGCAACTGCAAGTGACAGATGAAATGCCACCTTAATTAGAATGAACATGTCAAAAATGCTAACATCAACTTGAGCCAAAAGAGGTAAGCTATGATGTTGCTGAGCTTTCATGACAGTTTTAATTAGTTTCGTATCACATATGAAGAGCCCTTTGCCAGAACAACATGGCTGGCTAATTAATCTAATCTAGACCATTGCCCTACCCTATGCAATCCTGATATCACTATTTGCTACATTGTTATTGTGCTGCATTGATATTGAAACTGCTCTGGTATTGCACAATATTTTGTCTGCCAAAAGATGATTTGTGTTGTTATGAGTAGTAGGTTTGCTTATGCTTTTTATGGGGTTTTTTAGGGGAAAATGTGTACCTATATGATACAAAAATATTGTACAGTATGTGTTTTCAGCACTTTGACTAATATTCTTATTAACAACAGTTTAGTATGACGTGGATCATTTTATGCTAGTTATGGTTTTTATCAAGAACATAATTTCGTTACTGGAGGCCTGGGTTCAAATCCCCCAAATCACCAATGTTTAGCATAGTGATTGTGCGTTGACCCTGTGGTTCGAATCCCTCTTTAAGCTGAAGGTCGGCATATTTAGTTAAAAAAAATGATTAGGTGATGAGATCTTTTTAGAGCACTTCATTTAGATTAACTAAATGATAATGTTTTACTGCTAAACATTGTATGGCTATGATACAATATTATATGTATGATATTACTATGCTAGTTTATGCATTTAACCAAATGTTCATTCGTGGAATTATTTAAAAAAATGCAATTGGATTTTAAAATTATTTTTTGCTTATCACATATTTCATGCTTTCTTGTCATATTGTGAAAAACACCATGGTAAAACGGCAAAAAAGGAATTAACGAACAAAAAATACCTCTGTGTATCTAATGTATGTTTTATATCACATATTGTAAACAACAATTAGATTAAAACACTTAGAAATGGAAGTTGACAAACACACACAGAAAACACAAACCACAATATATTTTGGGCCAAAAAAAAAATATTTGTGGTGCACGTGCGAAGTAGGGCCTTATCAAACCATCAGACTAAGTGCCTTACCAGATTTTGACTTAAATATTTCCTTAAACATGTTCGATTTATGTCCTATTTAAATAACATTAGGTTAAATGAGTACTTTTTGCTGCTACAGTATATTTAGCTTTTAGCTGCTATTGTATATTTTGACCCTGACAAAATATTAATTTGACAAATTTTTAGCAAACAAGTTTAAATTGAAACATGATACACATAGGAAAATATCAACTAGACTGCACAACATGAGACTTAACAACACATATCAAAAAAGTATTCCCCACACCACACGGTGGAATTTTAGGTGTCAGAACTGGACATTTAATTAAGGATAGAAAATTTCAGAATTGCGTCGATATAAAACTGCGCGGTTTCCGCAACTTGGTATCTCCATCGCTTCTGATATTGGTTTTGAAGGACAACGGTCATTTTATTAAATTCCCCGATAAACATTTAATATTGTTCACTTCAGCAGCAAAAAATCAATGTCTAGATATTATTTCATTCGGGATTTGAATATGACTGATTGGAATATAATTTTTATTCTACAAAGAAATAAAGCTTGGTCTCATGGCATGACAACTGAATGTGAAAACCCTCACTGCAGCAAACCTGTAGACTAAGCGAATTTCCAATTGGATAGTTGGATTTTCACTATAGTATTACCTTATAATTTTGTAAGACATTCCCCATTTAAATAACATGGAGCTTTGAGTACAGCACATATTGTTGTAAAGGTTTTTTTTTCAAGATTTTATACCTCGGTTCAATTAAATTTTCCAACTTTTATCAAAATACATTTAGAAACAAGCAAACTTCAATGCTCAAAAACACAAGAATTAGCTAAAACTCTAACAAAAACATACAGTGGTTGTTTAAAATTATACTTTAGTTTTCAAAAACTTGTTTAAGTAATGATCACAAAATGTATGTATCTGTCTTAATGTGTTTCTCTTTGTACCATTTTAGCGAATTTTCCATATAGGGAATAAGCTATTACCGTAGGACCTAGACCCGGGACCGATTTACCTTTTCGTTTTGAGGTCCCCATTGACCAAAAACACCCTCCGTTCAAATTCATATTTATATATATATATGTCCGTTAGCGCGATAACTCAAACAAAAATGATCCGATTTTGATTAAATTTGATACAAACGTGTAAACCTACGTTTATTCGAACGTGTTCGCGAACCAGCATGATCGGACTATGGGAACGGGGGATTTTGGGGGGTTTTATGCGGTAAAAATTTGTTTTCCCATTTTGACCCTAAAAACACAAAATTTCACAATTTCTTCTTTGTACCAATTTGTATAACTTAAAAAAAAAAATAATTATGTATGATGAAGTGTTGTTGTAGCCTTACGGTTACGGAGATAATTCAAAAAGATTTAAATTAATTATGTGTGTGTGCTTATGGAGAATAAATAAACTGTTGTAGTTTGCTTGTTTATGTTTGGATTTTAATCAAATGAGACAATTTTGTTTACATCATACTAAGCTATCAACATTTCAATAAAAAAACACCACAATACCTTCCCTGTAGCAGCAAACCTAAGTACAAATTAAAATTAATGTTATTTAAATAGGAAATAAATCTGAAAATGTTAAGGGAATATTTTAGTAGAAATCCAGTCAGGAAAATGAAAATTCGCCTAGTCTGCAGGTTTGCTGAGGCGGGGGTATTTATTATGAGTATTGGATAACTCCTTAAAAACAAATATACCTAAAGGAATAAAAACACTACAAGAATTGTGTAAACAATTTAAACAAAAATGTACATTGAAGATTTTGTGAATAGTCATATTTTGTATCTGTTCATGAATGATCATCAGTTATGTATCTGACTGAAGTTTCTCACGGTATCATTGATATGATTGGCAGTCAGACACAAAATTACGTCTTGTAACACTAGTTACTGACACCGACCACAAACTTATCTATCCGACATCGATACTTGAATGGTTTCTCTTGTCTTGCAAAACCTTCACTCATCCCAAACGTTCTGTTCAAATGTCTAGAGAAACAAAACTGAAGAAATAATACTCTTGAGAAAATTGTAAAACTAATATTCCAAACATAAATATTCGCATATTACAGGGTTAGTATTATTGTTATATTTCACGCTTTAAACAAGTACATTGTATAGGTTTTTATGTATTATAATATCAAACATTATATTTATATTGTATATTTTTATTTTATGTATTTCTTTCGTTTTCAAACTGTAAAACAAAAATACTATATTTACTGCTATTTTGGTATCATAATTTTATTAAAATAAAAATAATAATTGATTTTGTATAAATTAGGGAATAAAACTAATTTTTATATAAGCCCACTCTATAGCCCAGTATTTCGTAATCCCTTTAAATTTAGTTTCGTGCATGTTCCATTTCATAAATCTATTTCAAGTTGTTAAAATATTCAGTCAATAGATGTAATGAGCAATCAATTATATTTTTGTTAATAATTATAATTCATAACCATCGTAATTATTAAAATTCACGGCTTGCAATTAACTAAACCGTGGTTAAATCAATTATAATATTATCGGTAACAGTTAATTGATATTAATTAGCATATGAAATATTTTGCGAGCAATTAAACTACAATCCATTAAAAATTGAAAAAAATATAGAATTTGTAATGAAGTGTTTCAGAAAACCTGAGGTAAACACCAGGAAAGGTACTCGGTGACATGAGGGAAAAGTACTGAGGGAAAGACCTGAGGGAAAGTACCAGGAAAAGGTGCTCAGTAACCCGAGGGAAAAGTTCTGAGGGAAAGTGCTGAGGAAAAAGTGCGCAGGACTTTCGCTGGGTACTGGGTACCTTCCCTCACTCTCGAAGCACTTCCTGGCCCTATATAAGGAGCATCCTTGGGGGACTTCGTCAGTTGGGCCTCCGGGCCTGCCCCCGCCGGTAGGCGCCACCGGTGGGTCCCTTCCCCGCACTAGAGGCGTGTTGAGCTCGGTGCTTCCCGTCCCCCAGCACTAGAGGCGTGTTGAGCTCGGTGCTTCCCGTTCCTCCGCACTAGAGGCGTGTTGAGCTCGGTGCTTCCCGTTCCTCCGCACTAGAGGCGTGTTGAGCTCGGTGCATCCCGTCCCCCAGCACTAGAGGCGTGTTGAGCTCGGTGCTTCCCGTCCCCCAGCACTAGAGGCGTGTTGAGCTCGGTGCTTTCCGTTCCCCAGCACTAGAGGCGTGTTGAGCTCGGTGCATTCCGTCCCCGCACTAGAGGCGTGTTGAGCTCGGTGCATTCCGTTCCCGTACTAGAGGCGTGTTGAGCCCGGTACATTCCGTTACTGTACTAGAGGCGTGTTGAGCCCGGTACATTCCGTCCCCGCACTAGAGGCGTGTTGAGCTCGGTGCATTCCGTCCCCCAGCACTAGAGGCGTGTTGAGCTCGGTGCTTTCCGTTCCCCAGCACTAGAGGCGTGTTGAGCTCGGTGCATTCCGTCCCCGCACTAGAGGCGTGTTGAGCTCGGTGCATTCCGTTCCCGTACTAGAGGCGTGTTGAGCCCGGTACATTCCGTTCCGGCACTAGAGGCGTGTTGAGCCCGGTGCAGCTGGTTGGCGTGTTGAGCCCCAGCATCCGTTTATTTCAGTTTAAGTCCCCGGTGGCCAATGGAGCTGCCTCCCGGGACCATGAATCCGTATGGAGGGGGATTAAGAGGCCCACCTCCACTATGTAAGAAGAGTGCCGTCTAGGAGAGATGGCAGTCGACATCCGTCAGCGTTGCTGGCGACATCGCGAGGAGCTGCTGCGCTTGGGACAGCGATCCGCCCAGCACTTCTCGGGCAGTCCGCATCCGACAGTGGGACAGGCGACCTTGTAAGGAGCTGCTGCGTTTGGGCTCTGGTTGGTGAGCCGCCCAGCACTTCTCGAGACAGAGGAGCCGACGTCCGACAGCGAGACTGGTGGCATCGTGTGGAGCTGCTGCGTTTGGGCTCTGGTTGGTGAGCCGCCCAGCACTTCCCGAGACGGAGCCAGTTAGAGGACTGCAGGAGCTGAGAGAAGAGGACTGCAGGAGCCGAGAGGAGAGGACTGCAGGAGCCGAGAGGAGAGGACTGCAGGAGCCGAAAGGAGAGAACTGCAGGAGCCGAGGAGAGGACTACAGGAGCCAAGGAGAGGACTGCAGGAGCCGTGAGAAAAGGTCTGCCTGAACCGAGAGGAGAAGGGTAGAGCCGTGCTGTTAGGACTCCTGAGAGCCGTGGAGCAAGTGGGAGAAGCCACAGGTTGGGCTTCACGAACAGAAGAGATTTGTATATATTGTGTATAGTTTTTGTGTAAATAGTCCTGAAATAATAAATGTGTTGTAATCCATGCAAGTGTTCAGTCAATCTGAGTCCTAAAATCCCCGAAAAGGTCTGAATGCTGTACAAAGGTAAAAACCTGAGAAAGTACGTTACAAATTAAATATACAGGGTGGCTGGTCATCAGTGTGACAAAATTTTTTGGCGTAAGTACAAAGTAAATGCAGTGTAATGATGCATATAAAAGATTCCAAGTCCAAAAATTAGCTTCCCAAAGAATTATTTTATGTTTTTCAAAAATAACTATGTTTTTAAACTGAATACAGCTATTTCTCAATTACCTGTAAATGGATTTGAGTAGACAATGTCAGTTTCGTGTTCTACATTAAATTTTGAATAAGAATAATATAAAATGACGGAGGATAAGTTGTAAAAACCCCATTGTAAATATATTCAAAGATAAAAATTAAGAGGTTTGATAACAATTTAAAAAAACATTGGTCTATTTTATTTGTTCACACCCTGTATGCAAGAAAGTGTCCGAATATGTTAAAAACTGCGCCATTTTATAAGCTTTCTAACCATATGCTACACTATTGAGGTTTAGATATTCTGAAGTTTGTTTTAGTGGTTTGAATACCAGAAAACAGGGAACTTTTTTACTGTTTTTACTGTTCAAGCTGAAACAAAAATACAACTTTTGCTTAATACATGCCGGCTTTCTATGTTTTAAATGTTAAAGACACCATGCTTTGTAGTCTTCAAACCATTAAAGCGTACATAAGCAGACATAAAGCTCAATAGTGTAGCATATGGTTGGAAAGCTTATAAAATGGCGCAGTTTTTAACATATTCCGACACTTTCTTGTATACAGGGTGTGAAAAATGCAATAGACCATTGTTTTAAAAATTTTTATCAAACATCTTAATTTTTATCTTTGAATCTATTTACAATGGAGTTTTTACAACTGATCCTCCGTCATTTTCTATCATTCTTATTCAAAATTTAATGTAGAACACGAAAATGACATTTTATACTCAAATTTATTTACAGGTAATTGAGAAATAGTTGTATTAAGTTTGAAAACATAGCTATTTTTGAAAAACATAAAATAATTCTTTGGGAAGCTAATTTTTGGACTTGGAACCTTTTCTATGCATCAAACACTGCATTTACTTTGTAATTACGCCAAAAAAATGTTGTCACACTGATACAACCAGCCACCCAGTATATTTTAATCCGAATATATACGTAGAGTGCATTATGATTACTATGGCTTTAAATTAAAAAAATAATTAACCCATGGCAACAATAGAATTAAACGTATCGCCTGCAATGTAGATTCCACTAACCGCCATTCAGCAATGCTCTGCTGTTGTCGCTTCATTTATGAAGGCGTGCACAAATCTATAGGAAGCCGTCGGATATTACTGATGGAAGCCCCAGTCAATCAAAATCCGTTAATATGTTTATCTGTGGCATATTCAGCTCGATTTTCACATATTTTCTACATGGTTTGTTTAACTGTTCGAATTTACAGTATGTCTTATAATTGGTGAATTATTAATAATGTTAAAACTTTGTTTTCGAATATAATGTAAACGATTATTTGGTAATTAAATTGTGTAAGTATTTAATTGAATGTAAAGGCAATGTGTTATTTATGAATGTTTAATTGTATAAAACGATACAACATGGCAACGTATACATTGTTTGTTAAAAAAATAACGTGTAATAATAATAATATTATTATTATTGTTTAAAGACGAAGTATGGTTTGTTTTGTAGAATAAAAATATATAAAATGTGAGAACTTATGTATATTCGTGCAATACTAGACAATGACTTCAAACAAATCATTATTAGTGTTGTGAGAAGTTAGTGGGAAAGTTAAGCTAACTAACTTATGGTGCCAATAAATTCTTGCAAAAAAATGTTATTTGTTTGAAGAAAAATCTTATATTTTTAACTCACTGTTTACTCCAAATATTTTTACAAATAGATTCAATCACAATCTCGAGTCATTGGACTATTTCACTATTTGAAACGGATTAGAGTAAATTATGGGTCTTAGGTTTATAATATGTTTGGATGACGAATGTGTTTAGTGTACTAGATTTGTTAAAACAAAAATTTGAGTTTTTTTTTTTTAATACAACATTTGACAATTATTAATTGAATTATATAAACTAAGATAAAAATCGACTGTGATTTTTCTTATATAATTGACATGTATACAAAAAGATTTAGCTTTAAGCGAATTTCCCCTATAGGGAATAAGCTATTACCGTAGTACTCATGGTAAGACCTGGACCCGGGACCGATTTACTTTTTCGTTTTGAGGCCCCTAGAGGCCAAAAACACCATCCGTTCAAATTCATATATATATATGTGTGTCCGTTAGCGCGATAACTCGAGCAAAAATCGACCGATTTTGATTAAATTTCGTACAAACGTGTAAACCTACGTTTATTCGAACGAGTTCGCGAACCACTATGATCGGACTATGGGAACAGGGGTTTATGGGGGTTTTATGGGGTAAAAATTGGTTTTTCCCATTTTGACCCTAAAAACTTGAAATTCAGCCATTTCTTTCCAAACCATTTTGTAGAGCTTAAAAAACAAATAATTTTGTATATTGAAGCGTTATTATGCGCCTAACGGTTACAGAGAAAATTCCAAAAATTTGTAAATTTAAAATCCCCATGTTATTCTTATGGAGGATAAGTAGACTGTTGTAGGTTGTTTGTTTATGAACATATTTTGTTCAAATTTAGAAAATTCATTCATTTTATACTATACTAAACTATTAACATTTAAAAAAAACACCTTTTTACCCTCCTTGTTGCAGCAAAACCAAGTACTCGTTAAACTAATGTTATTTAAATAGGGAATAAATGTGATATTTTTAGACATTTTAGTGTAAACCCAATCAGTCAAATGGAAATTCGTTTAGTCTGCAGATTTGCTGCGGCGGGGGTATTTTTCTTTGTTGAATACAAATTAATTTTCAATCAGTACTATTTTGCCTCGTATGAAATCATATCTAGACGTCGAACTGTTTGCGTAGGGCAACCGCTGAAGTGGCAACAATATTAAAGGTTTATCACGGAATTTAATAAAACGACTGTTATCCTTCAAAACCAATATCAGAAGCGATGAAGATACCAAGTTGCGACAACCGCACAGTTTTATATCGATGCAATTCTGAAATTTGCTATCCTTAATTAAATATCCAGTTCTGACACCTACAATTTCATCGTGTGGGGAACACGTTTTTGCGATGTGTGGATGAAATTTAGTTGACCAGTCAGCAATGATATTTTTCAATATTTGTCATGTTTCAATTAGTATTTTGATTGAAAAAATGAGTTCCAGGTAATTGATAATAATTTGTATAGCAAAACACTTAACAACCCAAGACAATTTTTTTTCGAGTACAGATTTTTAAATTGTGGTGCTCCTGTCCAGTTTTCCATTTTTTTTCTCTCTAGCAGTACACGTATTTCCAAAACCAAACCTGACCTTAAATTATACATAATATATTCTAGACTGATGGTAACGATTCATTGTTGTCTATTGTGAATTAAAGAGTGTTACCATAGTTGCATTCATTATTAAATAGAAACCGATGTAAATCGTTCGTTTATAGAACTTCTCTGTAGATTTCTGTAAAGGAGCATTTTGAAAAATAATTTTGGGAGCATTTTTAAAAATAATTTTGGTACAATTTTAATGACGTGACTGATATAGCTAGTTCAGAGATTGGGACTTCTGTTTTGGGGGTACTGGGTTAAAATCCCGCTAGTTATGGGGAATTTGATATGGGATAATTTCGTCACCCGATAGTTTAGAACCTACCTTAAACCTAAAACCTATGGTCGATTAATCTAGAAAACAAAATAGATCAGATCTCTCAGACTTGGAGAAAACTCGTTGTAAGTAGAACTCGGTTCACTAAAGTGCACTTTCATAGTTAATGATCAATTACTCCAGCCATCTTTATTGGAAAAACGATTAAATGATATATTTTTCCATAGGTTTACATTATACCAGTGACATTAATTGTTGGAAAATCTTCTATACCCACTATAACCAGTTGTGTTGTGTGGACAGAGGGAAAATATTTGAAATTTGCTATCACTATTACTCAGTCAACCTTAAAAAAACCGCTCTATGTCGATGTTGTGTCACTAGAATTAATATACAGTACATGAAAGTACTGTACTATGAATTGAATAAAAATTAAATTACAGTTAGGGATATTCTTGTGTATTAATATAAAGAAAAAAAACATTACTGTATTGAGTGAAATCCGTCTTGCATAAAATATACCAAACTTCAAACTAAGGATTTATTATTTGTTAAATAATATACTGTACTAGTGCACCTGTCGCTCGAATTCGAGCAATGGCAAAGTATTACAGGAGTTATTTCAAAACTAATAACAGTAATTATTTCCGATTACAAGAGTCAACTCAAAGATAATGTAATCAATCACTCCAGTAGTCATCGAAACTGAAAACGAACTCACTCTGAAAACGTGTGTGTATCATGTGTTTGCTATGAACAGCTGTAATTAATTTAAATTATTCGTCTGTTTAAGTAAACAAAATCTTTTCTTCATAACAAATACATTGAGATTTTGATGGCCTTTGGGGCAAAGCCCGAGAACTTTTATCACAGGAATTGGTGAAAGTTGGCGTATACACAAAAAATACTTAATTTTGACACATCGTTTGTAAAAATCCGTCCATTATTAACGAAGGAGTAGTTTTTCGTAGTAACGCCTTCATGTATGGTTGGAAAGCTTATAAAACTGCGCAGTTTTTAACATATTCCGACACTTTCTTGTATACAGGGTGTGAACAAATGCAATAGACCAAAGTTTTATAAATTGTTATCAATCATCTTAATTTTTATCTTTGAATCTATTTACAATGGAGTTTTTACAACTGATCCCCGTCATTTTCCATTATTCTTATTCAAAATTTAATGTAGAACACGAAAATGACATTATCTACTCAAATCCATTTACAGGTAATTGACAAATTGTTGTATTAAGTTTAAAAACATATTTATTTTTGAAAAAATAAGATAATTCTTTGGGAAGATAATTTTTAGACTTGGTACCTTTTATATGCATCATCATACTGCATTTACTTTGTACTTACACCAAAAATTTGTGTCACTCTGAGTACCAATCACCATGTATAAGGATTTGTTTGTATTTTTAAATGCGTTCTTAGTTCGAATAAAAAAAATATTTACTGTAAAGTAAAAAAAGATTGAAAATAAATTCTGAATCCGGTTGAAATTTTGCCAATGATTCATTTACACGTCATTTTTTTACCTGACAACTAGAAAAAACTTTTACCACTCATTATATTAAACCATTTTAAACTAGACATTTGCTTATTACAAAATATAATGTATTTAACCTTAGCAGTGAACAGGCAAAACAAAAAAAGTAAATAGAGCCAAGATATTTACAAGTCGAAATGCAAGAGTATTAGAACCGAGCCCTGGTAGCTGCATTGTAACGGTAATTGTGGCGTTTTAAAACACGGTAAGCGATTACAGTCTTGGGGTAGGTCGGGGCATCGTCCTCTGTTGGGAGGGTGGGGGGTAAAACTACCCCTACCACTGCAACGTGCACCAGTAGACTTATCGGCGTTGTCGACGATTTTGTATTTCATTAGTGGTCTGGGATTGCACTTTGGGGTGGGATCGATTGAATTTGATTGTAATGGTTAATGGAATAGAAAATTTTGTATTTGAAAATAAACTGGCCTTTTGTTTTCAAATTCGAACGTAAATATGTTGTCAAAGTTCGTAGATTGGGATAGTGCAGGTGTTGAATTTAATTTGTAATTAATAGAATACATATTTCTTTTTTGGCAATGTTTACAAATTTTTAGAGCAATGATTTTCGTCGTCCCTTAAAGACTGCTCAATGGAGTAGAAGAAGGACCATAATTAGAATTTTATTGTAACATTTGTAATACAAAATAACATTATATTGTTTTTGGAAAAATAAATATTGTTGATAATGTTTACAACGTTGACAAAATTTACTTGCGTTGATTCTCTAAGAGTGCAAAATACGTTGAGGGTGGGAATGGGTTCGAAATTGGATTTTACTACAATAAATTTGTGAAATTTATTTGTGACATTAGGAATACCAAATCACTTGTGTATTTTGATAGTGAACTGAGACGGCTATTTGGAGGTTAAAATATTTACCTACAACCCTTTTATTTTGTTTACAAATGGAGGTTAAAATATTTACCTACAACCCTTTTATTTTGTTTACAAAAGTGTTGTTACAAATTATTTTTTTTATTTTCTTTCGACAAATTTGATTTTTGGTTCCATTAATGAATCAACACTTCACTTTGTGGGTGTTTTAGGAAAATGGGGGCTAGTTAAGTCAATGATTTATAAAAATATGTTTTAATTTACAGCCATAACCCTTGATGGGTATTATACAATATAAATACTACAGCTATGTAGTTATAACGTATATTCAGCGGTTAAGAAAATTTATAATTTATTTCGGCACCACGTAAATAAAGTTTCGAGGATAGCTGAAAAATTCAATGCCTTAAGCCAAAATGGCGGATTTCATATATATGATGTACAGTATACACCATTTTATTTAAAAAATATTCCTTGATGTTTAATTCTTTGACACCGAACAAATACATGCAAAACAATATGTATGCAATGCCGAAATGGATATGGCGCTGTCCAGTTATTTGACAGTACATCATAACCATATTTAAGATACATTTCGTTGAAATGGTTTATTCAAATTCTCTCCCCGGTGTAGACACATAAAATGATGTAGAATAATATAAATTGCATGGATAGGAAATATATATTATCAGATTCTTTTCATTCAAAATTATCACTGTCTACTGTCATTAAAACACTATACAATTCTACTAAACTAAGGAAGGTCACATCTTTATTTTGAAACTCAACTTAAGAATTATTAATTTGTGTAATACTATAAAGCGTTTAAGGTTAAATTTTTTTCAACAGTCCTATCCATATTCCTTATACTCGTTGTAAGAATAATATGTACAGTATATTTTTATGAATGTTAACACAGTGTTTGGGTGTAATCTATATTGAGATAAAGTGTTTTGTTTTATACTGGTAAATTTAATTTTTTTCAAAGCGCTCAACATAGCTTTGGAAAAGTATAGGTCTGTTTAAAGATTATTATACAGTAATAGCCCACTGATATTAAAACAGATTACTATGAATCATTTATCAACTAAGTTTAGTCTAATACTAAAATCTAATTAATAGGACCTAACTAAAGAACAGTATGGAAGTCCTTTTAAAAATTGCGTAACCGAATGTAGAAAAAAACTGACAACTCGGTTGTTTGTCATCCAATATTAACAAACAAGGTCTCATTTGATTTGAATTTGAATTCTCGATCATTTTTATCATGAAAACAATATTCTCAATCTTTACGGTTTTCATGAAATTTGGCATTAAATCATTTAAATGGCTGCCGTATTGAAATGGCTTGAGATATTGGAACGAAATTTGTTAAGCTCTTTTTACCTTCCAAACTACACATTTATACCAATTTTGAAAATTATGTTTTGAATAATTCCCAAGATATAAAATAGTTTTAAAAAATCACAAACAGATCGACAGACAGAAATTTAGGCATTTTAGAGCCATACTTGTATGGCATTTTATGTTTGTCTTATCCTAAGGAACAAGTCTACAAAATATGTTCAGACAATTTCAAAACACCCTGTATATTGTACACATCAGTTGGTTAGGAATACGAGTGATTTTGGCTAGTTCTTTTGTCATCGGCTCGTACCTTTTTACCAACCGCACAAAATGACAATGCATTTTAATTTTTTCCACAACGTAAAAACCCCTTTCGTTGTTACTTAAGTATTTTTTTTTGTATTTTTATTTTATTGTTATTGTATTTTTTAGTACTTTAGTTATTTTATACGTTTTTAACTCTCTTCCATACAAATCGATAAGTTACCTAAAATAACAATATGATGTTTTATATAACTTTAAATTGTCTTCATTCAAGATTTAATTACTTTCTCAAACTCTTAATTTATTTTACTTCATTTAAATAAAAACAAACGCACAAACTCGTTGGATTGAGCTATAAAATTAATTAATGGTTTTCTGTAACAATAATTAACTATTATGATACTTTACGGTGTTTTTTTAGTCTTTTTGCTTACATTGATAGTTTTTTTTCACCGTTTTTAACATGAAACATATGACTCATACAATACTAGTCTAAAACTAAATGACACAGCAAACATAATAATTCAAAGAAGACAGGTGTGAACAATTGATTTACAGTACTGTGAAAAAGTAAGGTGGTAAAGTAGAATGGAACAAAAATATATGTAAATAGTTTAACTCATTTCCTTACACAAATTCTCCAAACATTTTCTATCAAACTCTTGTAATACCTAAAATACCTAAATATATGCTGTAGATTATACATGTATTTGAAAATTGACAGCCATTTTCCTGGGATCCAAATTTATTCCAAACACGGTGTGATATGTGATATTAGGTTCGGGACAATGTATGCATCACAAACCGCATGTAGGGCTGGATGCACTAGATAGTAACAACCGTGGGGGTCATGATTGTGGGGGGGGGGTACGAAGGGCAACGTTCGAGCTGTGGGATAGGTCGGGGCAACGTCCAAACCCCCCCCCCCCCCCACCCTCCGTTGACTCTTGGGGCCATATCTGATTCTGCGATTTTGTATTTGACGCATTGCGACTTGAAATTTTAAGTAGGCAAATTAGCAGAACTACTTGGTGTAACAAAACCATGCCACAGTGGATAGGCGTACAATGTGTATATGCATAAAGGGTGTCCCATAAGTAAGAGACGCATTTGAGTAATTGAACTTGGTCCAATAGAAATTTAAAAATTGTGTCCATTCAAATTCGTTGTAGTTAAAATCCATTAAAAGTTAAAATTTTTCTTATCTATTACTCTATCCATAAATGCCGAATTTAATCAAGATCGGTGGAAGACATTCATTATGCTGTAGAAGATACAATATAACAGATTGGCGTCATCAGATAAGCGGTTTTGGTGAAAAATCATTGGAGATTTTTCTCTTTATTTTGACCCATAGAACCCTGCCCCAGCTAACAGGGGCCTAAGCACTTTTATTATGGATATTGGAATTGAGCATTAAATTCGTATAGAATTTTTGTATATATACTTGCTCAATCAATAGCAGCACAACACGAAATTAAATAACTTCTTGATCAGCATCGTAACAGTTATTAAATTACCTGAAAGTACAAAAATACGTCAAATAACACTTGTAATAATATATTTACACTTATACTGTTTACAAGGTGGTAAATATATAATAGATGGTAAGTGGTGATTGATTTCGATTAGACATGAATTGGTAACACGAAATTCGCTTCGTGTTAACATACTCAGTTGCAATCGATAAAACATAAAATTGTCATACAAGTTTACTTACTGATTCCAAAGACCGCGAAAATCACACCCAATACATGATCTCGTGCTGATGCTAAGGAAATGAAACATCATACTGCCTTACATGCTTAAGGTGTACATACTCAAACATACAATGTATATCAAATTCACATCGAATACATGTTTATATGAGGATAAGGCTACTCAATCGTACTATTGGACCAACACAGCGTTAGCATACTTACGATCAGCTGATAGATAAAAGAATATCACTCTGATGTTATAACATTGGGTTTTACTGGATATGGTTATTTAAGCGTAACATTATATTTTCGCAATTTTCAGTTTAACACTGTGTTTAACTACTGACCAATGATAATTCTTAAACACCTCTTTTATTTTAACTGTCATAAAACCATCGGATCTTAACTAGACATCCAAATAGGCTTGCTAGGATTCAGAGCTCTTATGACATCTTGCTCCTCATATCTGCAACAAACACCTTGCTTCAATCAATGTATTCTTCGTCACTAGGGCCAAAAGTTGTTTCGGCCTGAGCCCAGTTACTAAGCCAACAAAATATTTTATCTCCGAAACTATTTTACTATATTTTTCTGAATGTCGATTATCTGTTGTATTTGTGGTGAAATGTACATTGCAACACGATGATAAACACGATCAAATCGTTATAATGATGCGATAATATATATTTGTTAATCGGGACGATTTTCTTTCGAAAAATCAGCTGACAAATTTTATAGCAATTAATGTTCAGATGATGTCCTCGTCTTAGGGACCTTTTACTTCTTCTTTCTTCGCCACAATCCTCAGATCGGGGAGTCATCAAAATTTCTCCTTCTTCATCCTCTTGGCAGCCTTTCAGCTAGCCCAATGTAAGTGTGTTCTTGTATGTATTCCTTCGTTGAGTATTATGGTCTGTTTATAAGGTGATTTTTTAGTGTTTCTACAAATGTGTTATGATTTGAAATATTTTTAATTTCGTCTGGTCGGAGATTTATGTATTTAGATCCTGTATATGTTGGGGTGTTGCTGAACTTGTTCAGTCTGTGTTTAGGCAGGTTTATATTGTTTTTGTGTCTGGTGTTGTGATTATGATATTGTGACCGGAGTGCTGGATTGGATGTTTTTGCTAGGATAATGGTTTCTAGGAGGTATTGTGAGAAAACAGTGGGGATGTTCTACATAGTGTTCTAGGTGGTGTGTCCTGCATATTGTTTGTATCACTTTCTTTTGAAGGATGAGTAATTTGTCCATATTATCAGGGAGCTCCTTTAGACCCTCAGCATGTATTAAAACAACCGTTTACGATGCTACATTACGAAAAATCATGCTGGAGTATTTTTAACGGACAATCCATTACTTCATCGATTTCTTTAGGCAGATCGATATAATTACAAATAAAATACCGAACGCCATTTTCAGCCTGTTAGAAACGACGAGGGTAGTAGTTCCATTAAAGTCAAACTATTCACTTTGCAAGCAAAATTTTCATTGATTTTAAACTAATAGATCTTGTCTATCGCCTTAGTGACGTAATATTATTAAACTATGAGAACCCTCTTCTTTCCAGATACAAAGTTTCAAACGATGTAATGTAATGTTTGATTCACAACTATAGGATGAAATTTGATTTGCTCTAAAGATATTTCTTTTCCCGTCTAAGAACGAATATTATTAAAAGATCGTATAAAAATGCAATGAAATACGTCTTCGAACATTGATGTACCTGTATTGGCTGTAATAATTCGGAAATAAATTTAAAAAGTCGTTGGTTACAAATTTAAATCAGTACCTGCCATCATCATTAATAAAAGAAAACTAGGTATATTTTGTATATAAAGAGAGAAATCGTCCGGTTTAAAAATACGAGTGAATATAGGCCTACATGCACACTTGATTGTTTAAAAAATCATATTCTATTCTGTGATGGTTCTCATTGTGAAGAACGAAAGTGCAACTATTTACTACTAATAAAATTACTCTCAGGCAGGAAACAATCTACAATGCGAATATTTGAAACTACAGTAGGCCCTACTTTACCGACCATTTGGAGTATTTCTTTCTCTTATCACCTGACGAAGAAGTCCAACTTACGGGGATCCTGATACGTGAAATCTGTCTAAACAAAAAAATTTGTTTCCCTCTTTCGTGTGATCTAAAAATGTCCGTCGCAGCGAAAACTTGTGTTTAGCTGATTGATTGTTGACGTTAAAGTTAATATTTAGTCCAGTAAACTCATTCAGACCACAGACTGACCTAAGATACAGACGAGCATCTTTTTTACGCGTTCAGCTACTGTACTTCCCTATCGCTAGCAATAGTGTAAAGACAATTATTTTTGATCTGTTTTCCAGAACCGATGTAAGCTCAATTAGATTTATAGAACCCGTCAGTACGAAATATTTATTCGAATTAAACAATTCGGGTATAGACTCCCCGTAATAATATTTTTATCTGAAATTAATTATACGATTTTTTTAGCTTCCAAGAAAAGTTAGAATTCCATGAAACTTGTCTTTTTTTCATTAACCGTTTCCTTGTTTTAAAAACTTAAATGTGTTATGAGTTAAGTAGGCCTAGTGGATGGATTTTCTTTCAATAATTTGAGCTCATGCTCCAGTTCGTGATTTCAAAATATTTGCCTCTATTTAGAAGATTTTTGAAAAGGTTAAAACAATGTCGTAATAGTAACAAGAATGTTATCAAAATGTTTAGAATGTAGTTACACATATTGTATTTGTATTAGTCTACTTCCCTTTAATACGTGTAATTAGTAAAAATTGTATAGATTGTGAAACTATTTGAACGAGAAAGATTATATTTTCTCAACGAGGCTCTGATGATGCTACAATAGTAGAACGTCGTGAAAAGTCCCGACAAACAGTGACACGAGTTTATAAGCTTATGTAAATCACAATCCAAAGTTTGTGACCGTTGTACTTTTACGTACAATACCGTAGTACTCGGAGAAAACAGGTTAACACCAGCAGGAAACTTGACTTATTTCTGGTAGCACAGATGATACCTAACACAATCTCCTTGGAAACACGTGCAGTTTAATAAGAAAACTATTGTTGACGTAAACGGGACGTTAACTGACTACTAATGGGCTGAACTAACTACCGGGCAGAGATTAACTTGTCTTTTATTGGCTCAAGACGTAACATTGCAGATTAGGAGTGTAAAAGTGAGAACAATAAACCTGAGAGTAATGTGCGCAGCTGTTCTGCATGTGACGAGGCACGCAGTCGCTGACCTACACAATGTTGTGACAACAACTGTGGTGTGCGGAAAACCCGGGAATCGTACGCGAATGTAGATATTCAGGAGTAAGCCCGTGAATTATTTTATGACTTTGGAATTGATCGAGGAATCTTTTGGTTTTGTATTTGTATAACAATTCCCGAATGATCAACAATTGTGAAAATGATTGCTAGAGACGATCACAGATTTTGACATGATTGCAGGAGATGATCATAAATGTTGACATGATCATGGTTGAATATGATACGTGTTAATTTGAACATTTTTGCAATTTAATTCATTACAGTTTTTATTCGACCATTAACAAGGTTAGAACATCGTTCTTAGCCAACTTCTCATGAATCAGCCAAACCGAATGCAACAATTCCTTAGGTATCTTCCGTAAACATTATGACATGAAAGTTTAACTATGCAATATTCCATTCTACACGGCCTAATTTGGATGAAAATTTAATGAAAACAGACAGAATTTGAAATCAGAAGAAGTCCTACATTGTCGGATGTGTAGACGGGTTAGCATTAGTGCGTTACTGTAGCGACCCCCCATTCTCTCTCTCTCTCTCTCTCTCTCTCTCTCTCTCCCTCTCTCTCTCTCTCTCTCTCGGCGAATGTTTTGATTGCGTTGTTTTGAAAGCCCCCTCCCCACTTATTGGATTTCGAAGGCCCCTACACCGGAGTTAGCATTGGGCTCTTTGGTCTCTATTCTGCACATTATAATTCGTTCCTTGTCCCTGTACAGTACTTGGGATTATGTTCCGATTCTACACACTCAAAAAATCTAATAATTTATACAGGTTAATGTAGTATATTTTTATTCACTTTGTGGTGATTGATTACTGGTGACAAGGTTTTCACAATACCAGGCCTAGTTGTATTCTTGCTTTTTCGATCATATATTTTGGACTTTGGTGGACTTTCATGGTGATACCTCTTTGTTCAGCACTTGCATGCCTATAGTGCAAATGAGGGCAAATAAACCTATAGTTATAGTTCACGTTATCAATGCCTTTTACAATTGGT
The DNA here is from genome assembly GCF_028750875.1 of Macrosteles quadrilineatus. NCBI lineage: Eukaryota > Metazoa > Arthropoda > Insecta > Hemiptera > Cicadellidae > Macrosteles > Macrosteles quadrilineatus. The sequence continues at coordinate 8,072,183 of NW_026542600.1, read as the reverse complement.
GATTGGCAGGTTTTGAACCCCGATCTTCAGGAAAGAAGTCCTGCTCTATAACCAACAGACATGTCTTTTACATTTTTACTAAATTACTAAACACAAGTGCTATTATATTGACATAATTTTCATAGCTTAAACATCCTTAATGAAAACGCTACTTTTTGAATCATACATTTAACTTACCATGAAAATATCGAAGGCTCATGTTTGTGAACATTATAACAGCCTTCAGTTCACCATCAAGAGTTCAAGAACTGTCCCACTATTTAATTCGTAACGTTCTAAAAATGAGTTTTAACTTTGAAGTATCCCTCAAAATTAAGGTTGGATTAGGGCTTCCAAAAACCATACCTACGATGAAATTGCATACCCCAACCATCTATATAACATATAATTAAAGAAATATTTCTTAACAAAAGTTGATTCCTTACTAACCTACTGTTGTGTCCTGATCTTTGCTGGATAATGGATGATTTTTGTTGCAGCAATTGATTTAGGGCAAACTACTATCCACAAAGGCCATGATTGAGGAAGCCTATTATCAAAACGGTTTGATGTAGTGTCAGTTTAATTGAATTTCCCAAATTGGGAATAAGCTATCCTAGGTTTAGATACTAGGTAAGCCTTAAATGAGCAAAATAATCTTTGAAAATCTGATCAGACAAATGGACATTTTTGCTTAGTATGTAGGTTTGCTGCGGTGGGGTTAATTATATTATGATTACAGGTCAATATAAACCGTGTATAAAAATACCAAAACCAAGTCAATAAAACATCTCTTTTATATTTTAAATGCTCTAACTGAATTATTGTAGTATTGAAAAACTACTGAAACAATTGAGGATTTGTCTGTAACCAGTTTAACAAAAGCCTTTTCTTGTAAAGAGTGATAAGACTCTTGGCCTGATAATAGAATTATAACTTAAGAAACTTTATGCAACATTTATAATTTTTAAGCCTCTTCAATCTTTAAAACTTTTTAATTTTGGCTGGATATTTTTTCATAAAATTTTATCCACATTTTGTCTTAATTATATCTTAAACTTGATTCATAAACACCTTTTGCATCAACGTGAGCTGGTCTAGTGGTAGAGCGCAGGGCTTTGGAGCCCAAGGTCCCGGGTTTGAATCCCGCCAAACACCAATGGATTTTATCTATGATAATGATGCAAATTTCTAGGACTAGCCTGAAGTTATGTGTAAAACAGTTCCGAGTTAGAATCTAGCGTAATGTGAAGGTGGGACATAAAAAAAACTCTCGAATTTTAAGTTTACATGTTAAATTTTCTATTCTAATAATTCTATAAGTCTTTCATATTTTCAATTTGATTCATGTTCAACATAAAAAATCCATTTGTATTCTATTCTTCAATATGGAAGAGTTATGGGGTTTTGCATTAGAAGTTAGAGCTTAAAAAGTTTTACTTTTTAACCTAAAATTTTTAAGGTTGCTGTGTAGTAAGAAGAAGACAATTAATTGTTGGAGACTACGGGTGTTTTGCTGTGATTGCAATGTATAATCATTAATATTTCCGTGATCGCTTAAGGCAATCAAGGTGTTTATGTGATCGCAAGAGAAATAGAGTATTTTTGATCGTGAGAGCATTATATAATCATTTACATCCATAAAAATACGTTGTTTGAATTTGAATCCATTTTTACTGCATTCTCCAGCTGCTCTGAAAAAATTAATAATCCAAACAGCGTCCCTATTAGTTGATATTGAAGGGACTCTGGTTTTTAAGCCTCGTTCACACGGGGCGAGTTTACAAGCTACTCGCCAGTGTGTTAGAAGCCGGCGAGTCGGCGAGTGTGCTAGTATTTGTTCACACGGAGCTTGTCCACTTGCCAACTCGCAGAGGTGTAGAAAGACGTCGGCGAGTGCGCTTGTAGTCTTTTACACGATGCTTTTTCCACACACTCAGTAGCTAGTTTGAACCAAATCCTCAGACATCTTTGAATAACATGCGCACAAGCACAAGCAACTGTGTTCACACTGGGCTACTTTTCGGCAGGAGGACTGGGTAAAGTAGCGGCAGCGTCAACTTTTTCCAGAGCTTTTTTACAAGCAGCTTTTGAGCGAGTTCGTCGTTCACACTGAGCTATTTTACTAGCTGCGTGTAAAAAAGCCGGCGAGTAGCTTGTAAACTCGCACCGTGTGAACGAGGCTTTACATTTGCTTATTTTGACAATTTCACCAGTCAAAATACCACATGTAGTTTGGTCAAGTTGTAGTTGGTTGCTTGATTAGCCGCGCTATGTTTATAAATATTTATTTATCTGTTGCAGCAATGTCTCACGAGTTTGCGGACACCGGCCGCAACACTACGTTGTCCCAAGGAGACCCATTGTTGCTGCCTTGTACCATAGACTCTGTACCTGCCGCTGACGTTTCTTGGCTGAAGGACTCACAGCCTCTTCCCAAAGATCCCAGGTATACGTCTTTAAAGTTCGTAATTCCCTGTATCAGCTTGGTGTCTAAATTTGATTAAGTAATGCGACAGCAATAAAATCACAAACACAAGTAGGCATAAGCATGACTCATCTGAGCTTTGCTATAGAGTGTCTCATTTTTCCCTCGACCATCTTTGTATTTGGTTGCAATAGCGGCACAATGAAGAGATGCCCCATTAGCTCTTTCTTATATTTTGTGCCGTGATTAGTGTTACTATTGACTTTTGTACACTGAAGTAAATCTTCATCGACCAGCTTTTACGGGACGGTTTTTACTCAGGTTATCGTGCTAACAGACATATATTAAACAAATATACATATAACGTGTTTAATGGTATGGATGTAGATATGCGGAATGAAAAAAAAGTCCCGGGACAGTTAAATATTTCACAATCTATGCTTAAATTTAAGATTTTCTTCTGACTCCTAGGTGATCGTCCCCCTGAGGAGTTAGCGTATCACTAAATAATGTGTTAAAATGGTTTTAGTCCTCAGTAACTTTGTACCAAGTTTGACAGTATATAGCATTGATATATTGATAACATTTTGAAATATTTAACTGTCCCGGGACATTTTTCCACCCTGTATACATACGGTATATTCAGTGGAACCACGTTAACAAGACACTCAAAAACAAGTTGTCCTTGAAGAGCAATTTTCAAATACCCTAGAATTTATTTTACCCCTAATCACATTGCCTACCTCGATAAGAAGTCAACCTTGATAACAAGTCTTATTTAATCATGGTGAAGCCTTACCATGAGACCTACGTACGGTAATAGCTTAAATTCGCTCAAACAAGAACTGTCATATGTACAGTGTCTAATAATGTTACTATCACTCTTATATAAGTCTTAAAAAACAAGTAGGCCTATATGTTAAATATAAATGCATTTAACGATGTAAGATTAAAAAGACAAGCAAAATCAAAAATAACTGTAGTCTATAGTTAGGATTCTTAATTATTTCCCTAGTAAATGTTTATCTTTTAATGGCCTTTCAAGTTGACACAAATCCAACCTAAAGAAAGCAAGCTTAGCTTTTAAGATTATTAAGATAATCTCTTGATGGTTCAACTTTAAAACTATTTTTGTTTGGATTGTCAATTTTCAGATTTTTTACCAAAGTTTTGTATTAACCTGCCAAATCAACTTTAGTGTAGTTTTAATGCTCAGGACAATTTTTTTTTACAAAATAGTACTAAGAATTGCTTAGCTTATCCTGTGAAAAGTTTCAATTTTATGAAAGTTTAAAATTAACAGTTTTAATACGGTTTTATTGAAGTCACCTTTTAGTTTCTCGTTTTATATCCAAACACACTTTTAAATTTTTTCATTCTAGTTCAACATGAGCTACAGGATAGCTTAGGTTGTGAAATATATTTCAATTAAGTTTAACCGCTTGCAATTGAGATCTTGGATATAATTTCTAAAACCCACTTGAATTTGCAGTAATAACCAGACATACCTGAATCTTGCAGAGTTATTCAACTGTTATTCAAATCTTTCATGTTTTGACCTATGCCTTAAATGCTCAACGAAGAGCAAAGGGAGCATCTTTAAAATCCACCAAATAATGAGAGCATTAAGTTTATGTGATGGTAAAATGCAGCTTTGGTGTTATATCAAAGGTTTACAAAACTAAAATAACACATAGGGTCATATGGGTTATTAATGTTACCTAAATTTTTTCAGGCACCTAATACTCAACAATGGAACGCTCATAATAAACCAACTACGGAATGAAGACGAAGGAAACTATAGGTCAGTATTCAAAACAAATTTACCTAACTACCGCTACCAGGTTTGAAATTTATTGATTTAATCAACATTTAGATGTTATAGTATGAGTTATTTGTTTTTAGTGTGATAAATTTATGTTTTGATTTATTATATTGTTGTAAAATAACATTTACAATATGTTTATAATCTTGCTTGTTCCCTACCTTACAGAAAAACCACAAAAACAATTCTGTAGTCCTAAACGTAGTATTTGTCTGTTTAAGAATGTATAGGCTGTTTGTGTTTCCATATATAGATATAATCTGATGGAAGTAAGACTTCTAAATCATCCATTGGGGCAACTTTAAATGCTAGTGCAATAAATTATGGTCCTCAAGGACAACATGAACTCGTTTTTGATGCACCATCAAAAAACTGATATTAACATTTTTCTCCAGAGTTTTAGTCCTGGAATAACTAACTTACTTAATCTGAAATCCCTTGGACTTGTATAACCAGTTTCACATTTTTATTCCTAAAACAAATTCTCAATTTTGTTTGAACAAAGGGGTTTAGATGGAAAATTGTCATGTTTTTTTAGATATTTATGTCCAATACCAATAAAACCTATGAATTGTCAAGTCCTTAGCACACTTACACTTCGGACACCTTGTGTTTTTTCTCCTTTATCTTTTAAGAGTGGATTCAAAGGTTTGAGTTTATGTTCAACCAATTTAACCCCTGATTTATGCTCAATACCAACATTCCTATGAACAATCAAGTCACATACACACACACACATTCTTTCTCCACCTTGACACAAGGGATGTTTTAATTATTAGAAAGTCTAAACTTAGAAGGATTTTCCAGAGCAATTAAACGTCTTGGCAAGTTATTTAAGATTTTCGGACCAATATATTGTGATAACTGGAACATTTTTAAATTGTGAGCTACAGGTTTGACAATATTCTCATTTCTGGTATTGTAATTACGCTTAGTTTGGGTCTCGCTAAAAGTGCGCAGATTTTATGAACCCAGCATGTTATTTAAAAAATATAGTGATCATAAAAAGTTAGAAAAAAGTTTAGTTGACAATTTTGAAAAAGTTGTTTACTAGGAGTTCTAGGAGGATCATTGCCAATCATTCGTAATACTTTTTTTGTAATTTAGAAATCTTTTTTGAATAAGGAGAGTTACCCCAGATCTTAATCACTAATTTAAATTACTAAACATTTTAATATTTTTATAAGGTTTAGAATTTTGTGTTCTAATGTGATGTATATACTCCATGTTTTGAGTGTGATTTATGTATTTCTGTAGCTGTGTGGCCGTCAACACCCTACTAGGCAAGTCCCGTCCCAGCAGCTCTGTCAGCGTAAAGGTTGTTCCTCGGCTAGACCCGGCCCCTCTGGAGATCCTACGACCCGCCGCGCAACAGACCTACGTCAACTGGACCCAGGGAGCTAATGTTTCTCTGGTGTGTGTTGCCCAGGGGACTCCTCCCCCTTTGGTCAAATGGACCAAGCAGCTTCTAGGTGGGTCAAGTTTTATATGTTCAATGACTTTTTTACCACACTACACAGTGAGCAGATAGGATCGGTAAAATCAGTTTAAGTCCAGTAAAAACTATTTCAGTGCGATAAATAATTGACTATTGGATACTAAAGTAGACATCCCATTTATATGGACCAGTTGTCGTCAATTTTTTACTTAAAAAGACCTTAGTTGTGTGAGTCGGTCTCAGAATGTGCTAGTGTCTAAAATTCTATTTTCTACCTTATTATTTTTTTGCTGACCAAGTTGATGGGCCATAACAGCTGCTATAGTACAATAAGTTATTCCACCACTTTGACTTGGTATAAAGGTTTGTCAAATCGACAGGAAATAGTAATTTAGACCAGCACAATCTGTCGGTGGCTCACATTAACTAGGGCGATTTTTATAGAAACACTTTAAAAACTTTAACATGGGGATGGAACATCTAAATGTATAAATAGTCAACAGGTAAATTTACCAAACACTCAAAAAAACATTGTATGTGAGTTTCTTTAACAAACAGGCTTTCAACAAAGATGCATAATAAATATAGACCGGTTTGAACAGGCATATTGCACTCAATGTCGGAGGTTGAGAAAGTTTCCTTTTAGAACAAGTTATAAATTCTGGTTAGTTGTTGTTGAAAACATTTATATAACAAACAATCTTGGAATTGTTTGTGTATTTTTTTACTTTCAACATGTTTCCAAATGTTCTATTAATATTTTCCAAGTCATCTAACCTCTCCACTAATCTGAATTTTGGGTTTGGATCATGTAACAGATACTGTTTTGTATTTATTATGACTTTGTAGCCGGTTTAGACCATGTAATGGATACTGTATTTACTATCAAAATTTTGCAAGGAAACTAAATGTTAACTGAATGTTGCAGATCAGAGCAGTGTGATGGTGTCCAACGTATCAGAAGGAGTCAGCATCCTGAAGATAGAAGGGGTTACTGCCTCTCATGCTGGGGTCTATTTGTGTGTGGCCTCTCATGACAAGAAGCTCACTACGGTCTCTGTCACCAAGGTAAGGGAAATGTAAATAGTACAAGAGTTAACGAAAAACAAACATCTCTAATCAAGAGTTAGGGTAAAATTGGTAAAGGAGAATGTGTGATGACGTCATGTATCATGTGACGTGTATTCGCAGTTTTAAAATATATGTCTGACGCAGCAGACACAAATGTATTTTTACCATGAAAATTACATAAGATACTACGGTTAAAAAGTTAGTTCACTTCAGCAAAAGTACTGTACTTTCAAATTGTAATCTTAGGTATCATACTATTAGAAACAATATTTTGGTTACCGGTATTTATACAGATGGACAGGTCCTGAAATTTCTAGAAATTTGGAAAAAATATATTTCCGATCTTTAGGTGTTCTCAGGACAGGATTTTTTCCAACTCAGTGATTTAGGTAAGGGACTTGGTCCGCCCTGATTCAATCAAACGGTGATCTTGCTGTGATTGCGAGTGACCATATCTCCGTGAACGCGGGAGACAATCAAAATTTCATGGCTATTGCGGGAGACGATGACGATGTCTCAACAATTGCGGAACATGTTTAGGATTTCACCCATATAGTAGCATACTATGATTATGTCTCTGAACTACAGGAGGTAAAAGCGATATTGCTAGGATAAGGGATTTTATTTGTGATAGCATAGAACAGTTTAGCCTAATAAAGACTAAAATTTTCATATGTCTCTGAACTGCAGGAGATAACAGGGATAGTGCTAGAATAAGGAATTTTATTTGTGATGGCATAGAACAGTTTAGCCTAATAATGTGCAACAATTTTCAAACAAATAAATGATTCCCTTGATGAATGGGAAGAAAAAAACCGTCCCAAAAACAAAGAGGGAAATAAATCTGTATCAGCCCTGTTCTTACTGTATGACCCCGTCCATTCCTAGTTGGGTTGGTAACCGTTGTTTGTTCCCGCAGCAAGTGACGGTGGAGCAGGTGTTGCGGCCGCCAGTTATAACCAAGAGACCAAAGTCGCAGGAGTTCCCCACTGCCAAGACAGTGAGATTCCAATGCGAGGCAGACGGCAACCCTCCCCCAGACATCATGTGGTATAGAGACGGGCAGAAACTGCACATCAATGGTAGGAGTCTGGTCACATAGCATCACACTAACAGTTAAGAATTGTTGAAGTTGTTAATCCAATGCATCAGGGCCAAATTTGTGTTCCTAGTTGTGAAAACGTCATGTACAGATTGTGTGAACAAATGTCTTGTACTGTTATTTCAACAGTTATTTACTGTTGGATTAATTCAAGAATTTTTTGTCATGGATGAATACCAGTGTTTCTGAGTACTAAAAGAGTAAGAGTGGTTTTTTGTTTTAGTTGTAAGATTATATCATTAGTTGTTAGATTGGTGAAGTTGTAGTTTATATAATTTATTTCATTATTTTTTCATTGTTCTAAAATTTTTGTTTAGTATTATTGTCTGGACGTTTGTCAATGCTATGTAAACTAGTTAGTTTGCTGTGGCAATAAAGTCATGAGTTATGATTTCTAACGTGCTCTTAGCAACAAATATATCCATCCTGGGTTAAATCTAACGAATAATCTTTTACTTAACATTCATACCCTGGTTAGGATGTACAAACCTAATCTAATTTCCTAACCCTTTTATCCCCAAGTTTACGAACTATACATCTGAATCTGTTTGTCTGTTTAGGCCGTATCAAGCTGAGGAAGGAGCTAGTAGTGAGCAACACAGTCAGCAACGACAGCGGAGTTTATCAGTGTGTAGCCTCAAACAGCGAGGGAGTGGCGTGGGCCGCAGCGAGGCTACTGGTGAATGTGTCACGCGACCAGCCGAGGCCGCCCACGCGAGTGTCGTGCGTGCCTGTGTCTACGACAGCTGTGCAGCTTTCGTGGGAACAACCGTCGAATGCTGGCCTCAAGGCTTTCACCATCCATTATCTGCCCACAGGTAGGGTAGAGAACATGAATTTAATTGTTTAAAGAATTGTTGCAGACACTTTCCATCAATAGTACTGAAGAGTTATTGTTTAACCAATTCAAACCAACCAAGGAAAGATCAAATAAGCAGAAAGTTTAGCTCCATAAAACAGTCTAAAAATCTTTAAACATGTATTAAATACTCAAATTACATTTGTTTGTTTTCCACTATACAATCATCACAAAAATTATACAATAAACACAATTACTCTAACTATCAAATTTGAGATAGTGCTACTCATTCACAGTTTTTATGTTTGCAACACAATTTGAGACCTGAAGAGTAGCATAGCGATTTGCAGGTATAAAGAGTTCACAAACTGTGTGTTACGCAGAGTGCAAAAATCTGAAAGTACATTTGAATTCAGATCTCTTAAACCTGACTCGTATCTTCTGAATACAGGTAATGATTGCAAAAGACATTGTCTTGACGTATCTGCTCCCATGTACAGTCATATTACACGGAACTAGCGGGCGACTTCATGGTACCAAGTCGGAGAATTCAATTTGGAGATCGGATTATCAAGACTGTACTTTAAAACAAAATAACTAGTGATGTAAAATGTCCATAGCAATCCTTTAAACATCATGATTGAACATTACATGATTAAATGTAATAGTGAGGAAAGTTATAATGGAAAACTACTTTTTATTTACTCAGAAATGATGCAATCATTTCGGCAGTGTGAGCTTGTTGAATTACTAATCCGATCTGTAAAAATTTGTTGTTGACAAATTATATTTTACTATAGACACCCATTCAAACATTGTAAGACAAAACTGTTGTCATGTTGTCAAAACTAAAAAAGTCAGAACCATCATAGATAAAAACTACACTAAAACCACCTAAAACCAAACCACACACATGATGTGTGCAAGATAAATAAACTAAAGTATTAAACAGTAAAGAAATTTAGTTACAACATCTCTATATATTGAAGAGCGCTAGACAATCATTTAGAGATTTGTTTGTTTACGTTTGAATATCGGCCATGGACGTAGTGGTTCAAGTCCATGAGTCATACTTAAGTGGCTCTCCAAACCATCTCAAGTCTGAACCAAAATTATTTAACAAAAGGGAATTGAATACTCTATTGCTAGTGTTAAATAACACATTGTTGTTAGACTAATGGTTTATTGATACATTACATTATGATGAATGTGAAATTGTATAAATGTTGATAAATAATAATACATATATACACACCGGGTGTCCCATAATACTCCCCCCTGGTTAATTTTTAAACGGTTACATGTATTCAAACGAGCTTCGATACACTTTACTATGGCAATGTAAAGTACTTTTTGGGGGTATTTTGAAATTCACCCCCTACCCCCAAATATGGGTTGCTGGGAATAACTTAAAATTTTTAAATAGTAACCCCTATCAAGTATCACATAATTTTAAACAATAATTTTGAAGGTCATTGGTTAAAAAAATATCGTCGAAAACCAGAGGTCTCTATCTCAACCCATTACAGAATGGCGGACATTTTTTATTTTTCATCAGCCTGAGAGAGCAAATGTAAACATATACAACAATATCCCCTATTAGAGTTTTTATGGGTTGTACCAGGGAAACTAAACTCATTATTATTTTAACAACACTCTGAATACTCAAAGATTTGGTTTTTTTGTTGTAGGCTATAATGTAGTTTCAAGGGCTGAATTTGGGTTTATGAGACAAAAAATGTCACAGCCTTTACTTTATGCTATTGAGTCTATAGCATATTTATTTGAGTGTGAAGAGGTTAGTTTTTATACTGAATTACATTTAAACTATGTCTAAATCAAACGAACATGTTAAAATTAAAATAACTATTCATTTAGAACTAGAGTTAACCTACTAAAACATTATACCTTATTTGTTTACCGTGTAGATCATCTCCATTTTCAATTTGCCACGTTTAATTACATTTTTAAGCCAATTTCTCTTCAGTAGACGTCCCCTCTTTATTCTTAATTTAATTAACAATAATTTCTAAACAGACGAACAATCAATATTGAAAATATCTACAATTTAATTATGTTCAATAACAAACTCATGATAATGTTTAACATATCAGCTGCTGACCAGCATTGTTGCGAGTTGCGAATATTCTGGTGCCACATTGGTAAAGTATTCCACGGTTTTGAACAGTTGTAATTATCGCATTGTTTGATAAAAAAATACCCCATACATAACCAATATTAACTGGTATTTAGGGGAATGTCATCGTCTTTTGTACTGTATTTAGTAATTTGCCACTATACTGTAGATAGTTTGTTACAAGCATATGTTTCAATTAATTTATTTACATTTGCGTAAAACTGTCATGGCTACCTAGCTTTCCATAAGACCAATGTTGAATATATCTAAATTTCATTTAAAGTTTTGTGACAAAAAACAATTTTTTTCAGAGCAGTGTTTAGCATGGATTGGATATTGTTTTTAGCCTGAAAATAAGATATCCTTAACAATTTACATGAAATCATAGGATTAAAATTCATTGTGTAGCCCCTGAACTGTTGAATAGACTAAAAATTAAGGTACATACCTTCACGTCCACAGTTCATATATGTATGGTTAAACCCACTACATGTTTCGCCTATACATAGGCATTGTCAAGTGGTCCTTCAAGAACGTTTCGTCCATTGTAGACTCGTCAAAAAACATTTAAATAGATACACAAAACACGATACATTGTACGAAACATTTAACACTTAGTAGGCCTACTATTTACCGGTCGCGGTACGGAGGCAGACTGGCTGGAATTATGTAAATCATAGGAGCCGTTTTTGAAACTATTGTGCGCAAACATTACTCGTATTATAGTATGGATTGTAATATTTTTCCAAAATATTATTGGCTGACTAAACATCGTTGTACTATATTGTGACCATTCCCCAGATGGAGGGGAGGAGCGGATGATGGTAGTTGAGATGATCAAAGGGAAAGTTAACCAGAGTCTAACTGTGGACAAGTTGCCTCCGTACACCAACTACACCTTCTACGTCAGGTCCTACAACAGCAACGCTGCTTCCGACAACAGTGAGGAGGTTGTCTGTCAGACGGGTCAAAGTGGTGAGTCTGACATTCTCCACACTTACCTTTTAGGATCATGTTATAAAAAATCATTTAGTACCTGCTTGAGTAGAAATGTTTTTTTTTATTTCTTCCAGTTTTAAGGTTGATGAGTTGTATAACAATTCACGCAAAACTGGTTCTACAACGTCTGTGAACTTTATAAGATTAAAAAATAATTTATAAAATAAACAATCATAAATTAAAATTAAAGATCTTTTAGGGCTTTAAGCTCTATAATTTTATTTCACTACTGCGACATTTGACGTTTAATGTTTAAGTTCTCACTAAATTCTTCAAATGTAAGGTTTTTCTTCTACTTAAAGACGATGATGATGTCTCTGTGACTGCAGAAAATCTTCCTGGTTGTACTGTGATTGCAGGAGTTGTTCATGGTTTTCTGTGATCAGCGAAGACATAACATTGTTACAGCCATCATAGAAGATGATGCATAATTTTTTTTTACTGATTGTAGGATAACAAATCAATACTTTCCAAATCAACCTTGTTTTGTCATGATGCGATTTCAGGCTAGAGAGTCTGGCCCACAGATCCTATTCAGGTAAATGTACTATCCTAAAAAAAATTCTTCAAACCATTGTACTCTGTTACACCCTTTTGCACCAAATGGTTGGAGTAACCTCAAACATGAATGTTGCAGTGCCGCAATCTATTCCCGTGACGAGAGTGACGGCGCAAGGACCCATGACAGTCCAAGTGGAGTGGGATCCACTGTCTCCTCACGTGGCTCAGGGTCAGGTGACCCAGTACAAGGTGCAGTGGAGGCGCAAACACCATCCAACCATCCACGTGGATCAGGTGCCAGGAGATATCAACACCTACGTCATCACAGGTAACAATAGACAATCATCTTTATTCACATAGTGCACAAGTTATTTCTTTTGATTATTGTAGTTTTTGTTACGTATGAGGTTACCGTAGATGTGCCAGAGTACACAACCACTTCATTTTGTGTTGGCAAATATTTTGTGTGTAAAAATCAAAACAACAAACTTCAAAGGTAGAAGTAAAATATTTCCACATAAAGAATGATAAAAAAAAATTGATATTCCTATTCATAACTGTATTGTATTAGGGTACTGTAGTTTTACTGGAGTACGCAATTTTGACAGCATATGTTTGATGTATGTATGGTTTGAGATTGCCTGATCCATATAAAGCTCTTCGATTTGTGGAGAAATTTCCACCCACACTGAAAAATTTTACAACTGTCAGTTTGCTTCCTACGCTCTTTACTGATGTTACTGCGTTCTGCCTATCAGAAGACTTCATTTGAATCAAGATGTCTCCAACTGCAACATTACATCAAAAATTGTTTATTGAAACGTCAAAAACTAAAAAAAAATGTGGGTGTGTCCTCCAGTACTTCTACAGTATCCAAATTCATTACAGCTGGGAGAAAGTGTGTGTATCAAAATGTTAAAATAATCTTGTCTTGCGAGAAAAGATCTCACTTCAAATCTTTTAGTCTGTAGATTATTTTTCTTTGGAAATTTTGGGGAAAATAAAATGGTCCAGTCAGGAAAATAATACGTATTGACTTCAGTTATGGTAAGCAGGGCTAAGTTGTTCCCTTTGTATTTCAAATAATTTATAAAAATTAGAGTATTGAAGCTAAATAGATTGCTTTTCCAAGAAAGTGCTGACGTTTTTCATGGTTGTAGGGCTGATACCAAATACGGAGTATGAAGTGAGAGTGCAAGCCGCCACAGTGAAGGGATGGCCAAGCCTGACTGAACACGAGATGCCTTGGACCTCGGTAGTGACTCCGCCACAACCCTCCATATCTCCCCTGCTGCCCCCACCTACAGTACAGCTGACTGTCATCAACTCTACCACAATACAGGTATAGTCAAGGATTTAGTTAACTCAGAAAGCCCTTTAGGATGCAAATTAACTTGTTCGCTACCGACAATTATTTTGAGCTTTTGAGTATCATTACGTCACACGTGTATAACACTTGTGTTGCTTGTGTACATTGTATCAACATATGTTCTGGCCTATGGCATATGGCATATGGTTCGTCTATTGGGTCTGATGATGATTGGAGTGTCCAATTGAAATCGATCACCATTTAACAACTATCATATGTATTTACCATCTTGTGAATCAACAGTTTAAGTGTAAATATATTATTACTACAGTAGACCCCCTCTTAACCGACCCTAATGGGACCGGACCTAGGTCGGATAACTCAAGAGGTCGGATAAAACGGACAATCCCTATAAAATCATAACATAAGGAAGTGCTATTCATTTGGAATTATATAATCATTATTTTGGAATCATAATTGCATTATTTTTTAAATAAACTACTCTTATCTCCTTTTTCCTATTGATAGAAAAGTCACAAATAAACACAAAACACGGTTAAGTCAAATAGGCCTACTTTCAGTGGAATATATTATAATGCTAGGCAAGAGTCAATAAAATTCCTATTTTAATAACTTTAGTACTGTAATTTATTAATTGATGCTTTACAAATCCATCGTAATGAGGTACAGAACCTTTTGTCAAAATTAAAGATACAAGCAAACCATTTTGTTACAAGACAGGACGTTTATTTATAGCTTCTCACTGGAGGCTCGAGGCACAAAAACTATCTTGACCTTGGAGTTGTTAACCACCCTTCCCTGCCCTCCCAACAAGTTGCGTTGTTTGTTTACTCCAGCGATAAGATAATCAGTTCTCAAAATCGTAACACACTTTATGATGTTATAAAATTGCCGCACAGATAACGAACAGATCAGATGCGCTCGAGCTACGAACGATGATGACAAACTGACGATAGGCTGTGCTATATTTTTTGTGATCAACACAAAATAACTTATTCTTAGTCATATCCTGTGGAGATAAGCGTATGGTTCGGTTCTCATCGCTCAGCGTAGGAGCGGAAATGCCGAGATTCCTAGAAAGCGGCGGTTAAAACGAGCTGCTCTCAAAGCAAGGTCGGTTAAAACAAACTGTATTATTTTACGATCGAAGGCGGATAATCCGATTATCGGTTAATACGAGGTCGGTTAAGAGGGGGTCTACTGTAGTGATATTAGATGTATAACTTTTTTTCAGATATGTTCTGACTGCCTCTATTCAAGTCAGGGTTAACGTGAAGATGATTGATGAAATTTTATAATTAATACAGCAGAACTATTGTACTTTAAACCTTCCTTAAACAATTTTATCACTAATTGTCTTTCCAGGTGCGATGGACCATGCTGGCAGAGTCTGTGGAAGTGGAAGGCTACCGACTGTCGTATCGCAAGCACAATTCTGCCCCGTCCAGTCCCATCCAACTGCCTTCAAACAGCAGTGATTACATGCTGCTTGGACTAGGTAAATATGTTACAGTGTGTAGTGTTAATAATTCCTATCTTGTTGGGAAGACAGAAAAAATAATTTTGTATTTATATCAGGGGATGGGATGCAATAGGATTTTATCTCATTTCTCATTTCTGATTTGCGGGACATGAACGAGACAGAATTTTTCTTCACATATACTGAAGGGAACTATTGTTTGTTTTAAAAATCTTGAGTAAAAATTCTTGCAAACAGCAATAATTAATCTTGGACCTCACAAACTAAAGTCCCCCGCTCTACCACTAGACCGCCGTGCCCCCCCCCCCCCCCCCCCCCGACGGTGGCACTAGCTTTACTAACTATCTCCCACAATTGCAGGGCCATCATCGTCAACTAGGATCGTCGAGTCATTACCATCGTCTCCTGCAATAGCTGTGAAATCATAATCATGTCTCGTTATCACAGCGAAAGTACTGACATTTGGAATATTCTCAGTCCTGAGAAAATAGTTAACTAAATGCAACCCAGGCCAAAAAATCGAGATTTCTTTGAAAATTTCCTAAAACTTCAGGTCTTGTCCATCCATACATAAAATATAGGGGAAAACCTTAACAAAATCTGGCATGCAATAGGTTAAGGTAGAGCTAACACAAATTGATGTCTTTTGCAAAGGTATAGCTATCCTTCTATAAAGTGTGAAAGCAGCTGTTGTCATTCACAGATCCGCAGACCTGGTACGAAGTGCAAGTGCAAGGGTTTGTAGGAGAAACAGCAGGAGAGGCGGGGGTGAGAGCTATCCACACATTGCCTCCACTACACAACGCCACCCCCGCACCTGCTCTTGCCCCGCCTACCAATCTAGAGGCTAGCCCCGCTTCAGCATCCGCTATCAACCTTACCTGGGACATTCCCCCTGCGTCTCACAACAATCACAGCTACTACACTGTCAGCTACCTCATCGTCTCCTCCTCCCCCAGCGAGGAAAACAATACCAGCTTTCTACACAGGTAAGTAAAATCAAACTATTAATGAAACACCAATCTTGATAATCCAAATGTTATGGAACCCACAGGTTCAGATAAACAAGAATTCCTTATTGCTAAGGGTATATTGCTGAATACCCATGATTAGAAGGAAATTATTTTAAAAACAATTATTTTATGAAGATATGAGACATAATTACATCGATTTACGATATTTACCATATTTAAAAAATATATATTTACAGTTTTGACTTGCGTACTTCCATGTAGACTTGTTATGAAAGAAAAAAATAACTCGAACAATACATAAAATAACACTATACATTTTTTGTCCTAGGACACAGGGCTCTAGCCTGGGATAGTTTTTTATGCTACTTCAGGCTTGGCCTAGGGGTTGCGCTATAATCACTTAGATGAAATTCATTGCTAATCGAGCAGGATTTGAACCTGGGCTTGAAGTCACACATTCTACCACCAGACCAGCTTGCTCCCCAAAAAGCACTAAACGTAAAACAAAACTGAAAGCTTTTTTCAACTGAACTTTACAGTAAATATTTTCCTGCCTAGCAACAGGTCCAATGTCTACGTTGTTGAATTTGAAATGTAACCTTCACGAGGTTGTCAGACTACTAAACTTTTTGGACTGGTAAATGTCAGATTATCAAGATCAAACTGTAATATCAGATGTTTGTACGGTAGTCTTGATTATCTGACCTAAACCAATAGCAGAAAGGTCGAATAAGCAGAAAGTTTGGTTAACAACAAACTCAATAAAATACCATTGTAATAGTAGCTTATGCAACAATTGCGTAAAGATAGTGTTAAAGACACTAGAAAATGTAAGGAACGAGCCTTGGCGAGTGCCTTTAAAACTTCTACAAGTGTCGTTAACAGTAACACTAATTACGCGAGTTGCGCACACTACTTTGCCTACGACAGTGTTTTAACTACTAAAAATCACTACTCTAAACTTCAAAGAGAGGTTATGTTTTCGTTTATAACCTCTCATTGCCACTGACAGTGACACAACGAAACATTGTACCAAACACTAATTGCACCAATCAACAATTAAATTGGCCTGAATGTCTGATTGGTTGAAGATCAAACTATTACAATTTTACTTCTTCTCTCTCAATCCTTGAACCTCATTGGTCCGTTACCTGTGTTGTTATGAGTAAAACTATGCTGTTATGAAAGTAAACAATGCTGTTATGTGAAATTTTTCAATTCTAAGAACTAAACTGAAAAAGTTACTTAAAAAAAACAGTCGTAGGTAAAATCAATAAAGTTGTTACACCTTCTTTCATACTTTATTCAAGGCTTTGTCTTCCATTGAAATCTACAAAATTTACAAAGTAAAAACACAGCACACACCACTGCTGTAGGGCCTAACTTTAAAATGTAAAGTAAAGGGATACTCCTCCCCTCAGGGTCTCTGTTTTCAATGTGAGTAAGACTTTAGCAGAAGCAGAAAGGTATGCGGGTATGAAAAATTTACAAACTGTGCATCAGGCTAAACTGATCAGTACAACACCCTAAACCCTGGCACATTTTTTGAGTAGTCGGTGAAAAAATGGTTGCCTAGACGTACCCACTAAGGTAAACACTAAACAGTCATCCCAAACAGAAACAACATGCAATTTCACAGTACTTGTTGTCTGCAGAGAGGATTGATAACATGGGAGGTCAGTTAATCGAAGATCAGATAATAAGGAATACTGTATTACTATATAGAACAGATTGTTCAGGCTACTTTGTAGTTGTTCATGGAAAATTATGTAGATGGAACACCAAAAATATTTTTGTAAAGAATATGTTTTTTGTTAGTTTAGCTCCAGAAAAATTTACTTATTTGACACTTGTTTATATTGTGTGACACTTATTTTTCCTTTGTGTGACAGTACAAGCAACGGAGTACGAGTGAGTGGACTGAGACCGTACACTCTTTACCAGTTCAAGGTTCGATCCCACGATCACAACAATCGACACAGCGAGTACAGCCAGATAGTCGAGTGCCAGACCTTAGAAGATGGTGGGTGATAGTTCAGTTGATACATCTTTCTTGTTATGTGATAGATTGCCTAAACCACTTTTATGATCCACTACACAACTTAGAGTGCATTTAGAGTGCATCGAGTTATTTAGAGTGTTGAACTGGTTACATGTGCAATAGAAACCTTCTCCCACCACGATCGTTTTTGTTTTGTACAGTCACCTCAATAACTGCCGTTAGATCTCATTACTATAATATAATGTAATCAATCAGTAATGAAAGAGTGGTAGTGTTTGTTTTTTGTCTCTCTTGCACCATCCTCCCTATTGGGAGGGATGTATACGTGTATACACCATCTTAATTGACATGATTTAGTTCCATCTAATTTTGGATCATCACAAACTAGTGGGATTGTATAAAAGTATAAGACATGTTTTGTTCCTTTACACAAAGATAAACACACATGAAAACTTTTTCTGTTATACAAATATACCCTTTCTTAAAGAAATATAATGAAATTAAAATACTTTTAATATTGAGGCGAACATTAGGACCACATGGTCCTTTCTTACAGTTAACCTCTTATGTACTAAATATAAACTAAACAATGCATTTTTATAAAACTTTTAAAACTATAATCAAAATAATAAGTAAAAACTAAAGTTATAAATCTTTGTCCCTAATATATATACCATAATTACTGTCTTTTTTAACAGCAAAAGTACAAAATAATCTATACAGTAAACACAGTTATAGTAGAAACACCAATTAATAGTTTATGTAACAAGTTAGTTTTGGCAACAAAGACCACTCGGCTTATTATTGCATGAAGGAGAAATGGATGGATACACATTTGACTTTCCCAGAAAAGAGTTTTAGGCAGTTAACAGCACGTTTTATTCACAAAACAATTAATTGATATTTCGTCCCTTCAAGGGTTTTCTTCAAAAGGAAGTAACACCAGGAAAAGAAGTTGACTCAATACTTTATAGTTAGAAACCAAAGAGTAAAATATTCGTACTAGTAATATATATGTTAGGGATGGACGAGATTGGATTTTTAGTTCGAGACGAGACAAGACGAGATTTTTTATTTCTCATAAAATTTCGAGACGAGATCGAGACGGGATTTCCCTTCTCATACACAACGGGAAATGCACGTTCAAAATTTTTACCTGATTTTGTAACATTGTTAGATGACTGTTTAAATACAAAAATAATGATAATAGGCAAGAATATTTACAATCTTTTATTAAAAAACATCAGCATAACATTTTTTTATTAATTACGCCTAACTTATTAAAAATGCCTACGATTAGGAAACATAGTGATATCAGTTAGGATAGAGTTCAACTTATCCTAAAATAAAATAAATCATAAAATAAAAGCAATATTAATTTGTTATAAAATAGTTAGGTACTTGTTTTGACTTTTTATAGTAATAAAACATTCCTCGCACTGCTTACACTTAACAAAACTTCTCAAATGTTATTAAAGTAATATTATTAAAATAATTAAAGTAATATTTACATTTAAGGAATTAATTAAATAAGAACGCCTTCGCAAAGGAAACGCAACTACAACACGCTCCTGTATTGCGGGTATTGCATTGACTTTCTGCAGGCGTTTTTAATTTTTTTTTTTTTTTTTTATTCTCGTCTCGATAAAAATCTCGGCCAAAAAGAAATCTCGTCTCGTGTAACAAGATTTAAAATTTCCCGAAAATTTCCCGAAATTTCGAGACTTGACCATCCCTAATATATGTATTTAAATACATAACCTTCTATATTACAGTGCCGGAGAAGGTGCTGGAAGTCCAGTACAAG
This sequence comes from Macrosteles quadrilineatus, assembly GCF_028750875.1. Taxonomy (NCBI): domain Eukaryota; kingdom Metazoa; phylum Arthropoda; class Insecta; order Hemiptera; family Cicadellidae; genus Macrosteles; species Macrosteles quadrilineatus. Next base: position 8,052,311 of record NW_026542600.1, on the reverse strand, counting down.
CCTCTGAATACGAGCAGTGTGAAAGTTATGTGGAAGGAACCGAATGTTACCAATGGGAACATTGTTGGTTACGAAGTGAGCTACGCACGACAGCTGATGTTGCCCCCGGAAAAGTGGAAGAACGTTACGGTTCACGACACCAAGACCTGGACTGAGGTAAGTAGATTATGCAATTAAAACTAAATATATTCTGATCTCAAGTGTCTTAATCACTTACATTCGCGCCTCACCCCTCTGTATTCAGTGACTAGTAGATTATTTATTTCCTTGCTACGTTGAAAGATGATAAAATATTTAAGTGTTTTATTGAATTTTTAGGCCTCCATCTGTTTGTCTATACTATAAATATACTATTTTACTTTTAATTTAATATGAAAACAACAAATGTTGTAAACATTCTTTAAAAGTTAAAAAGGAATGAAGAAAATGTAATACACATCAACTAACATAGTTTCGATGCCATTTTAATTATATTAAGAATACATTCATAGTACTTGTTAAAACTAAAACTAATGTATATAAAAGGAAGTCAATGTGACATGTTTATGAATTATTTGGTAAAAAAATCCAACAACAAAATGGGAATTCACTTAGTTTGCAGGTTCAACAATTGCATTAATTCAGCAACTCGTCTGTTGATTTCACAGGTGTCTGGCCTTTCCCCCAACACCAAGTATTACATGGTAGTACGTGGGGCCACGTCAGCTGGGCTAGGAGCCCCTTCAGACCCTAGGGAGGTGTTCATCCCTGCTAGGGAACGCCCTCACACCAGTCCAGCCCCTACCCCCACCCCTGTCAATACTACCCAGCCCAATGATCAGTTCCTTGGTGAGTATTTAGCTTTGAGCTATAGGAGTTAGCTCTTCTCATTGGATATTGTGCCACTGTCAGGCATTTTGTAGTATACTTGGGATGGTTTGAACCTATTTTGAGTCTAGATTTGGGTGTCGTCCATTAATGCCCACTGGCTCAGAGTTACAAGTTCTTGAAATTACTTTTGAATTTGAGCAGAGCGTCCAAATGATACTTTACCCTCTGGACTTGTACTTACCAAAATTACAAACCAACCAGGCTGAAGTAGTAAAACTCTAAACTAGTGCTACCTTAATATCAAACCCAGTGGTAGCTTCTGATTGATTATAATGCTGCCAACGATACTTAGAGTAGTTATAAAGAGTAGAAGACAATGTGTAACTAGGTGTCTTTGGTAATCCCAAAAATTGGAATGTGACGGGAAAGAAGTCGTTTCCTACCTATTAAATAAATCTAAGATAAAGGGTGGAAGTTAGGAAATGACAGAATCATTTCTTCGTAATCGTAAGAGATTATGATCAGAATCAATATTATTATCTTCCTAGAGAATGAACGCTGTTTCTAAAATATGTAGATTTTTGTGTTAAGTCAAATAATTTTACTTTCACAAACTTTAATTGGTGTGACTTGCAACCTAACCTAAAATGTGATTTTACAGGTGTACTGCTGGGCTGTGTGATAGGAGGTTGTTGTGTAATTCTGTGCATGGCCACGCTCATCTACAGGCGCAAGTGCTCGACGCACGCTCAGTGCCGCACCACCCAACGTGCCTCTAATGGCGCTCAGTGCTTCCATTCTACTCCAGAACACCATGAAATGCAGTGCCTACCCCATCACCTCGACACAAAGGTACGGTCTTATAACAGGATGGAAATACTGTGGAATTGTTGGATAGAATTGTTATTTATAGCAACCTCATCTTTGGTAGTGTATTAACTATTCAACTACATGCTCCATGGCGGACAATTCTCATTGCCTAGCTAATTCTAAAATTTATTCAAATATTTTTACTATGGTTTTGGTGAACTCAAGTTTTATAAAGGAGTACTGTTAAAAAGGGGTTAACTATAAGAATAGGTAAGATCTTATTAGACTATCGCTAAGTAAAAGTATTTCTTCATATTTGTTTAAGACCTGCCTTAATAGTGCTAAAAACTGACTTAAGCTAAAAATAGCTTGTTTTGAGTCATGTTCAGCGGACGGTTACTTGACCAGTGCTGAATGTGCTTAAGGGAGTAAATTATTGTATTCCATAATATTTATTCAATAAAGAATTTTCCTATTTCTATCTAACTTAAGTAATTTTCTTCATAATATAATTGTTTAACACAATTACTTGTTGTGTTCTATTTAAATGTTCCTGGTTGATGCACACGTAGTATGTAAATGTAAATTACCTAAACATCTTGTTTACTCACAAGAAATTGAGGACATTTTCTGTAGGCCATAAATCGAGCTAGTTAGTTTGTAGTTTTAGCTCTATGTTCCATAAGTAAAGAGATTCAAGACATGGTTACCATTGTACTCAATATTGTTTAAAACCATTCCTGAAGTCTGTATTTTCATCATTTAATTTGATAAACATTTTCTCTATAGTTTCTTTTAGATTTTAAAACAAAAATATAAAGTTTTTTTACACGTTTTGCTTTATTTTGCAACAGGGTGGTCATGCCAATGGCGAAGTGAATGGTTTGAAGCTGCCTTTACTGAGTAACGGACGATTGCCAAACGGACTGGTGACAAGAGAGAGAAGTGTAAGAATCACAGAAAACCCACAGGTAAATACTTGCAAGGTTCATACTTATAATCAATCCATCTACCTTTCAATATAAACAATAAACGTTGTCGCAATTTTTGAATTTTTATATAACAAAGTACATTAACTGAACTGTAAAGGCTCATGGAAAAACTTATTGATGCCTGTGAAAAATTTTTGCAGGAACACAGGATCAAACCTCTGTCTTGTGACTATAAAGTTATTTATTTATTTATTAAAATACATCACATAACGCCTAAGGTGTGCTTCTGCACGCAGGCAGGTAAATTGTCAAAAGATACTTAGAATGCATAAAATTATCAATTATTCTAGAAAAAGTTTACTTGAACCCAATGTAAGTTATTAGAATTATATTTTTGATACTTATATTTTGCAACAGTTTGTTACAGTTTGAGTGCAGTGTAACAGTTTCTTGTGAGGAACTGCGCCAGCCCAGCTATGAGGGAGACAGCCTGCTGAGTGGCCACAGCATCAATGACACTTTGTTGTTACAGTTTGAGTGCAGTGTAACAGTTTCTTGTGAGGAACTGTGCCAGCCCAGCTATGAGAGAGACAGCCTGCTGAGTGGCCACAGCCTCAATGACACTTTGTTGTTACAGTTTGAGTGCAGTGTAACAGTTTCTTGTGAGGAACTGCGCCAGCCCAGCGACGAGGGAGACAGCCTGCTGAGTGGCCACAGTCTCAATGACACTCAACTGACCACAATCAATTCACACACACTGACACAGTCTCCGTGCGCGCAGGACAAGCATGAGCCTGATGACGGGTTCCATGAGAGTCACCAGCCGATGGTGGGGCCTAACGGCTGAGTGCCTCACCTCGCTCCACCCCGCTCCCTCCGCCAATGCCCCACCTCGCAACAGTGCTACATCGCAGCCAACAATCTATCCACTATTATTATCATATAGGCCCTAACATAAATTTTATACAGTATATGAGATGGTTTATGTTTAGAATTTCGAAGTAGTTGAACTAAGCAATATAGGAAGTGACCTAAACATATGGGATTAGCATTCCGTAATCTTAGAGATTTTTTTTCAATTTTATCATTGTGGATTTAGTTAATGTTAAATCGAGTTTTTTTCACATAATCTAACACGAAGCACCGAAATTAACAATGTTTCCGCGACGAGGTTGCTTGGTGGTCGGCCGTCTCATAGCAACCCTTTAGCCAATCTTGCAATACATAACATATAACCGTTACCAAATATAAGCTAGGGTCCCGGGTGTGAGCCCTTGTTCCTACGTACAACGACACTTGTCGCGACAAGGCTACGCGAGCAGCTTTTAATGTAGATTTATTTTAGATTAAGTCAAATAGTGGATTTTAAGAGATAATAGCTTAGACTATATTTTTTTTAGATTTAATTGTTAATAAACTTAACGGTGTGAAAGTGAGTGGTGGTCGCGCGTGTGTTGTTTTTATGTTCGCTGATACAACATCGTAAAGTTCAATTTATGAAACAGGGAATTTTTGTAAGACACTCGTCGCAGCTGTTCCGAAAGTTCTACGTGTTCCCTCGATCGTTCATAACCTTTTTTTATATATATTACATAGATATTAATAAACTGGTACCTGATTTTATTTTTTTTACATTGTTTTTGTATGATAGATGTATAGTCGTGTAAGCGTTGTTTCTTCTACGTGTGTATTCTAGACATAGTACAAAGGGCGAGTCGGACTCGTCCGCTTTTCTTTATCTCGGTGCTTTATCGGATGTTTTGCTTTTCACTATTTTCAAAGTTAGATTCGTCTTTGGTGCCTTTCACAAACGAGTAGTATGAAGGTGACTACAAAATTATTGATCTATCTACGTTTTTCTTAGTTGTCCGTCCATTTTGTCGGCCCGGCCCTCATCGGACTAATCCGATACGTCAACATTCCTTCAGTTGAGATTCAATATTCCATACAGAGTACCTTGCACCAAACGTTCCTCACATTGCCACATACAAAATACCTCACAACGGTCATGTTCCACATTATTATTTTAGTCTGCTGTTTATTGCAGTTTGCCTTTTGTCGTCGATTTCCATTCTGTTAATTCGAAGAAGGTAGATATGAAATTATCATGAAGCGACATTATTCTCTCTTTTTTAATTAACTATTGATACATAATAGTTTTACGAATTAATTATTTTAAACTAAATATATATTTTCTATATTTCTTTTCTCCTACCACATAACTTTTCAAAGTGGAGTAACTTCATTTTGAAATAAACTGACTACTGTGGTTTTTTATTATTTTTTCTGCAAAAAAATTTTATGGGCACATAATATTTGTTTACCAACATATTTGCTTAAATGCTACATAATTTATGTTTTTGAATAACTTTAAAAAATACAATAATGTGGATTATAGTATCAATATGCAAGATTTGTTTACGTTAAATAAAAAATGGGAATCTACCCTGGTAATTTTTGTACTGTTTTACGTTGTATGTTTAAATAAACATTCTTTGTTGCATGATTTAGTTGTTAAATAATGTATATCTCATATTTCAATTATTTATGTAAAATTTACCAAATTTCTTTTTCTCTTATTATGTATATCCTTTGTTAAATTGTTTCTGAATCATTCATAAAACTAATATAAACCCAGTTTTAAGAAACCTAGTTAGTCAGTTAAAATTCATACCAGACTACATAATAGTTACATAATATAAACATTTTGTGTTGAAAGACTTTTGATTGTGTTTGCTACGAATTAATTGAACGATTACATAATTTGTAAACATAATAATTTGTGTTGATAGTTTTACTCTCCAATTACTTTATGCAGTGTCATCTTTCAGACATACTTGATAGACATAATATCGAACATAAGACAAAATGCAATAAACCTTTTGCCATATTATTTAAGTTTATTCCAGAACTGTACAAACTCGATTTAGGTTAAGTCCACCTCCTAGGTTTACCCTTCCAACCTATCCTACATAGGCTATAGTGGGTTCATTTCCATTATGTTCCTCCCACTCCAAGTCAACGATGGTGCCTAGTAGGTTTTCCCATGTATCTAAATGTACTTACGGCTTTTCTGCGTTCTTGTTTATTGTACTTTGTGTATTTTTACCGTAAAATAGATCTACAATATTTTCCATAGCGTTGTTTAAGATTACTAGTTAGATAGAACACTGTATAATATTGCAACTACATACCTCGAATATCCGCTCGCAAAAGCGCTGTGAGTTTCTCTCCACCTTTCTCCAGTACAAACTAACGGCCTAGATGTCCGTGCAAGCTGGGTCCCGTTGTCGTCATGTCGTAAACTCCTCATTTCTCTCGTTCTTTTCTCCAATTCCGTCTGTTCGCAATCCTTCCTCTTAACGTTTCAGTTAAAAGATCACTTGTTAGTTTGACTCTACAAGTGGCTTTTCTTAGTATGAGTTCTAAAACATTATTTCACATTTTTTTGCAATGCAACAAAGATTTATTACTGATCACAAACTAAATTACAATAAAAAAAATTCAGAGTTCAAACCTCTGGTAAGTTAATAAGTAAACATAATATTTTCATTGAAGATTTAGCCTCCAGATTGCTCAGTAATATTGAGAAAACGTTTAAACTTTGAGTGTAGGCTCAAAGTACAATCCTTTGTTTGTTTGATGGCTTCAGGACTTAAAAGAGGCCTTGGGGCTATTAAACATTCCATCTGATATAGTTACAAACTTAAGACTAGTCGGTGGCGTATTAATCTAATATTGCTGTGTAACTGTAAAGACTAAAATTTATATATGTTTTAATTCCTTGTTGAAATTTTTTTCTTCCTCTAGCCTTTCTTAACAACATCATAAGTTTCCAAAAGATTTAGGATTGATTGGATATTTTTTGTGAACCAGTAGTCAGCCTCGGGCCTTAGTCTTTTTCATTGTATTGGTTTGATCTTGCCTTCCTAGTTTTCCATCTATTTATTTATCAACTATAAAAAGAATTTTAAATTTTAAAGAGACAAAGAATTTAATCTTTTTCTCAAACATAGATTGGTTAAAATATGTAAATAGAAAATATGATAACATTAACACAAATACTTTATAGGTACGAGTGAGCAACAGTAGAAGTTTTAAAATGCATTCTTATTCTTAGTAATTACTTGTAGGTAAAGTTGTCATAAAATATTATTATTTGTACAAGTTTATTGGAGACTTTTGAGTCTAAAGTCACTTTTTCCCCTCCTTATGCCCTCTTCCTACTGCGTACAGCGTATTGTGTATTATGTATTGTAGGGTTACGACAAGACAACGGTGTGTAGGGCCTGTGAATGCCTTTGCCTTTACCGTTTGCTCACTGCAGTTTACTATGCAATACTTTTATACGACATCGCGCTGTGCACACGACACGCACGACTGACACAGTCATAACCATTCCTACTGTCTTCACAGGGTCGCCTCTTTCTTTGTACTTTTGTAAGTTAAGCTTCTTCCCCTATAATATAGTCACTGTACTTATCGATTTCACTTGAATCTTAAGTCAGTGCGGAACAGAAGTTTCAGTAAAGACCGATATTAAAAAATATCGAAGCGGATATAAAAGCAGATCTTTTGGAAGCTAGTTTTGTGTTTACACGATTAATACATTTTATTCGACTTTACATGAGAATCTCCTGTTTTGCACTTAACAACGGAGACATCGTAACTCGATACGATCGTTAGGGATCGATTATCGAATGTCGAAAGTTTTAGAACCGTTGTCGCCTTACTGTAGATAGGCCAGGATGAGTTTAGAGTAGTCTTTGTACGCAAAGTTCCTCGGATGTTTCACGAGATTTGTTCGACACAGTGACTTTTTTACGCCGTTTTATATGTTTACCATATTTTGTATGACCGATTTTGTAAGCGAGCGTACAAACGGGTTTTTTACTATGAAACACAGTGTACAATAGCGACGTGAGTACAAATATGTATTTAACGATATCGGATAAGTTTTGTATGCAGTAGATTTTATACGATAGTGTGTGGTGTTGTTATCGGGTGATCCTGTGTTGACAATCTTGGTGTCTGCACAAAGATCTAAATGTTTCTGTTACGTTGGAGTTTAGTTTCTAATGCACATGTTGTACTTAAGAGGTGCGGTCGGTGTGCTCAACAGCCTGAGTCAGTCGTGCGTGTTGCAAGTGTCGCGTCGCAACTATCGCAGAACGCGAGTATCTGAGAGAACCTCACAGCCCTGCGATGCGACGTCGGGGCGTAAAGCCCGGCGTCTACTTATTTTTGTAATATATTCGTGTAAACTCATTGTAATTTGTGGTGTCTTTGCTATTGTCGGTTGACATTCAAATACCAAAAAGAAAAAAAAAATTAGGTCACTTTTGGACAGCACTTTTGAAAATGCCCCTAATCTCTTAACAGGTACGAATAGTCGAATCGCTTGATAGTATTATAATTATGGTTTGCGGCACATGTCAGTGGTTTTCTGTTTTTCTAGTATCGATCTATGCACAATGTATACGCATAATACAGTAGTATGTAAGAGTGAAATTCGTCTTACGAAAGTATCTTCGATTCGTATAAAGGTCATTTGAATCAGTGCCGAGAGTCATGTTAAATATAAATTTGTAGAAAGGGTTCGATCGACTTTTGTTTTTAAGTATGTGTCTATAAATTCGATATGTTTTGTTATCCTAAAGCGAGTATAACTGGCATAGAACATTTATTATTGTAACCTTTGTGTTTATGTCAGTTATTGCATAGTCGTCCGCTTTGAAAGCCGGAATTGGCCATAATAGAGTTGCAAGAGGTGTCCTCTCTAATGCAAATCGATTGCGTTATATTATCACTGTTTATTCGATCGATAAAATTAGTTTACGAAAAATTAATTTTCTGACATATCTCGTTTGATTCAGTGAAGGTAACTCTAGCACCGAGGAAGGCCAAATCCGGTGTTCATTAACCATAATCCATGTGTGAATGTTTAATCATGTGCGAATGGTCGCTTGTTAGTTTCTCGTTTATGCTAGAACTCTGCTCATTTACTTAGAACTTGTTGCTCAGTTGTTCAACACGTCCATTACGGGACGTTTCATCTACCTCATACTGGCAATATGGTATTACCTTTGTGTATGTTTCTATTATTTAATATACTGTACATTACGATTGCATTACTACCGTAGTCACTAACGGTAACTCTTGTTTCAAGACTGTGAGCATTACATCGCTCAGCTCTGTACACTTAACTTATTTATCCAGCCAAGTACTCTTATGTCTGCTGTTTACGAATTATTTGCAGATTATATACTCAGTATTATAAGAACAAATTTTCAGGTACAGATGTGAAATAAACCAAAACTCCTGTTATTTGTGTTTGTTCATTTTACCACTGTGTTCCGTAATTAAGTGCTCTATGGGATTTTAACCTTGTGGCTATCAAGGTGTAAAATTGTTGTGTTTGTATTCCAACCATAACTATGTATTCTTGTTAGAGATGAGGACAGGTTGTATAAATTTCATTTTCTCAAACAACCTCATTTTTGAGTACTTAGTTACTTTTAATTGTTTTGAAAGTAAATTCTTACAGTGGATTGCAAGTGAAATACTTCTGTTATAGTTCATTTGATTTGGAATTTACTAAACAAATATGGTAGTTTTGTGACTTCATAAATAATAATTATTGTTACAAATGCAGTTTGATTACATAAGCAATATCAGCAGTGAACTTATAATCATTGCCTGATGTGATTAATTTAACTATGAAATTATCAATTAGAGAAGAATAGCAAGTGTGATGTGCTATTGCGCAAGTCCTGGAGAACCATTCCCAACACTTAAGTTATTTGGTAATCATAAAAAAAATTAATTACCTTTAAATTGGTATCACTCTCAGTGTTGTTGGGAGCCTTTCTCGACATCCTAATTTACACAATATCTTTACCCTGCAATAATAATACAACTATTGAGTAAAACATTTTTATAAACTTAAATATTCATATACTTTAATTGTTGAGAGCATTATTATTGTAGTTATATGTATAAACTTCAGAGATTAGTTACAAGTTACGAACTTGAAGGTGAACTTGGATCTGAATTACTTTCTATCACCTATAACTCTTTTTAAAATTATGTCAAGATTCACACAATATAATATATGTACAACAATAGTTGATTGTCGATCAGCTGTTTCTACAAATTGAATATCTAAGTTACATGTTAAAATTTGCAATTCAGTCATTTCCAACTTTCATACTTGCATAAACAATAACTCCAGTAAAGGTTATGTCAACATTCAAACAATTGTAATTCATATAAGTCCTACAGCTGTAAGTAATACAGCTGATTGTTGGCCAGCTGATTCTTTGAATTTGATATGGTTTTTCTTATCTTACATTTTAAGGGCATTTTAACATGTTGTCAACATTTATGACTAATTAAGAACTATTATGTTTGTTAAATTAATAGGAATTTCTATCTACAATGAGTAGTTACTGTGTATCGCTTAGCAACCAGAAAGCTGCTGGTTCGATCCTGAGTAACTAAATACTCAACATGGAATGTTGGAGTAGCTTCAATTAGGACCAGCCATAATTGGTCCTGACAAATGAAACAGCTGATCTTAGTCAGTAACAATGCTACACGGATCATCTCACCCTATTCTACACTCATCTTCCATTCAAACTGAGCTTAAAATACTCACCTAAATAGTGTTGTCTCATAAATAGTAATAATTATTATAACAGGAATACAAGTTACAATTAGTCCTTACAATTATTCCTGTAGGAGAAATAAGGGACAGAGGAAACGAGCTTATCGGTCAACCGTGCGGTTTCAGCTATAGCGAAAATATACTTGTGTTGGTGGGTACTGTAAGGAAATTCCTATCGTACAGGGCATAGGGTCTTCTTCCATTGTAAGCGTTTTAGTACAGGAGGGGGGTGCGGGACTTGGTCCTAGACACCAGCACTAGTGCTATACACCACTTAAGTACCATGAATGTATCCTCTGTTCCTTATATCTCTGTTTGTAGGACCATGTTTAATCTAGAGAAATTTCAAAGCAAGCTTGGGACCTGAACAGGTTTTTACAACGAACATTTTTGTAACATTCATATCAGACCTCAATACATAAGTTCCAATTCCATATAATCTTTGGACAGATGTAGAGATGACCACAAAAAGTTAAGAGATCCTTTCCAATATTTAAATTTAAATGTAGTAGGGATGTACGAGACGGGATTTTAAGTTTGAGGCTAGATTCTTTTTTCTCATCACATTTCGAGACGAGACTTTAGATTTCATTACTACCGGGAATTATTCGTTTGCACAGTTATACAATGGTTAATAAACTAAGTACTATTCAAACAAAAACTAAACTGCAATAACCAAATTGTTTATTACAAAGGTTGATATAAAAAGAGTGTACAAAATAACAAAAGCTTACAGGAACTTAAATAGTTATGAAAATCTTGAATAAGAAGAAATAAAAATTAAATAAGACAACTGTAACATGCACATCCAATATTAACTCACAACAACAATCTATTAGAGACGAGAGAAAATCGTGGCTTGTACGGTGTTACTTCTGATCTCAGTGATAGTAAAATATACAGTAAAACCCAGTATATCAGGTATATTAAGGACCTAGGTCATAATGGATAAACAAATTACCGGATAAACCAATTTTACTGATTTTTGAGATGTACACAGTTAAAAACGCCTTCAGAAAGCAATGCAATACTCGCAATACAGGAACGTGTTGTTGTTGCGTTTTCTTTTGCGAAGGCTTTCTTATTATTAATATTATTTATTTTTATAATCTTGTCTCTAAAAAGTCTTGGAACAAAGTCGATCTCGCTCGAACTAACAAGATGTTTTTAATCTCGCAAATTTCTCAAAAACTCGAGACCCGTCCATGCCTAAAATGTAGTCAATCCTTTCAAATTTGTAACTGCAATCACCAAAAAGCAAAAAGGATTTGCTTAATAAAATAGAATAGGCTGTAGTATTCAATGTGTAGACCATCAAATATGACACTTCACATGTTTATCCATCAAAATCAAGCCATGTGATTTGCAACATCACATTTTAATGTACTAACTGTGGTATCTTGACTATACAATATTTTACATGTGTACAAAACAATACTCATAAAAAATATCAATAATCGTCTAAACTGTCAATCGGTATTGATTGTGCAATCACATTGAGCCTCTATTAAGTTAATGATGATTGGACGTCAAATAGAGTGTTTCATCAACATTTTGTAATTACTAAAATCTGTTGATCAAAGAGTGACTAAAAATACTATGGCTCACCTTTTTAATGTCTAATATCTCTTAAAAATGACTCGTACGTGAGTCGAAACTAGTTTCCATACAGCAGTGCAACAGATCGCATAAATCAATGTATTTTACACCAATTTATAAAAGGTATATATTGCCTGATTCATGGAGTGATCTAAGATAGTTTCATACTTTTAGAGTCCATATTCAGCTGGTTCTAGATTATGTTACACTTATGAAACACACTGAAAAAATTAAACCAATACAAACTGGCTGAGATTAACATTTGCAGAATCATGTAGAACCACTTTGTATCAAATTAAAATTCCTTATTGACTCGTGACATCTTTGAAAAGTACAGTACAATGATAGGAGTGTCGTCATAACAAAACTATAATTTATAAAACTGCTAAGCCAAATGTTGTTAAATGTTATCTAATTTTTTTTTCGCCTCCGGATTACGTTGAATATATAAAATGGTGTAAATTCGTGCTTCTAAGTAATCCAAATTGTTGCAAAGACGCAACTAGTTTGGACTTAACGAGGACATCATCAGGTGTCCAGGGAATGTCAAAATCACTTCATCAGAGGGTCTTCGATACATATCACATATATTTTGATCCATCAGGCTGTAACGCATCATCTTTAAACTGTTGTTACCATTTTTATTAGTCTTTCACTCGGTTTAAATGTACCTTTTTTTGTATCTATGTTCGTGTGGGTGTTTGTGTTTAAATGTACAATATGGGTATCGATGACCTTCTAATGGAGGGATTTTGACATCCCCTGGACGCCTGGTGATGACTTTGTGAAGTCGAAACTAGTTGAGTTTTGGCAACAATTTGGATTACTTGGAAGCAGGTATTTATACCAATTTTTTAAAGTTATCACTTATCACAACAAAAAATAACAAATAAAATAGCAATAATGATAAAATTAATGAACACAGATGTCTGTGTCTACAAATAATTTTATTTTGAAAATTGTGCAATTAATGCACCAATGGCAATTTTTGGCAATGAATAATACCAAACAATGGGAAAACACTTTACCTTGGTTCATAATACAACCATAGATAAAACCTCGTGATTTTTGAAAATGATAATACAATGTTTTCCTAATATCATGACAAGTTGTAACAATCAATCAATGTTTAGCTGTAAATTAAATCTAGGTTCTGCTTGACAATCAGCTAAAGGTAAAACAGTTAAAAGTAAACTAGACCTCTGTGTGTTGTGCAGAAAATTGGTTTCTCAGATATTTTCAGACCAGTGTAAATGTTAATGGTAAAAGTTATTGCTACTGTAAATGTTATTGTAGCCCTTTTCAACCCCAAACATCTAGAGTAGACATGGGAAAACAAAGTTCTTTTTAGGTTTTATTATAAATATTTTTCTTCTTGAACAAAGGACTTACAATTTTCCGATATGTAAATTTTTAATTTTCAATTGTTTATGTTCATCAATGTTAGTAAGTAAGGTAAAGTAACATTTCTAAATTATATATGGAAGAAAATTCCATGAAACTTTTAGTACTAACATGTATTTTACTTTACTTTTATATCAACTAGCCATCCACTTAGAATTTTGATAGATACAACATTTGATCACTATGTTAATTTAATTACTTAGAACAATGAAAAAGTCACAGGTTCGTTACTAACAAAAGCCCCCAGGTGGATACAAGATTCCAATTGTCCTTCATTATTGTTCTTAAATGATCCTGGCTGAAGAAAGAGCTTGCCTGAGTTAGTAACAAAGCTACATAAATTGTCTTACTCTATTTTACACTCACCCTTCACTCAAGTTCAACTTAAAACTAACTATTGCTAATATTCAGCTCACTGTCACCTATTTGTATTTTTTAAAGCAAAGATAACAAACCAAACATACCTTTACTTTTACTTTTTTAGGTCATGCTTAATTTTTGTTCTCTTAAATGATAAAGTAATAGAAGAGTACATTAATTTAAACATTGCAAAAATAAACATATTTAATGACAAACATATACATATACTATTTCAATTTTACTATAAACACCGGACTTATTCTCGGTTATTTTTCAGGTAAACAATTTCTCATAAATGTTCTCTGATCCTACAACCGAAAGTTTGTTTCATGGAAACCAAGAAAAATGCTGCACAGATAATATAAGAAAGAATAAAAGTTCAAAGGATGGATTGTGTACTCATCGTCAAAAGGGGCTCCTATAAGAAGGATATCTATATGGGAAGTTCCAATTTTCATGCAGAAGAGCCACATTCTGCCATGTGTTTGTAATACTTATATTCCTCAGGCTAACAACTAACTATGATATGTTTACTATATTACCCAATTATATCTGAGATATTAGCATAAAAATACTGAAAAACTTGCATACATCAGATTTTCAGAGTTCAAGTAGTAGAAAGCCCTTTGAATTTGGAAATAGTAAACATTGTAATTTATGAGCCTGCCATGTTGACTCATGTCCAACAACTAAATGAGATACAGTCTAATACTATTAATTATATGTGGGAATTATTATTGCTGGCAAGGCAAATCCGATTACAGTATTGTGTTATTTAAAGATGGAATTAATGACTATTCATATCTGGCTATTGTGATAGCATATGATCAATATAATATTATTTAATCCCACAAATTAATTAAAAACTCATTTAATCAAACCACAATGGTTAGATTATATGTTTAGTTTTCTCCGTAGTTAACTTAAATGTAATTTTTTTCTTTCGTAGACTTCAATGTACAATCCGTAACAAACTTTATAATTTGATAATTACTCTGCAAGAAAAATATTTACTCTTTCAATAACCCCCTGAATACGAACCCCATATTCGTTTTACCCTGTGAATACGAATATGGCTATTGAAAATAAATATATATTTATTATTTTATGGGAGCTTTTGACTGAAAAGTTCTATAATATGATTTGACTTCTCATACCAGCTGTATTATCTTAAAAATGTGAATGATTTAAATTCTAATCCTGATGACATGGTTTAATTGTCGAGAGGATGACTATTAGGAAGAATAAATACTGTGATAATTATTTTATATTAGTAATTTTTTATTTTGAACAAAAAACCTGTGGTTTTTGTATATTGTTTAACAATCAAAAGACTAAATAATGTCAAAATATAATGTCACATCATTTTAAATTTATGTGGTAGTGTTTAAGAATATTTTTAAAATATCTAAAAGTATGTTTTTTTAAACATAAATCTATAAACTTTATAGCAATTATTTTATTTGTTAAGCAAACATGCTGAGCTATACTGTATGGTACTGTATGATATAAGTTAAGATTAATTTAAAATCCAAAAAAAAACTTAAAACTTCTTAGATTGTAGTTTTCAGTCTGGATATAGTTTGCTCCTTTGAGCAAAACTAATACTTCCCATCCCACACAGAATGGTGAAGAATTCAACTTTAATTTCCTTTGAAGGTTCATCAAAATACCTTTCTTGCGATCTTCATGATGGATTTTTTCATCAGGGATTTAAAAAGTGATGTGATTTCGTTGAATTCCTCGCAAATCCAGTCATTTAAAGTATTTTCATCATGATTTACTTTTTAGAAAGTGTTGCCGACTATTTGCATTTTTAAACCAAATAAAGTTATTGTTGAAAATAAATAACAGAAACATATTTTCAACAATTATACACACATAAATAATTGTAATTAGAAGATTAGTTGTATTTTTTCATCCTTTTGGAGCTTAAAATGTCAAGAATATGAGTTCTGGTACATTTCGAACTATTGAATTAGAATAATATTACTCAACGTAATAATTGTGTTAAAATAATGTATCTGTCAGTGTTTTGTACAAAATCACCTTGAGAGAGAACTTCATTTTATTCTAGAGGTATTTGGCTTTCTCTCGGCAAATCAACGTCAGTCTGAAGTAGATTAGATTAGTCAGCTTAGAGCCAATCCTTGTGCTTTAATTGTTACATTCTTTAAGTCTCAGTTTCTCAAGACAATCAATTGTATGTTCATTAATTTAATTCAACTTTTACAGATAATTAAACAACTGTTTTTATAAATAAATTGTATTGTTGATTTTAATATACAATTTGTGTTTGTCATGTTATAGTGCCAATTGACAGCTATTTTCAAACATTGTTACATATTTCACTTATTTTACATTGAAAATTTTGTATAAGATCATACAAATATTGAATTTATCTTATTGCCATTGGGAGGACAAAACTGAGATCTCTGGACCACTTGATAATACTATTTTCTCCTGAGAAAATTTGATTGATAATTGGATGGATTTGAACCTAGACATCAAATTCAGAAAACCAAATCTTAAAAAAATAAGCCTAAATGTTCCAAAGTTTATATTTGAATGTTTTTGTATGGCTTTTTAGTGGAGACAGTTCTTACAAAGATGGATAGATAATTTAGCTAAACTAAAATACCTATCTATTTTATTTTCTAGATAAGTCTACCTGAAAATATAGGTAGGCTTAGAACCACTGGGTATGGTAGTGAACATTGGTTATTGGAGGGATTCGAACCCATGGCCTCCAGTATAGAAGGACAGCACACAAAATGCAAGCATAGAAGTGTTAATGTTTATATGGTAGTTTGTATTATCATTACCACAGAGTTAAAGAACCCAGTTACATTAGTATTGGTATCTTACATTAAATTTATAGTAAAAATAATTTAAAGTTTACAACACAATAAAACATATTTTGCTTGACAATATCGATATTTACCATGCTGAAATAAAGAAATTCATTTTAAAGAAAGAGAATATTAGTGTTGTCAAGTATATTACCAAGACAGTTCTGCAGTTTCCACTAAGAAATTTAAACTGTCTTTCTTAATAACATTCATTTTAAAAGAGAGGAATTCAAACTGTCTTTTGTAACAAACAATTTTTATATAGATAACAGTTATAGTTTTTGTAACAGTGGGTAGTTTTATTTAGGTTTCAATTTGTATATTTAGCAGAATGTATATAAAATGTAAATCCACATTTGTTAGCTCAAAGGCTCTTTTTCTGTGGGAAAAAATCTATTATAGAACCAAAAGTGAATGGGTTTAGGTAGGCTTTATATCAATTTAATCCACCTGTTAAAAGGGTTCTAATAAGAATTGTATCCCTCCTTTCATTAGTAATTCTATTTAAGAAAAATATTTAAAAATAGTGATATTTCGTAATAAAATACAAGTCTCCTCATAGCTTAGCTGCCACATAACCAAGTTTAGGTGTTTTGTGGCGAAGGACCACATGACAAGTTTGTGCAAACGTGGTGAAAAGCAATCAGGGCTCTTGTGCAGAGGTTAGTGTTTTGGAATAGTCAGTGAAAATTGCCTTGCTTTTGGCGGCCTTATAGTGGCTGAAAAGTTGCACCCCCAAATAAAATAAACGGTATCAGCAATCTGACACATACTTTCTCCCATTAGCTTGACAACAACCTTTATCATGGGTAGGCAGTGGGAGTAACTATGATATTTTATAGGAAAAAATCACAAAAGTCGCAATAACTTTTAAACTGTAAATTTTACAGCAATGGTGGATTGCACTTTACCTGTTTAGAACTATAAGGACCATAACATACTAATAAAAAAACCGGCACTTTTTTCAAAAATTTGATTTTCCGTTATTTTATGGGTTTTTTTAAATGGGATATAACATAAGTTACAATAACTTTTGAACCGTAATTTTTACAGCAATAGGAGTTATACCATTTTGTTCAGAATTTGAAGCGCTGTAACTTGCTAAGGTTTTATCAAAATCGTTTGGGTAGTTTTGAGAAAATCTGACTTTTCCGTTATTTTATGGGGTTTTATGGAAAAATCACAATTAAAAATCAAAATTTTAAAAAAGTGAAAAAATGCCTGGAGATACCTTGGATTAGTACCTACATACCAAATTTGATCAAAATCGAACCACAGCTCTGTAGCTCTGTACACATCTACGCACACACACACAGACTTCACTTCGAAAACCAGTTTTTGGGTTCAGAGGGACCCAAAACAGATATATCCACTCAAAACTCAAACCCGAAAATTTTGATGAAAACAATACATTCTCCATATACTATGGTATAGGGGAGAAAGTAATTAAAGAAAATAAAAATCACAGCACTTAAACAAAATGGTTATTAAAATATTACTTACAATAACTGCCTTGACAGCATTTTATTGTGGTAGTAAAAAAAAAAATTAAGTTACTTTACAAGTTTGTATAAAGACAACATTATTTCTAGCTCACATAATTGCTTATAACATCTGAGATTAGAAAATAGTGCCTGGAAATTCCTAACTCCCCATCATTGCGTAATTCTCTTTCCAAGAATGAATCATTTTAGGGTACCATTTTGTTATTTGTGGTCCAATTATTATTTTGTTTGTGTCAATTGTTTGATTTTATTAGGACCTGTAAAATTATATGAAAGTCGACTATACTTCCCATTTGAAAATTATGAGGTATGTACCCCTATTCTCAACCCCTTAGGGTAGAATTTAAACAATACGGTAGCCATAATTATTGTATCCCCTCACATTCAAGAATGTTGCCACAAACTGATTCCAAATATCTCAAATAGTTTAAAAGTTATGGGGAGGAGAGGGGGTTTAAGTTACATTTCAGCTACTCTATATGGCCAAAGCACTGATAAAGTTTTAATCTTCCCTATAAGCCCATTGTCGTGTTTATTTCATTTATCCTTATTGTTATTGTTGCTTTAATATTTATTGCCGTTATATTACAAAATCTTTGTTGATTTCACACTATTACTGTTGTATATTGTTATTGATGTTCTTATTTACATTTAATTTTGTTTGATAGATTACATGTACAGGGTGTCACTAGATATTTAAATGTTTGATTTTATATTACTTGCCCATTTATAGACCGAACATTTTGGAAATTTACGCAATTTATAAAGTAGGGTTTGCAAATATTCTGGGAAATTTTCAGCTCCCTAACCCTTGTAGAAACAGAATCGTGCATATTGAAAATTTTACCAATTTGCTTCCTATAGAAATCACATTCTTGAGTTACAATCTGATTTGTTTGCAGTTCTTACGCTCATTGTTGAATCACAGCTGTTTGATTAAAAACTCTCGCTTGAGCCATAAAAACACCTAACCTAACTTTTTCCGGTACAGTTTTACTGAAACTGAAGTTGAGAAATGTCTTTTAACGTTCAACAAAACACCATTTCAGGTTTTTATAGTATCATTTTTCAAGAGAATCACGAAAGTTTGAGAAACCCGTAAGTATGACATCATCACCCGATACTTGAATGACAGTCCTTGATGAGAAATTCCCAGCAAAAATATTAGTTTTTAATAAACCCTCTCCTAAAGTGATGAACCCTAACTAAATTATTGTATTTAATGGTAAAACAATAAATATGCATCAGCTGTTACATTTGTTTTTATTAATAATACATGTAATCAGTTTGCAATTTGATTAGGTTATTTTTTACTGTGCTACACAGCTGGTTGAAATAAAAATATTCAGTTCATAAAAATAAGTGGTACAATTGAGTTTTTTCTGTACCGTAATCAATTAATTGTGGGTGTAACTATTTTCTGTAGATTTGAGGAACCGCATCTGACTCTTCTGAATCCTCACCCCTTTCCGAAGCACGTAAAAAGCAACTAGTTATTACTAATACAATACCATTTGGTTCACTAAATGTTGGATTACACAATAAACTTGTAAAATGTAGCTTTTTTTCGAAATAAATGAACCAAAACTTTGATGTATTGAGTCTAAAGAAATTCACAAAATGACGTTAAAACATTGTAAAATGTTATAATTATTCCAAACAAGAGACTATTGTTTCCAAGGCTTTGGTAAAGTTTGTTTTATCGTACAAAGGGAAAGCTCATTAAGAAAATCGGTTGAACCAACATCTGAATCTGCTTGTCGACGGACAAAAAGACCAATTAACTAGCCTTTCTGAAGTTTGTGATTTATTCAAAGAGATAATATTGTCACTAGGGACGAGTCTTCCTTGCCTTTATGTTCTTTCAATTAAAAAATAAATTCCATAATCGCTTACTGTATAAAAGAGGTGATTTCATAACGGAATGTAAACATTGTCAGTATAGTTGGTAAACAACAGCTGTTCAATTATTAATAATTACTTTTTATTTACTACACGATTAAGTTTACTTGAAAAGGTAAAAATAACTCAATTATAACTTATTAACCTGTCAAATTAAGAATTTGGTTTTCAGAGACTGAAAATTGAGTAGGCCTATGTATTTTGGATTTACCTCAAAGATTTATATACAAATAAACATAACTTGTTTAACCATTAGACCTCACGACGTCCTCTGAAAAATTACACATATTATGTTTTCTAATCCAATTAAAAGTTGAGCTAACCACTGCAGTTGTGCAAACATATTAGAAGATTTTGGGGGTTTAATTACACCACAACTAAATATATAGATAAAACTTTAACTTGTGGAATGACGTTCAACTGACTACTCAGAAAACACATTAACACTTATATAGCCTTAACGTCTTATTCACTGAGATTAACTTTGGACGCATTGAGCTAGTAGCCCTCGCAAAGTGTAGTTATTTTTGTTACTGTTGTTATTGTCTTTTCAGCCATTTAAGTGGATATAAAATATGATAGACTATAGTGATTAGCTACATTACATCCTTGAATGTGTTCATTCCAAATAGGAATGTTTAGAAAAAACACATTTAGTTTACAACATTTAGATTTACTAACACATACAAGCACCAGTAACAGAATCCAATGAGTTATGGCTTGGTCTATAACATTAATGTACAGGATAACATAGCATAAGCGCAAGAAAGTGTAATAACATAATTTTAATATTACGTTAATAGTCCGGAAAATAGGTGTTCACCGGAAGAATATGGTAGTATGAGTATTACCATACGAGTATGGTGAACACATTTTGGACAAGTGACGTACGATATTTTTTTCTCCATACAAAGCTAACACCGACTAAAGTACTTAACAATCACTACTCATAACTTCTAAGAGAGGATATGGTTTACTTTATTGATTCGTTGACTTAACTCAGCTGGTGTCCGGGAAAAAATCATTACAGAACAGTAGCACGTAATTAAACCCCATTTGATAAAGCAGGTGACAAACAGCTGTTTTCCGGGATAATTCCATGCGTGTAAAGTCTATTAAAGCAGTATAGTGTGGCGAAATAGTAGTTTACGCAACGATTGCGTTAAGTGAGTCTTTACGACACGAGTAGAAAATTTAAGGCACGAGCCTTGGCGAGTGCCTTAAAAACTTCTACGAGTGTCGTAAAGACTATTAACGCGAGTTGCGTACACTACTTTACCTACGACCGTTTTTTAATTACTATCAATCTGGATTTAATTACTAACAATCACTACTGATAACTTTTTAGAGAGGTTATGTTTTCGTGTATTGTCATTGCCACTGAAAGTGATGCAACGACTTGTTGTATAATCAGCTGATTTCCTGTAATTACGTGTTTGTTAAACTTCGTTAAAAATTACATTGCTAGCAGCATTCTTACCATAAATAATATTGTATCAGGTACAATTCGGCAAGTATTTAATTTATTTTTGGACTTCCACCAACTTAATTAAGAATACGCGAGTATCAACATGAACAAGTCGGATCAACAATTAAATTGGTCAACTGATCAGCTGATCAGCTGATTAGTTGACGTTCGAAGCATTACAATTTTATTTCTTTTCTCTCAATACTTGAACCTCATTGGTCCGTTACATGTGTGGATATGAGAAAACTATGCGGATATGAAATGAAACTATGCGGATATGAAAGTAAACAGCTGTAAAGTGAAACTTTTCAATTCTAAGAATTGGACTGAAATGGCTACTTTAAAAAACGGTCGTAGGTAAAACATTTCACTTAACAGCTGTTTACTTTCATATCAGCATAGTTTCATTTCATATCAGCATAGTTTTTCTCATATCAACACAGGTAACGGACCAATGAGGTTCAAGTATTGAGAGAAAATAATTAAAATTGTAATGCTTCGATCGTCAAGTAATCAGCTGATCAGTTGATCATTTGACCAATTTAATTGTTGATCCGACTTGTTCCTGTTGATACTCGCGTATTCTTAACCTAAGTTTGTGGAAGTTAAAGGAAGGTAGATTAAACTGATTTAATAATGTCAGTTAGTGAAAGTGAAGTTGACGAGATGGAAATGAGAGAACAAACTGTTTATAATATTCTATAATATTCGATGCTGAGATCTAACTGTAAATTAACTGTTTGACTATAATCATTCAGCTGTCAAAAGCAAAATGAAAAATTTTCCTAATTGTACCTGATGCAGTAGTTATGGTAAGGATGCTGCTAGCAGAACACATTCCCTGAAAAAGGTAACGTATTTTTTTAACGAAGTTTTACAAACACGTAATTACAGGAAATCAGCTGATTATACAATAAGTCATTGCATCACTTTCCTTTCATTGGCACTGACAATAAACGAAAACATAACCTCTCTAAAAAGTTATGAGTAGTGATTTTTAGTAATTAAAAACCAGATTGTTAGTAATTAAAAAACTGTCGTAGGTAAAGTAGTGTACGCAACTCGCGTTAATAGTCTTTACGACACGAGTAGGAGTTTTTAAGGCACTCGCCAAGGCTCGTGCCTTAAATTTTCTACTCGTGTCGTAAAGACTAACTTAACGCAATCGTTGCGTAAACTACTATTTCAATCTAGTAATTACATGTAACATTTAAAAAATAACTTCATATTAAATATTTTTGTTCAACACAATAAACCTGAAATACGAGTAAACATGAACTAATCGATAAAACATTTATTCAAAATTCAAATCATAATATTCTGAGAGAGAAATAGAAATGGTTTATTAATTTCCTTACATTTAGATTCCAAAGCCTTCTCCCAAGGATATCAGCCGTGGGGAATTTTAATTTAAAAACTCTGCCCAACCTGAACTTTGCAATACTCCAATATCATATAATATTCATCGATTTTAAATTTACTAAGACATTGGTGTGGGGAAAAATTAAATTTTCCTGGATTGATGTGTGTAAAATAGAGTAAGATTTTTTAGTAGCATTGTAGTTGACTAAAACAACATCTTTCTGAAGCCAGAATAATTTTCTGAAAGTTGATAATTATCAGCGCGGTCGGTCGAAATTTACGTTCACTGTAACTCTTTTAAATAACCTCACAGTTTTGTAAAACACTATAGTCTAAATGTAAATATGTGGAGAGATATCTATTACCATATTCGTATAATGATACAAATACGTTTAATGCTAATGAAGTTATTTCATCATTGTTAAAGTATTTCTTGGAACCACGAGATGAACGTTTCAGGCGAAAAACAATCAGATGCAGTTTCTTTAACGAAGCTAAAAAGTTATTTTTAACAGTTTATCAGACTTTTATCATGTTTTATTGTCATAACTAACATAAATAAAACTCTAATAACTCTTGGTAACGTATAATAACGTCTTTATGTCATGAGTAAAAACCTCGAATGAACGTTCTAAAATATACAAGAATTTCTCGCACGAATACTAGAACAGACCCGGTATGGATCATAAACATAAACAGATTATGTTACTGGTACAAAAGTAAACATTTCTTAACATAGCTTTAATGGGACTGTCCAAACCGTTAATGTTATTAGTATAGAATTTGGGCCAGTTACGTCTTTGATTATGTTTATGATCCATATCACTTTCTGTTCTAATATTCGTGGTTTCTCGTCATTTAGGTTTTCCGTACCAATTTTTAAGTACTATTACTATCCGTACAATAGCACAGTATAAGTGTAAATATTACTATAAGCTAGACAATAAGACTTGCTTACTTTACAATGAATTCGTAAAGTAAGAAAAACATATGTGCTCGCTTCTTCCATTCCCTATTTCTAAAACTTTATTCAGGAAAACAAATTTTCATTTCTGGTAAATAAAATAATATTCCAGTTACTATCAAAAATAGCTTACGGAATAGTTTCCTAGTTTAAGAGTAGTTGCTATCGGTACTCAAAGGGAGAAAAATAAAACGACTCATTTAAAATGTGAGAATCTTTACCGAATATTACATAATTGCAGTTATTACTTTATCAAATGGGTATTTAGTAGATTAAAAGTAAGACAGCTGTTACGCCTCACTTAAATGTACATGTACTTTTTTTCTACCACCCCTCGAATGGACGGATCTAATTTCTTCAGCGCAGCTTTGGAACACTCCTGGGTCCACTCTTCCTTGGTAAAGTACATCCTTTCGTCGTCTGTGTACTGCTTACACGCCTGAAATTGGCTGAAAACACAAGAAAACGAGGTGAGATTTATTTTGGCTCCTTAGAATTTCAGTTTCAATTTTAAAACACACACTCCTTACGATTTCCTTCTCCTGAAATTATATAAACTTAGTAAGTTTGTAAAGGATCTGTAGGAAATATAATATGAAATTTAAATTCTGCCATAATTGCTACAGCCACCTATATAATATTTTTGTATGCAAGGTTAACACAAAATATATTTCTATGAATTAATAAAAGGTAAAAATTTACTCAGTTAAAAGATGTCTAATTTACCTTGCTTCTTATTTCTGTGAAACCAAATCACTATCTTTATAGTGCACCCACCCACCCTTCTTGCCCAACTCTGTACTTAACAATCATCTACTATGGTTTATTTTAATGCCCTGGACACAATCCATGCTCCAGACATAATGCCTTTACTAATTCCATCATGACTCTCTTCATGGTGCACCCATCTACTCTTCCTGACCACCTCTGTACTTAACAATAATCTACTATGGTTTATTTTAATGTACTGGACACATTAAATGCTCCAAACATAATGCCTTTACTAATTCCATCATGACTCTCTTCATGGTGCACCCATAAACCCTTCCTGACCACCTCTGTACTTAACAATCATCTACTATGGTTTATTTTAATGTCCTAGACACATTACATGCTCCGGACATAATGCCTTTACTAATTCCATCATGACTCTCTTCATAGTGCACCCACCCACCCTTCCTGACCACCTATGTACTTACCAATCATCTACTAAGGTTTATTTTAATGCCCTGGACACAATCCATGCTCCAGACATAATGCCTTTACTAATTCCATCATGACTCTCTTCATGGTGCACCCATCTACTCTTCCTGTCCACCTCTGTACTTAACAATCATCTACTATGGTTTATTTTAATGTCCTGGGCACATTTCATGCTCCAGACATAACGCCTTTACTAATTCCATAACGACTCTATTAATCATAGACCCAATTTTACGTAGAAGTCACTTGTTTACTATTAGATGGTTCACAATGGTTTATTATCTTCGATACATTTCGTGCTCAAAAGCTATAGTACAGTACTTTTCTTACTGAACACTTCTTAAAAGATTCTCATCAACGTAGACAGTATTTTATTCTTACTCTCATTGCTTGTAAGCATTGGTTATATTTTTATAAATTTGTCATAATGTCTTGTTTACATTATTCATCCTCCTGGCATTTATTTAGTACTTCCATAACACCTTTCAAACAATCAAGATGGCATTAATTATACCGTAGTAAGTGAATTTATCATGTTATAAATCAGCTCACTTCCCGTATTATTAATATAACCGTAGATTAAAGAAAGAGTATATTCTCTTTAATGTATGATATAACAATAAAAATCATTTTAATTCATGTAATTTTTATATACTTAAACCTAGAATAATTAATTCAAAAGTGAATTTTATTTGAATGACAGTCAGTACGAGTACAGTAATACAATAATCAAAATGCTATAATAGTAACCACAAAATTATAAACTGAGTAAAATTATACATTGAATAAAGATAATGTAAGTGAAAATAATATTTAATTGTCCTGGGGACTGTTTCATAATAAACTACAAACAATATTATTAGTAAATCAGCTGATCGCCCAATGCAAATATAATGGAAATTAAAAGTTACAAGTTATAACTTGTAAGGCCCCTGTTAATTATTTTCGTAATTTCGTGATACAGAAAATTGTTTTCCCTTATGAATTATTTACTTATTATAATATTATATTTACAGTACATAATACAACAATCAATTGTATACAGTATGTTTTAGCGTATTCAAATGCTGGTTAGTAACTAACCAAAATCTTTTTCCCGAACAGCTGATTAGCGAGTCATCTACACGCATGATGTGCCAGTTTCTGATTGGTTCATTGTTGTCCTGTACATGACATTGAACTGTAAGATGTATTTTCAAGTTATTACCTGTAGTCGTTGTCTTCTATGTCGTGAGTGTTCGCGAGTGTACGCGAGTGTGTTTTAGTGGACATTTACTTGAAATAGTTAGTGTCAAGTGACTCATTTGGGCTGATTTTCCTGTCTACATGAATCATCTACAGTAATAATACTAGTTGGTTAGTATTTTCAATTATTTTGTTCTATTTATCAAGTAATACGTATTTGCAGAAGCAAAAGTTGATTGTGCAATACTCTAATTGATCCTATTTTAGTCTACACTATTATTACCAAACTATGCCGTTCTATAATTCTTAGCTTATTTCGCCTCATAAAATAATTGTTGGGCTATCACAAACTGAAAATTTGTTGTCGTTTCATGATTAATTACTCAATAATAGTATAATGGTTATTATTTGTAACCTAATAAAGAAAAGTATTTGAAAAGTGTTGAGAATTTGGATTGGGTTTAGGCTTTGAAGTAACCAAGCTTAAACGTAGGATTAATGGAATTTCAAATTGAGTAAGATTATATGCCGAATATTAAACATACAAAGAAAGTTACAAATCAAAAATTACTCTGAAAGCTTTGTTTTTATTTTTGATTTAGCCTTAATAACCGTATAGTTTATGGAACTATTGATGAATATAAATTAATTTAAGCTACTAAAATGGAAGATTAGGGTACTAATAAAATCATGAATATAATAATATTGTATAGCATATTTCAATGTCCCCAAAAATGTGATGCTTGTGCTTGTGCCAGGTAAAGTAAAATTTACATTAAATCTGTGCTATTTAATCTTCATTTAAATCCAAAGATAAATCAATTATAGCCAGCCAATAGCTTTTGTGGTTCTATTAGTATTTGATAGCCTACAGCATTATTATTTTTGTTATAATTTCCATAATTTAAAACAAAATATAGCCTAAATTTAATTAAATGTTTGGTATACAAAATACCTCATGTATACTAAATGCTGTATCGACCACCTGTTAATGTAGAGCTTTCATAGCTCATCGAAACTCCTAAGCGTTTTAAAGGTTTTATTTTACGAGGTCTATTGTAATTTATTATTATTTAATGACCAATGAAGTACTTGATTCTTGAATGATAAAAACTATTTTGTTTGCAGGTTAGTGGTTGCAGTCGTACCAAAGGTAAGGTTTTGTGTGTGCATGCCTTGTAGATTTGGACCTTCGCATCGTTGGACTTGGAAAGGAAGAGGTTAGGGCATAGGGTTTAGTTAGGAATTGTAGGGAAATTCGTTATTTTTTATGTGCCACCACTTGGCTTGTGCAATATGATATAATAGTAGGGCATTCAATTCGTATTTCCTAACATTTTATTAATTATATTTTCTTGTAGGATAGTGTAATATATACTTAGCAAAACGATCGGAATTTAAAGTTAAAAACTAAGGGAACTGTTTATTTGTAGATTAACCAAGATATTTAAAATCCCCCAAACTAAGAAACCCATTTTCAGCAGACCTGGGAATAATTTTTGGCAATACATTAGGTTAGACAACATAACTTTCGTACTTTTTTTTTAGCTAAAATTGTAATTTTTCGTAGTTTTTAGCTAAAATAATTTTGCTATCGGAGTTTTACCAGTGTATTTACTTGGTTGAAGTCAAGAGTACGGTAGTAAATTTTATATAACAAATCAGCAGCTATGCTTCTATCAGAACTATGACGAATCCTTACTTTTCACTTTACACATATAGGGACCTTCTATAAAATACTGACTTTGTCGTATTTTTGTTCGAACACTCATCTCGGCTGACGAAGCAAAAGGCTGGGACAGTTGCGGCCGGACTGTCACAGCTGATTGTTACGTCAGACCCGAAACTTTCAAAATTTTTACATTTTAGTAATAATACCCTTTTTTTAACTTTGACAGTACACTATATTTTTTCCACAAAAATCTTAAATTCCTACTAACAATTTATACTAACATACTAACATTTGTAAGTACCTGTAAATATTTTTTGTGATGTTCTTCTCTATGCGCATTCGAAATAGTTTAATTAGAAAAAAATTGAAGTTATCATAACAGATGCTATATTTAGTTATATCAGGAAAGTTTATCGTACTTTTAACATTTAGATTTTGCTAGGTAAAAAACATAACTTTTCCATAATACAACTTCTAGCCTAGGTCTGCTGTAAAAGGGTGTCATGTTTCTTAATCCAAAAAGGCAAATAAGATAATACTATTTTACTTTACTTTTGAGTTTTAAAAATCAACATCCTTTTTACATGCATATAACAAAAAAACCAAAATGTTAGGGGATTGGTATTCTTCATTATCACAGAAAATGAGTTTAATTCTTTAGTATATTCATTTAGACCAGTATATTTTCCAAATAATGTAATATATATTAGGGTTTATCGTTAACAAAACTAAATATCTAGCTAAAACTAGTGTAAATGAAGTTTTTTGTCAAATCATTCATAGGACTTTCAACTTTTCACTACATAATATTAAAACTATTTAGTAGGAAGTCAGGAATAACTTAATAGGTTAGTGATAGTCAGGCTTTACAACATCAAGACTTTGGATCTTCTCACCTCAAGATGCAGATTGATGTTTAGTGCATGATGTTTTAGTTGTTAAGACATTCCTTGTATCCAGGCTTCGGGTAGGTTTGTTTTCTGTCGATATACAGCACCACGTGAAGGGTACAAGTGTTGGACAGTTGCCGTTGTTGGTCAGATCAGACAGAAGACTATCAACAACCACCAATAACACGTCGGGGGTTTGAACCGTCGATAGACATACTGTATATTGTTTAGATAAATACTGACGACGTAACAGTTAAGTTTTAATAAATCAAGTCGTCGAATTTTACATATCTTGTGTCTACGTAGTTTTAAGCAATGTTATATTCTCTTGTGATATTTTGTGTCATGTTTACTTGTATTATGAAATAATGTGTTATATGTTATTGTATTGTTTGTATATCATGTCTTGTTGATAAAAATCCAATATGATGTGAACAACAACCATGAAGCCCCATTAGGGGTAATTTCTGATTAGTCATAACCTAAAGTTAATTTACTCTTTTATAGCACAAACTTATTTTATCATTATCAGTTAATGTTAAAGTCTAACTCTTGCAAATGTAAAAGTCTTACTGTTTTGAAAAATAGATTTTTGGATAACATCTTTAGATTCATATTTAAAAATAATTTGTTCACATCATAGCGGAGTTTCAGCTGAAGCCAACCAAAGGTAGGAAGTACTCAAATTTGTTCATCTTAGATTTGTGTGTTGTAGTTTAGCTTGGATACAAGGAAACATATCTGCCAACATATATTCTATAAGTTATGCTTACCAATAAAATTAGCATAAATGCTTATGATCATGGATTAAAATGAACTTAGAATGAAATTTAAATCAATATATGTTGTGCAGATATCGTAATGTTATAATTATATTAACTTTAAAACCGTGATTAATGGAGTGAAAGAGTTCAATGTTGCAAAGTTTAGTTGATACCCTACTGAAGTATTAAACCTACTGTGACTTCTGCCTCGTTCTTAAAAAATGGTAGGCTTGATTATCACACAGTTTATTTTTAGTTTTAATTAATATTTAACTAGTTATTTGTACAGTCTGGAACATGGCCTTAGTATTAATTGTTATTTCTATTATTAACTTGTTTAATCAAATCTTTGATAGGCCCAGTAGTGCTTGTGTAGTTGATCTTGAGTTTTTGATACATGTTACCTCTTTGCATTTAATTTCAAGTCAAAGATACGTCAGTTTTGGGTGTTCACTAAACCTCAATCAATCAATCAATTAAGTTTTAACTTGCTTAAATTGCTTTAAAGTATTTTTAAACATTTTAGGACTTTTAAACATTTTTATATCATGTTATTTAATTGCGTTTCCTTAAAACTGGGCCTTCGCTTGATAGTTTAGTCAAAACTTTATTGAGAGGTGCCCCTATAGAGATTGAACTAACTTTTGTATTCGTGGGAATATTGCATTACAGAGTAAACGACGTTGAAGGGAAAACAATCTTTTAATCAGAAATAAATGAGTTGGCATTTAAAATTTAACGAATTCCGATATATTGTTAAATATGAATAACTAACATACCACTGTGGTTTTTCCAACTTTTCGTATTATAAGGTTTTCAATGTTTGTCTCTCATAAAATATACGCAAGGACATAAATAGTCCCGTACTGTAAAATACAATTCAATTGTTGTTCGACTGAAAATATCAGTATATTTCCCGGCAGTTGATTTCATTTTTTTTTTCCCCAGTTAAAGCATTTAAAAACTATTTAGTAGTTACAATTCATCTCTATGGCTGCACCTTCATAGGTTAGTTAGGTTAGTGTAAGGCTAAGTACTGGAGGTGGCCGGAGTTATAAGATAAACTGTATCAGGTGGGGAGTGGATAATTTATTAGAGTGTCTACTTCGTTGACATTCTTTTACGGCAACTGTTTCGGAAAGGTTCTTAAAATGGTAAATATTTATATATTATATTTTGTTCAAAAACACAAAATGTAATATATTTCGAGAGTAATTTTATTTTTGGAAGTACCTAACTCTTGTCGAATCTCTCGGCAAGCAGCAGAAAAATTGTAACCGGGATATGCTTTTTAGTGGTAAATGTTAATTATTTTGAGCTACTGAAAGTAGTAAACATTATGTAGTATCCCTAAATGGTCAGGAAGTTTTTGAACTATGCTTTCTTTAAGGTCTAACAACACCTTACAGGGTAGGTATCTTTTTGGTGAATTTACGAAATTTATTTTGGGTTCATAATCCCATTTATTTGTGCTACATGGGTTCGTGTACTTAATTTTAAACTGATGATATGACTCCGCCCGCCTCTACCATATTTTTCCCGTGTGGAGTTGCTAGTCTCCCATCGGGCGCCTCCCCAGGTGGCGGATAGGGGAAGACCCGTCACATGGCGGGTACTGGGAATATACAGGGTGGTTATAAAGTCACTTGTCCTATGTTTTTCTTCAATCAATACATTATTCAGTTTTCATTGCATAAGTACATACTTTAACTTGTGTAGGAGTTTAAATTTAAGGGAATTACCTGAGGTCTTAGATGTAAGAGATGACTTCAAAATTACTTAAGATAAGATAGTCTTACAACCTGTCTAGTGGTGCAATCTAAATTCAACCGGGTTGCACCGTTTTCAAGATATCTGTAGGGCTAATATTTAGGATTTAACTAAAACATTTTAATTAGAAGGTAAGTCGATGTGTAACGTCAAACGGCACTCTCCTTCACCTCTGTAAACAGTGGGGCCATCGAACCATAAAAGGTTTCAAGGAGTTCAAAGAAATAAACTCATGGTTTAAAATACAATTTGACAATACTGACACATTAGCGTTTTTTCGGTGAAAACTATTCGAAGAACTTCAAACCAAGCAATAGGTCAATTTTTATGAGGAAACTTTAATGGTGTTAGTCTGGATATTGTTTGCTAACAGAATGGGCTTATTTATTTGAAAGGTTACCTAATTAGCTATGCAACTCCTATGTTGACTCGTAGATCTTAAACCCACCCATATCTTGAAAGCGCTACAATCCTTTTGAATCACGATTGAAACAATGTTTCCTCGAGGAAGGTGGGTGATATTTGATGACACATGACTAGATTCTCATTAAAATGTTAAAGTTGACTTTTACATCCTAAATCGAACATCTTTAAATGTGTACAGCCCTTTGGAGTTTAGGCTGCATAGTGTTTCAGTATGGAAAGAGTTTTATTAGACCTGTCATTTAAATACCCTCCAACAAGAAGTTTTGAAGTTGACTCCTGTATCTTAGACCTCATAACATTTAAATGGTAAAAAAAAATTAAAATATGTACACGTCCAATGAATTTCATGGTTGAAAATCACTTGATATATGATTTTTTCTATACATAAATAGGGATAAGGGACTTTGCAGCCACCCTGTACTCCCAGGGTGGACCAAAACTAGCATAGTATTGATATAATTTTGATAATATAATATTAATATAATAGCAGCTGAATAGATATAATTTTCCTTCAAAATTAGGATATTTCTAACCTTGAGGTACCAACATAACTAAACATTTGGGTTTTAAATGTAGGTTATAAAAAGCTTGGGGCTGTAAATAATTATTGTAAAATATTGGATCACGAATTATTCTTTAAGTTTAAAGACCTTGATGATTTAGGTTTTACAAAAGTTTCATCAAAGTTCTATTACAATGTGTTGTTGTATATTTAAGCAAACTTATCATTTATAATTCAGTGTAATCTTTTTTAAACATATTGGTAACAATAGAACTGTTCCTCATGCTTAATTTGAACTTAGCATTTAATGATCTGTACGTTTTGAATTTTTTATTTGGATCGGTTGAATACTTTTGTACTTGTATCTTAGTGACTTTGTAAAATATTTATTCAAACAAATTGTGTTAAGATAATTATTCTGGCAAATTTTCCATTACAACATGTTTAAATACATGTTGTAATCATATCAAACATTAGATACAATAAAATTAGTTAAGCAATAAAGGTCAGTTGTTATTTTTAGATTAGTCTTACGAGAATCTATATTGTTAAAATCATTGAAATATAGGTTATCTAAACCGCCTGAACAATTCCGGTTGAAAATATAGCGTCAAACCTTTAGCTTAAAATCAAACCGAAAAACGATTATTACTAACATAAATAAGAATACAAATAAAATAGTAATGCTTTAATATTACATGGGGATTTTAGTTTTGGAGGGTGAGAGTGACATTTCTGGGGGTAATATTATGGGACACGTATCCTATCGTGTTTTAGCTCACAATGTCTACAAGGGAGAATGATTTATAAACAAATAATTTATACTTCCAAGAAACAAAATTTTTAAACGCATTTAATACCTATGTTAATTATATTAAACGTTTATTGTACTGTGTTCGAACTACTGCATCATAATGTCTAACATTATAAAGGATCACTCTGTTCGTAGACAGTTCTACAAATATGTTCAATGACTATAAACAATACTGGATACTCTAGTAGTAACTATCATGTAATAATTAGACAAATTCGTTAATATCAAAGCAAAAATGTGGTTCGTATTCCACTATAAATTGTAGGTCCCTTCATTGCCATTAGCTGTATGGGCTATTAATTAACAGCTGTGTCTAAGGAATATGTCGGACTTAGTCACTAACAAGACTACAAGATCGCGCCACTCGTCCTACACTCATCTCCATTCACACTTGGCTTAAAATACCTACTTTGTATGGTCGCAATTTCAATGAAAAGTATTAAAGTAGTAACTAGGTTTTACCTCAAGCTCTCCAGATACCGCTTGTTGTTTTCCCTTGCTCTCAGTATGCGCTTCTCGTTGTCCTCCAACCGCTTCATGTAGCGCATGAACTTCTGAGTTACTCTCTCAAGTCCCCTGATACCCGAGGAGGGATGAGGGTGTCTTGTTAACCTATCGGGCCACGTGACCATGTGCACATGATGCTCGGGGTCTGGACTAGCCTTGGACGCAAATACAAAATGATTGAAAAATAATGCAAAAATGAAATGGGCGGATTTTGTCTTGATTACACAGCTGTTAATGTCAACAATGGAAATAGCATGTTTATACATGTTTTAGCGGATTTCCAAATAGGGAATACGCTAGTACCGTAGGTCTCATGGTAAGATCTCATAACCGGGACCCCTTTACTTTTTCGTTTTGAAGTCCCACATATATTTGTATATATATTTGTACAGGTTAAGTGTGAGAAAGGGCCATGTGGTCCTAACTTTTGCCTGTCTGAATAAATATTTTTTTCATTTTTTTTCATATTTACCTTTATGTAATATGTGTCCGTTAGCACGGCAACTCGAAAAAATGATGTTTATTCGAACGAGTTCACGAACCATCATGATCGGACAATGGGTGACGGGGGTTTTAGTGGGATTTATGGGGTAAAAATTGGTTCTTCCGATTTTTGGCCAGACCAACATAATATTTCTTATTTAACTATATTGTAGATCTAAAAAAGATTTAGTATATTGAAAAGTTGTTGTTAGACTTAGGTTAAGGAGAAAATTAAAAAGTAAAACTAAAAATTTACATGTTACTCTTATGGAGAATACAGAAACTGTTGTACTTGTTTATGGATATTTTTTAATCAAATTTGACTACTTTGTTTATTTTATACTAAGTTATGAACGTTTCAATAGAAACATACCTCATAACCTTCCCTGTTGCAGCAAACCTAAATACTGATTAAACAATTATGTTACAGTATTTAAATGGGCAATAAATCTGAAAGACAATATAAAGGAAATATTTAAGCAGAAATTTAGCCAGGTAAATAAAAATTTGCCTAGTCTGCAGGTTTGTTTCGGCATGCGGGGGTATTATGTTTATGGTATGAATTGGCTACTTATTAACAGTGAAAAACTTGTGTACGCAATGGCTAATTTAAAGTAAGAAAAGGCTTTTTAGGTGTCGTAGATAGCTCGAACTGCAGCTGTTGTCACTGTTGGAAGAAACTTCCTTAAGTATGCAGTTACGACGAGAATCGTACTTCTTGATTGACGGATACTTTAACAGCTCTAGTTTTGAATGTCAACATAACTTCCGAAAGATATTCAGAAAGGATTCTTCTCGTCATTACTGTATACTTTGTGGGAAAAAGTCTCGTTGAATTAAAACAACACAATCAGTTCCATTAAATTTCCTAGTAATAATAGATAATTAAACAATTATGTCACAGTTAACCAAGTAAAAAGACAAATCATATCAACACAAACTTATAAACATGCTGTTTACACCGTTATTAACAAAAGTTTAATCAAGGCAGAAAGAAAATCCATCTGTTTAGTTTTAACATCCCTTATAACTTAATAACTAGCCGAGGCAAAAATTAAGGGATTTTTCAATTAGCTTTGGTAATTGCTTGGTTCCATGTTCCCTCATAAGATATAAGATACGTCGAGAGGGGACACTATAAAGTAAAATGAACCCGCTTTCCGTTCTACCGTTGAAGGACTTCTCGCCGGAAAAATTGTCCTGTGTCGGGTCATTCATTCTTGGAAACTGCTCGCCAATTGGAAAATCGACCAGAGCAATACGACCTGGGATGCTTCTTTGAAATGTTTGTAATAAGACTCTTCACGAGTTGACTTGATTAAGTTTAGTGTTATTGAAAGAAATCATGGAAAAATAGCTGGTTTAAACAGTAAATATATACTAATAGTCTAGAATAGATAACCCACCCTCTTGTTCAAATGTAAGCATATTTTAGTTTGATAACTTTTTTTATAGTTTTAAGATTCCCCTAGGAAATGTTGTGTTACTCTGTTCAGTTCAATTCAATCGCACATATTTCAAAAAGAGGACTGGACTGTTCTTTTCTTTTGTATCATATTAGTCATACGTTAAATTCATTTACTAATTACGCACTCTCTGCAAAACATTATAAGCCTATACCAATATCACCTAAGAACCGACAAGTGATTAGAATTGATAAATTAGTCAAAAAAAATGTGAACCGTATTCTACAATGCCTTTAAATTATTTTGACAAAATATTATTGGAGTATTTTGTATTGGTTTTACTGTATCTACCTATTTTCTGGGGATTTATATTTCACAAATATGTCAGGGTCATAAGTAATTTTTGTAGTACACCGGTTGCTACACAGTACACAGGTTGCTTAAAATGATTATTTTTAAGTACATTCATAATATACTATACTCATAAAATTACTTACCGCCAAACATTTTTCAGCTGTTTTCAAACTCATTACAACGAACAAACTAAAGATTTTGCTTGATTCAAAAACAGAATTGATTTTATACCTAATCACTTATCGGTAAATACAGCAAGGTTGCAATTGATAATGTTTGTTTTGATGATTAATCATTAAACAGCCAAATAGAATGCGGAAGTAACAAGTTGTGGTTTCTGTACAATGTTATCATTAGAGCATATAATTAACTGTTTGATTATTAAAATTGAATCATCGTTCGCGTTCATTCAACGATTCTAATCAATAGTTCTCATATTACTGATTCGTAGTTGTGTATACCTTGCATATTAGAATAGTTGTTTAATTTGACAGTGTTGCTGTCATACATTTTATAACATAACTTTCCATTTTATAATAAATATATCTGTAACTTAATTTCTTCGCACAGGCCCTTGTCTATGTTAATATTTTCCTCTTAGTTTTAGAAAGAATTTAAAACATATTTTATACAGGGTGTCCGGTCATAAGTGTTAAATAAAATTTTGCCTCAAACTACATGGTAATGGCGACCTAATGACGCACATTTGAGGTTCCCAACCTCAACCGTTATGGAATAACAAATAAATTAAGGTTTTCCAAAAACTATTGTAGTTGTCATGAAAAAGGTTATATTACTCTGTTAAAAATGCACTAATTGTTAATTTAAATGTCATTTTCAGAATCCTCACAAAATTTTAAATAGATATAACACATAATCGTTAGGGTACGGAAAAATATTCTGCTTAAATTTCTTCGTTAAACAATTATTTTTAATACCGACGAAAATTTAATTAACATTCAGCAATTTATTTCTCGGTTACCAAGATCCGCTGAGTTTAACAAATATTACTAAAAACTTCCTTATTTAAAGGGCTTTACAATGGTGTATAATAGTTTTTACCAAGTTTCAAATTTCCTAATGTAATTCAATCATTGTTGTGAAAAAACATGGTAGGGCAAAGAAAAGCTATTGTGAAGAATAATACATTTAAGTGCAGGCAACGAATAATTTGTATTTTTTTCTCGCATGCAACGCTTTTTTTATAACTATTAAGCTAAGAAAAGAAACATATAGTAGTAAAATGTGTTTGTGGTAAAGTTACGGTTATCTTATATTTTTCATATTTCAGATAAGATTTCAATTAACTCGCGGAAGTTCGGTTGTGGCTATCCCAAAACTTCCTGACATGGATTGGACGTGGAGGAAGTGTGACATAGCCTCCTCGATCTCCAGACTTGAGCCCGTTAGATTTTCTTGTTTGGGGTTACATGAAAAGTCTAGTTTACTCGACTGTTGTAAACTCTGAGGTTGAGTTACGGGAGAGAATCTTTGAGGCTGCTGGAAAAGTAAGGGAAAAATTGACGTATGAGGTCACAGTTATCGCAATTCACAAGCGAGCTATGGCCTGCTTGCGGGGAAACGGAGCACTTTACACCCAAACTGTGATTCCACCTTAATAAAAGTTGTGCTTCGGACAAAGTATGTCAATGATTTGATTTGTATTGTGTGTTTTTACTAATGTATTGTGTTTTTTTTATAAAAAAAATTCAAAGTCTAAACAAAAACACTTTAGTATGATGAAAGTGTAGTCAGGTCAATCATAAATTACACAAACCCTCATCATCAGTGGTCAGCTCATAAAATAGTAAGTAAAACTCATTATTTTTTACAATGTCTGTTTTGGATTAACCGTGATTTTTCACAATAGTGCGTAAAATTCACCATAGATTTGACGGTAGATAAATGTAGTTATACATCATTGTAAAGCTCTTTAAATAAGGAAGTTTTTAGTAATATTTGTTCAACTCAGCTGAACTCGGTAACCGAGAAATAAATTGCTGAATGTTAATTACATTTTCGTCGGTATTAAAAATAATTGTTTAACGAAGAAATTTAAGCAGAATATTTTTCCGTACCCTAACGATTATGTGTTATATCTATTTACAATTTTGTGAGTATTCTGAAAATGACATTTAAATTAAAAATTAGTGCATTTTTAACAGAGTAATATAACCTTTTTCATGACAACTACAATAATTTTTGGAAAACCTTAATTTATTTGTTATTCCCTAACGGTTAAAGTTGGGAACCTCAAATGTGCGTCATTAGGTCGCCATTACCATGTAGTTTGAGGCAAAATTTTATTTAACACTTATGACCGGACACCCTGTATAATTATTTAGTATACATATTTGTACATTTTAAATTGGTAATAACTTATTTTTTATTTACACTAGTAGACACATCATTATCACTTATAAAAATAACAATTATAACATATAGTTTTTACTAGCATTTGAGATAATTCATTTTATTGTTCTGTCTGGTAGGTGTAAAAGATTGTTAATTTTTTAAAGTTTTTTTTCCAAGTAAGTGATTTTAACACATCATTGCAACAGTAGAAAGTATCAAGTTATTGGTTACAAACTCGTATTAAATCCAGGGGATTGGCGGTGAAATGGCGACCTTTTCATGAAATTTACCTTAAAAGAAAAATGATCTTCTCGTATTCCGTATCAAAACTTGTTTCGATGAAAAATACTTTATTTTTTGAATAATAGTTGTTTGTCCATTAAACACTATCGAAGTAACTGAGACAGGGCCTTCTTTCAGTCTTCTTAAATGGATCGAGGATAGTTTTGAATAACAGTTAATTAAATAAATCCTATCATATTAGAAAATTAAATTTTCTTAAGATAATTAGATGGCCTCCAAACTACTACTATCGGATGAAAATGATTAGGACCGATAAAAAAGTACCCGCAAATTAAAAAAAACCACGGTTTTCTAGTAAAATGTACGATCTAGCAACAAACGTTTTTTTATGAAATATTGTTTTAGTTAAACATTTCCACGTTTTCACCTCTAGTTTACTAACGTCTCCAGATTTTAATGAAAATGCACGGCGTGAAGTTAGACAGTTTTTACTTAGTTAGAATCCTCGTTAATTTCATATTCTTCACAGAAATCCCAAGCAAAACAAATTTTAATTAAGAGAAATAATTTTCAAGCTCTTCCCGTCTCCTAAGTCGCGGTTAGGAACTTTTCATCCCATCGTCAGCATTCAAGTTCTGTTACTTTTCAAAGTTAAACACTTAATCCCCTACTTTTTCAAATTAAAGTAATATCTTTCAAGCTTTCCTCAAAGACTTGATAAGTTTAATTTGAGATTCGAATTTGAGCAAGTTACTTTTTAAGATTTAATTTATGGTTGGTGATATAATGTTTGAAACTATAGTTGGTTTATATTTTTATTTTGAAATGAACAGGTTAAACATATGATGAAACCCCCACCTTTTGTTTTTTCCTTTACAAAAAGCTTCTCAAAACATAATAAGTTAATTGAAAGAGTAGGTTTTGCGTATATTGTATTCTATAATCAATTACAAATATTCACTGTTGTCCTTAAAAATTTGCTTTTGGTTTCTTTTGAGGACAAATCATGAATAGAATAAGGTACCTAGAAATCTACATGGCGGAGAGTGTACGTACACTGCAAGTCAGTTCTTCGTTGTTATAAGACGCTGCAACTCCTAAATGAGTGTAGCTTTAGAGAAAAAAGTGCCAGGAATAAAAACGTTTTTAAATTGCATTTACTTTGTAACAAAATCATAAAATATAAAGTCTTCTATAAGAAAAATCCAAGTTGGTGGCCATATTGGGAAAATGGAGGCTAAAATTATTTAGACCAAAATGTTTTAAATAAAAAATTCAAGGCAGTTACAATTAAACATTTCTTTTATATCTCTTTATAACTCTAATAAAACAGCTGGCACACTGAAATTTAACAGTTAAATTTAACAGGCACTGTTGTTAATTTTAACAGCAGGCGGATAAAATATTTGTCATCTGATGCTAGGCTCAACAATTCATTATTTATTATGTATGATTAACCTTGTAACTGGTCACACTACTTGGAAAAGTTACCAGTTTACATTTCTCAACAATTAGTATGATTGTAAAGTGTTATATGGGAAATAAATTTATCTATTCATTTGTTCAAATCAATCACCCTGTATATTATGAGAAAGTTAAACGTAACTAAGTATCTTGTCAGAAATGTACAAGTTTTTTGTATGTACGCTGATCACATCGGATATATATGTTAAAAAACCGAACACCAAAACGTAAAAAATAAGAAAAATAGTATTGTCACATACGGCTAAATAAATAGTAATTTGATCACAGGTCAATAGCAGTTAAGTTTTAAAACTGCTTTTAAAACTAACCAACTCGTTTTTAAATTTACCTCTATACAGAATTTCAAATCATAAAAAATGTGTAGTTCTGAATGAAATGTGCTAAACATTTTATAATTTGATCTTTTTGTTCATAATCATATAAAAAAACTTTAATTTAAGTTAAAAACGTCCCATTTTGTGATGTTTGGTTCGAATTTAAAAACCTTGGTTCATTCGAACGAGCTCGAGAACCATTACGTAAAACTAATGAATATGTGAATGTGAAATATTTAAACTAAAACACAACTTCTAGTTTTACCTTCTGCAGATTTAATTAATCTTATTTTAAAGTTGTAACTTTGGCTTCAAACTTGGGCACTTTAAAATGGCCTCTAGTGGTTTTGAAACTTTCAAACTTGTTTTCATATCCTTCCGCTCTCTTGACGACTCACATAGCGTAAATCAATTGTTGGTGGAATTTAAACCAGGGGTTCTTTCAAGGGGGGGGGGCTTCTGGAAGTAAATGTTGGGTTCTGTGTGACGACCTTGGGGACCGGAACCCTTGGTAAGCGTTAAGCTAAAAAAGATGTTTCCACGGAAAACATTAGATCAAGTTCTTAAGTAAGGGTAACCATCTCTAAGTAACCAGGTTAAGTAACTATCTCTTTGCTGAGGTCCTCCTTCCAAGAAAAGTAAAAAAAAATAATAAACTTGTTACCAATGATTGCAATTTAAAACCTTGTGGTAATATTAACTATACAATAGATAGCTATATTTGAAAATACACACTTTGCTGTGTTTTCTTAAACACAGTTGAACCTGGGTAAAATGAATTCCTCGATAGACGATTTCTTTTTTAATCTCCTTGAAACTTGTATAAAGGTCAATGCTAAAAACACCTCTATACAACGTAGTAATTAGGTTAAAAACCTCCATAAGACGAATTTGTTTGGGACATGGGCTAGGACTGATTGGTTTATCTCTATACCTCTCTACAAGACTAATCCGACCTCTGTAAGACGAATTTCTCATTATTTTAACCTCCATAGTACGTAGTTTTCAAAACATGCAGGAGCTTGTCTCAACATGATACCCAAACCCAAACCCACCCTTCTTCCTTTCGCAGTCATGGTCTCAGAGTGAGGTGAAACCTCTAAGACGAATAACGTACAAGGACAAATACTCCTTTAGTATAGTACACCCCAATAAAAATTACATATTTTACTCTAATTATAACACAAATAATTGTCATATGCCCAAATATAAATAATCAACTATACTTAACTCTGAGTTTTTTATGACATTCATTCAGTTATCATGTATTACAGTTGACAATTTTAAAATTAATTTGTAAAATATACTCAATTAGCGTACTACCTTACAAATGAAAAAATTGAAATTTCAAGGATTTGGAACGTTATTTCAGACAACATTTGTAGTTTGTTGAAGCGAGTAAAGCTAATTCAGATAAGAGAACAAAGTTGTTAATCTGATCGAATTAGGTGACGTGTGTCAACCGAGTACAAAGCTATCTGTGTGTGACACACGAACAATGCCTTGTTATCCGCAGGACGCAATTCTGGTGTCATATTGTGTCGACAAATCGTCATGTTCCTCATAACTTCAGTTGATGTATATTGGCTGTTGATTTGAGTGTTTAAATCGAAGCTACTCAACTTAGAATGTA
Organism: Macrosteles quadrilineatus; assembly: GCF_028750875.1. NCBI lineage: Eukaryota > Metazoa > Arthropoda > Insecta > Hemiptera > Cicadellidae > Macrosteles > Macrosteles quadrilineatus. The sequence goes on along the minus strand of NW_026542600.1, from coordinate 8,010,668 downwards.
AATGATTTATCAATACAATAGTGATAAAGAATTACTTTGGAGATTTAGTCGTGAGTGTATAGAATGTGCCGTAACCTGGTCCATTTTTACCTCCTTTCAAGCCCAATCAGAAAGATACGACACATACTGTAGGGAGCGAGCTGGTCAAGGGTATAGCACGAGTCTTCGGTCCCTGTGGTCCCGGGTACAAATCCCGACAAACACCAATGGATTATCTAAGTGATAATGTCGGGGTCCTCTTTAGACCTAGCCTAAAGTAACGTTAGACAACTAATAGACTCTTAAGGTTACTTTTTGGATCAACATATTCTTACTTAGGTTGGTAACATTATTTAGAAAATTCAATCCGACTATATAGGGTTTGTTTGGTTGGTGAATATATCATAAGAAAATCTTGTGAAAGTATTTTTCTCTAGAGAAATTATCAAGAAGAATTGAGGACGTCTATTTAGGGTGTTATTAAAACTACGGGTGCTCTACGGGTATGTCTAATCGCATTTATGGGCCCTTGGAATCCTAGCGATATTGTAGCTAGTCTAGGTTATAGCACGTTACTTTTGACCTAAACCCGAATTAAAGCATGCATTTAAGCCATTTATGCGGAAACCCGTTGGTTCGAATCGCACCTTGAAATATACGTCCTCCCGTCTAGAAAACCCAAAAGATAAGATTACCATGCAATACCTATGAGACGGGTTCTTTCAATTAAATAAATACGAAATCGAAACAATGAGGTTGTTCCAAAGCTGAATCATTTATATGCTTTACTGTCTAGCATTGTTATTGCTATACAAAATAAGGTTTAATGCAACGTAGGATAGTAGATGAAAAAGGAGAGGAGATTGGTGTTTTCTTTTATTTAATTATGCAGGCCACCTTACATGCTTGGTATTTCAAGGACATAGAAAGTGTCCATAGAAAATTGTAAATGTTTTCGAAATGTATTTTAAGACCAAATATTACTGACGTTTTTTTAAAACAGACTTAATATAAGTTTAAAATACTACTTTTATATTCAAACAGGCTGTTCACGACTTGGCATTGATAAGTTGATATTTGTCTGGATGATCCAAATTGTGTATTCATTAATAATAACATGAATTATAACATAACATGAATTATAATAACATGATTATAATTTGAAAATAAATCGGTACTACTGTTGTGGAAAAGTGTAAACGTAGTGGCATTTGGCTAGTCATCTGATTAACTCTGCGTCTAGTGCCAAACACCCCGGAAAATGAAGTTCTCAGTTCGTCCTTGAGAGCTTCCAAAAATGAAAGTCGCACTTCAGGTACATATGGGAGGAGTAGGTTTTGGGGGTTGGTAAGCATCGTGAGCTAAATTTATATTCAACACGAATATTCAGCAATTTAACTATCAAATCAACTGAAAAGACAAAATTGTCAAGATTGAACAGTTGTTAGTGTAATATGCTGATCAGTCAGTATATGCCTCGAATAGTAAGTAATGTATTGATTATCATGTAAACAACACTTTTTCACATAAATATAACATCACACATGTGGCTAAATCAATCTAACATTGTTTTATAAATATTTCACCCTTCAATTATATTCATATTTTATTCCTATTCATTAAATAAATAAAACTATGATGAAATAATATGTGGATGATAATTTAGGTAAATCCTGATAAAAAATACATAGATGAGTGTATCATCATATCAAAAATTATTCACGTTGGTACATTGACAAAAAAACAACTATGGGGGTAACGCTTACATTGATTATTATCAGATATCATATGAGAGAGTTTAGACTCTATGGAAAATATTTAAGTTTATTTATTTGCCTAAAGCGACTGCCATTTTAAAATTCCGTCCTACCTTTTAATCAAAACGACATAAGATGTGCTTTTGTTCCTGACTAAAGCCTGAGAAATGTTTTAGAAGTAATGCAAGCACACACGTTATGAAGGGTCGACAATATTTTTAAATAAAAATAAATTATTTCTTTTAGCGAATTTCCCATATAGGGAATAAGCTATTACCGTAGGTCTCGTGGTAAGACCTAGACCCGGGACCGATTTACTTTTTCGTTTTGAGGTCCCCAGAGGCCAAAAACACCATCCGTTCAAATTCATATACATATTTATTTATATATGTGTCCGTTAGCGCGATAACTCGAGCAAAATTGATCCGATTTTGATGAAATTTGGTACAAACGTGAAAACCTACATTTATTCGAACGAGTTCGCGAACCAGCATAATCGGACAATGGTAACAGGGGTTTATGGAGGGTTTTATGGGGTAAAAATGGGGGTTTCTCATTTTTGACCTTAATAACAAAAAATGTTGCAATTTCTTTCTAAGCCATTTTGTACCTAAGCACCTAAGCACTTGTTAAATCTAATTTGTTATTAAAATTGGGAATAAATATGTCTTATTTAAGGAAATATTTTAGTAAAAATGTTATCAGACAAGTTAAAAATTCGCTTAGTCTGCAGGTTTGCTGCGGCGGGGGTATTTTTAAATAATACGGAACCATTTGTTTGATCAATTAACAATTAAGAGTTGTTATTTCCCCATTTGAAGCTCTTTCACACTGAAAAAGATCATATTCAGGTAGAAAATCTTCAATTAAAAAAGCTATAAAATCGTAGTATTATATCAAAACCATGGTGAAAGGTAAATCTCAATTTCATATTAGTTACACCAAAGTCGACTTGATCCAAGGATAGCTATGTTTAACTTGTCTTATTAATAGCCTCAGGTGGCATAACGATAGATCACCAGCAAAGTTAACAAAACTCGCAGAGAACTCTGTCATAGTTGGTTGGATTTGCAGCTTTACTCCGTGGTCCGAAAAGCCTTTATTAAAAAATATGTGACGTAGATTAATCTATTTCCGTTTTTGTAGTTGTATTTGTATCGTATAAGAGACCAATAAACTCTACACTTAACTGAAATATGATGAAAATTTCTTACGAATTAAAATTTGAGAAACTGTTAGTTAATTAGTTAATATTATTCTGAAATATTGTAAAGTATAGTACAATTACCTATTACTCAGGAAATATTCTGTTTTCGCTCACATTGTCATACATTGGATTAATCTATTTCTGTTTTTGAATTATATGTTTATCAGTTTAAGAGACTAAACAATAAACTCTAGGCATAACTCAAATATGATGAAAATTTCTTACGAATTAAAATTTGATAAATTATTAGTTGGGATAAAATTATTCTTTAATATTTTTAAGTATAGTAAAATTACCTATTTGAACTCAGAAATATTCATTTTCTGCTCACATTGTCATACATTTTTTAATATATTTTTTTATTATATGAAACTAATTTCATTGCCTCTTACGTAGTTAAAAGTTAGACATACTCAATTTGGATATTCTGAAGACAGTTGTAAAGAAAATATCAGTCCAGTATGATTAGAATTGTTTATATACTAGCTACCTATTTCTTTTCAACTTCCCCAAGGTAAAAACCCTTTTAACCAAATAATACCCACGCCACAGTAAACCTGCTGACTCAGCAGATTCACATTTGCCTTATTGGATTTTATTTACAAAATAATTTCCTTAACATTTCAATTTTATTCCCTATTACGAGTAGGCCTACGTACGTTCGGAGTACCAACGTACGCCTTTACAAATATTTCCATATCCTAGCAATGTACAACTGTTAGATTATCATACCATAACATTAGTATGGGACACAATGTCCCTTGGATATCTTATTTACGAAATGTTGTAGATAATCATGAAATGAACCATTTCTTTTGTCTTCATGCATTACATCATGTTTTCTACTTTATGGCTAATGAAAGTTGGGAATTTTACATTTTAAGTCCGAATTTTAAGTCTTATCAAAGTTTAAACCCCCTTTTGCATTCTTTGCCTGATTTTGCTGTTTTAAAACAAACGTACAACTCGTTACGGTAAACTTGTTATGCTATACACACTCATCAGGAATAGCTGGAGCCTTTCTCAACGTACCCGGACAAAACTGATGTTTTAACCAAGGGATGATTATAGTGGCTTGATAAGTTTGTGTGAAAGGTTATGTGTTACAGTACACTGCAGGCCAAGATATTTATCAGTGTAGCTAAACGTTTTTGTAGCAAATATATAAAAACATAGTTAAAATAATACTATAATTGGACGGTAAAAAAGGTTTGGTTTCGTCTTAAACGTCTTCATATTGGTTATTTTTAATCTAGGTTTACAAATTTTCAATACAAAACCGATAAAGATATCACACTTATGGTTGGTGTTGGATGCTTAGTAATATATTGAAGTAAATTGAAGCATGTATTATTTAATAAATTAAATAAATTACTAGTGCGTTTACATTAGTCAACGCGAAAATGCTATTATCGTAAGGGGGATTAATTGACTATTCGGATAGTCATCAAGTTTTTAAAATATTGAAAAGAGAAGGAAAATGAGGGAAGAATGAAATATAAGAACTAAAATAATTGCTGGTCGGCCTTAACTAATCCTACAGCTGATGAGGTTCAGGGAAAACATATTTTTACAGATCAGTTTAAGATTTATTTTTTGCACATTTCTTTTACATGTGATGTGTATATCATGAAACTTTTTAACTCTCCAACAATCCTCTCTAGAACCACCCTAAAAATAAAATCTTGTTTGTTTTTAACGAAAATGATTTGAAAATACAATTAAATACTTTATTTAGAAATAAATAAGCAGTCAGAAATTCAGAAATAGCAAACTATTTTAATACATTTCACTACTTCAAACTAACCACATAAGTGTCAAAGCAATGTTTGTCTAAAGCAAGCGAGATTAAATTACAAATAGTTTGCCTCAGTGACTAAAAAGTACTTTGGTATGTAGATAAGTTCAAACTTCTACATTGAGCCATGTTATGATGTGTTTAATGAAAATATATTTTTTGAAAATGTTTAAAACGGATTTGGTAAGAAACCATTTGGTTAGCCTTATGAATATGGGTTTAAGATAGTGAATACGGAGGCATTAAACGTACATTAACTGAATAGTGAAACGATTTTATTATTATTAAGAATTTACTCTAAAAACTTCATCAGGATATCCGTGTATTAAAAGAAAGGTTCCTTTAATACATTAATTTTATTTATTCACTCTGTTGAATATTTTGAATGTGTTTCAACTTAATAAGACTCTCCTAACATTCCTTGTTGTAAACCAAGTTGAATTTGAAGAAGCTCAATATCGTCCAATTTACTCAGTTCATGCTACGCTTGTCTCTTACATTTCCGCACCTGTATTTGTCTCGATTTTCAAATAACATTCTTTATGTTCGGCAAACCTGCTTTACTAGTTTCGGTAAAAAACCCCCAAATAAATGTATGAGAAACTTTATAGGTTACACTGTTTATCATACAATAACGGAGCATCTAAAGAAAAGTAATAGTAATTATATACAGTTGGATGATTCAAATATTTTTCCTTTTCATTGTAGGCCCTACTAATCTACAAATGCCAATTAATATATTGTCATGTATACATTTTTGCATCAAAGGGTTTGAAAGTAATAGGATCATAAATATAAACACTCCAATGATGTTTTCCGGAGAGCGATTCAATCTTTTTGATTAAATGTGGCTTTAACAAGAGTGACTGGAGACTCGAGAGCTTTTAAAATAATCACTCATGTCGCAGCGAGGGATACTGCGATATGTCATGAGGGAAAATATAACCTGAATGGTGGAAGTATTTTGTACTCGATCTCATTTACAAAATTATGTGTGGTAATTTTTCCATAGCATTTTAAATTTCCCATATGGGCAATAAGCTATTACCGTAGGTAAGACCTGGACTCGGGACCGAATGAGTTCGCGAACCAGCATGATCGGACCATGGGAACGGGGTATTATGGGGAAAAAGGGGTTTTTTTCAATTTTGACCCTAAACACAAAATTCCCCTATTTCTCTCTATACCATTTAAAGAGCTTAGAAATACAATTCAGCATATTAAAGTATTTTGTACCATTATCATTACATTATCGGCTACGAAGAAAATGAAAAAAAAAATTAATTCATAATTTCCATGTTATTCTTATGGAAAATACTGTTAACTGTCGTGATTTGCTTGTTTATGGAAATATTTTTATCAAACTTTGCATATATTTTGATTTAATACTAATATTTTAATATTTTACTAATAGCACACTTAATTAACCTCCCTAAAGAAGCAAACCTAGGTACTCGATTAACTTAACGTTATTTAAATAAATTTAATTGAAAATCAAATCAGGCAAATGAAAATACGTTAAGTCTGCAGGTTTGCTGCGGCGGTGGTAGTTTATGTGTGTATAGCATTTTTAAGTATGACGTTGTAATTCATTCCGTATGTAAGATAAAAGCTGTTTATCTTGTTATGGAAATTGCCTGCGTACAGTTTCCGATATTGCAAGCAATAACAAACACCGATAACACCATGAAGCCACGCTTGGTCGTTTGTTATCCCTAGCAGCCAATTACAAACATTGCAGTTACTATCCAATTCCATCACACGGGCTTGGTTGATTACATGTCCTTTATACAAAATTACAACCTTAGAGCAACAAGCAATAACAAACACCGATATCACCATGAAGCCACGCTTGGTCGTTTGTTATCCCTAGCAGCCAATTACAAACATTGCAGTTACTATCCAATTCCATCACACGGGCTTGGTTGATTACATGTCCTTTATACAAAATTACAACCTTAGAGCAACAAGCAATAACAAACACCGATATCACCATGAAGCCACGCTTGGTCGTTTGTTATCCCTAGCAGCCAATTACAAACATTGCAGTTACTATCCAATTCCATCACACGGGATTGGTTGATTACATGTTCTTTATACAAAATTACAACCTTAGAGCAACAAGAGTAGTGGTAAACCCAGAATATGACCCCACTTTCGGCGTTTTTGGACCCAGGACTTTTGAAATTTTTTGGCGAAAAACACCCCAAATAGCTATAATATGATGGTTTTACCCCATTTTTGGTGTTTTAGAGGCTATATGGGGGCACTTTTTTGGTAAAAAAATGTTATTAATACTGAAAAACATGTCTGGAAATGAAGAGCTTTTTTTGACCACTTTTTTTAAAGACCCGGCTCTCGGCACGCGAACTCGTGTGCGCTCCCGACCCATAGGCACACTTCTGATCCACAGCGATGACAAACTAAAAGTCTTATGAAAAAATGTTTGAAACAAAAATTGAGTAACATCTAATCATCTGTACTTATTCCACTGAAAGTTTTTTTCTGATTGAAAAATAAAAAAAATCCTCGCTTACTCACTTTTTCATGTTTACTCAAAGTAACCTTTTTATATTTTCCATAATTAATAATTACACATTGGCACAAATTAAATTATATTTATATTGTATTAAACAGTATTTCATGTAGAATTTTAATATATAAATTTCATGCTATAAATATTTTTATTAGAAGCTAGACAAACATGTAAGTGATAGGAGGCGCATCACTTTGAACATCGTCATGCCTCTGACAGTGCCATGCTGGTAACACCTGGAGTTTGAAACCATTGCTATTGCTGAAATTATATTATAACACATTTACATACAAAAGAAACTGGTAAATGGTTTTAAATTTTTAAACTTTTTTATGCTTTATGTAGAAGGCCATGTAGTATGTAGGCTGGAATTTTAGCTGTTTTGTTGTATATCAAGCCTTTTTGAGATATGAATATTTGTAAACAATAAAGCAGACCTTTATTTACTAATGCTGATATTATATTACAATGTATTGGCATACAAATGAAAACGGTTTGATTTATTTGTACTCATATAAAATAATATAATTCTTTTGAGTTATAGGGATGTCTGGTGATTAAATCACAAATTTAGAACATTTATAATGGACTTTTAAAATAATGGAATTAAGTATAGACTTATAACATTTTCATGATAACTGTTTGATTTATTTGTACTCATTTAAAATAATGTTAAAATAGTATTTGATTTTTATGTTGTATTATTGTTTTTTATCAAAAGTTGAAACCTATGTAGTGTGCTTAAATGTTTATTTATTGTTTTTCTGTATCTCAAGCCAATAGATAGAATAGGACAAAGAGGTGTTTTTGGTGTTTTACCTATGAGAATAACATGGGGAGATTTTAAGCCACATTTAAAAATCGTGCTTACTCTCTATACATTTCTATGCAAATGTCCATCTCCAAAAATATTTCCAATCCCCATTAATCTTTGTATCATGTGAGATTTGCACCAGTTGGTTTGAAATATTTATAAATATAACGTGTTGCTGGAATTGCCTTAAATGGCAATAAACATGTAGTCTTGGGACCTCTGGTAAAATATTGGATTTTTCCTAGTTTGGACTAAATATTTGTGAAAAATTGAAAAAAATATGTTTTATACTCAACTATTTTAGGGTCTTGAAACATGTATTACCGAGGAATCAGGCAAATATTTCGTGCCGAAATTATATTTTTACCTTATGTGAGGACTTGGATTTACTATTTAAACTTAGTCCTGCTCCACAGTATTATTGCAGGCTTGCTTCTCGTCCCAAGTGGTGAATTGTGTACAGTTTATGCGTGGTGCAAAGACTGGGTTTTCTTTTTAGTTGTGACCAGCTCATTCCTAAGATGCTAGATGGTATCCACTTTGCCTCTGAACATAAGCAAATTGTAATCTTCAGTTTAGGACTTAAAATTAATGTCGGATGCGATGCCTCTTTAATCGGAAGTTTGGGTTGTGATGAGCTCAACCCCTATCACCAATATCAGCATAGATCCATTGAACTATTATGTGTTATTGTACTTTGTGCTGATTAATATGTGTTTGGCACAACACACAATCCCAGTTGGTAGTTTAGGTGGTCAAAGTAGAAGTAGGGAGCATTGACTTTCTATAATCATGATGAGATATCCAGCCAAAGCCTCAGACTGCAATAAAAAAATATATGAAAATGCAAACTCTAAAGGCCCTGACCGTGTTTTATACTTCTAGGCTGGAACAACCTTCACTTGGAATATCGTATATAAATTCTTTGTATACATAAGACTCTTGTAGTGAATGTACTCTTCGATGAAAAGACAAAATAAAGATGAAAACTACTTTATGCAAAGAAGAGAAAGTAATTGTGAAGGGTAGCTACAAACAATTGCATTTTAGTGAGCAATGAAAGTTGCTATAATTATTGGGATTGTTTTGGGTAAGTTTATAGATATGCATTGTGTTTACAGGAATTAATCATAGTGGGGATGCCATTTACATCGAGACATATCGATTTAGTTAAAGTGATAAAACGAAGACCATGATAGTGGTGGATAAAGATTTTATTTGTTGAGCAATCGATATGAGAAGGAGTTTCTTGTTAAACAATAACCTGGAAAACCAATACAACATAATGCACTGTCATCCCTCATTGGTATTGTAACTTACAAGCTCTGTAGTTCTTTACTCATTTTCAAAAACATATAAATTATAAAATAAGCCATTTTGTTGTTTATTTTACTGTTATGTATTGTAAGTGTATATATTGAAATAAATGGTTAAATAAATGTAAGTTGAAAAATGAGCCTTATTTTGTCACTAGTTTATTTACATTGATTTGAATCACATTTTTGAACTAACAGATGATTAAATTATTAATTGCATAACATTTGAAACATAGAGATACAACATTTACATTATTAACTAGAAACTATAGATCTATATTATTGTATGAACATAATTTCTGTATTTCATATATGTAAAAGCAATGAGACCATGCTAAATTACAGGATTCAATAACAAAGGAAGCTGATATTGTGCTATATACCTGAGGGTGTAAATATAGAGGTGGGCATTTCCATAGAGACCTAATGACGAATTAGAATGTGAAAGTTCTATGGTAGAAATATCAAGTATGCAAGAGTGATCATCAGAGGTAACATGGTCATCAAGGAATTCATAGAGAGGGGTCAGTCAGGTTGAACTAGTATATTGCAGTGATTTATCCAATATAGAAACAATAGTTACAAATAACCAGAACCAATTACTGAATATTGTAGTTAGTTTTCCTATCTTACTGTTAAAATATGAACCTCATTTTAATATGAGTTGGTGAGTTCATGCCCGGTAACATGAATGTAATAATGGTTCTAAATGTATTTATCTTATTTTATGGTAGATTTCACTATGTGTGCTTACTCTATGGTAAAATTCTTTGAGATCATTTACTATTTAACACACTTAGATTAGTGAATAAATCATCAAAGTGTGATATAAATATGCTAGGTGAAACGTATTAAAACTTGCTTCCAGTTTATCTATTAAAGGATTGTCAAACGTCTCGGTTTTGCTAACTATGACCTGGTGTCCCGGAAAGGGCTCTTAAGACCATAAGATGACAATACATAAAGTTTGGACTATTGACTGTGATGTGAATTTATGCATACTTTGTCATACAAATTTTACACTATAGTATTTTTACGAGTTCTGACTGTGACTGTGATGTGAATTTGTGTGTATTTCATCACATAAATTTCACACTATTTTCACTCATTTCACACCACTATTATGATGTGCTGTGCCTGCATGAGTGTGTTGAGCCATGAATATCATAGACCACCAAGCTATAAGGACGTATGCTAGAACTGATCTAACCTCTGCCAAACCCTGAATACGAGCCTGGAGGCACAGACTTTGGACCTAGGATCAATAATTGTAAATAGACAAACCTGTGTGATAGGATATAGAACACTGAAAAATACAAATGTTAGAAACTTTAGTCTTTTACTTATTTACCCTTATCACCCTCTGTTTTGGAGGAAACTGCCTTACAACCAACATTATGAAGATTGCATTAATACTCATGATCTTGGTCATTATAAAATTTATCAAACATAAATCCGTATTTGCCATTATTCATAGACCTTTCCTTGTCTATTATGAAAAAGCTATCCAACACTGGTGGTAAAGACTTTTATATTGATGAAATGAAAAGTCATTATTAATATGATTGTTAAATATAAGGTTTAAAATTTATATTGCCTTGTTTGGATAATATTAGAAAATGTACGTTATTGCATAAATGTTTGCGTGCTTTCTAAGTAAAAGCAGTTAATATTTTTATGTTGACCCATTGAGAGAAATTGTATACTATTTGTACTATAAAAAGTCTATTCATGCATATCAGTCCAGTAAAAGTTCTGTTACAATCCAGTCATAGGTCAGTCTCAATTGCATCCATAGTTTCTCAGTCAACCTGTCAGTCATTTGGTTACAGTCTGTTTTCTAACTCTTCATTAACCGATGTTATATAACATTTTTTATTGGAAACACAATATTCTATAAAATTTTCATTGGCCAGTTGTTGTTGATTGTTATAAACAGTACTTGATATACAAACACATACGTTGTCATCAGTCAGGCGTCCAAACAATTAAAAAATATCGTTGAGAAGAAATCGGTTGTTGTATTTAACAACATAAAGGTCGATTCACAAACGGTATGTAATAGTTTAATCACGTCACAGTGTATACAGCAACTGACTGTGACTGTGATGTGAATTTGATTAGTTGTGTGAAATGTGTGAAAATAGTGTGACATTTTGAAATTGCTTCCAGTTTATACGTTGTCATCAAGCAGGCGTTTGAAAAATCCAAAAATATCGTTGAGAAGAAACCAGCTGTTGTATTTGACGACATAAAAATCAATTCACACATAACACGTCACAGTTCAATCACATCAGTTACGACACAGTGTATACAACAACTGACTGTGACTGTGATTTGAATTTGTGTGTACTTCGTCACAAAAAGTTTACATAAACTTCACACATATTTCACACATTTCACTCAACTATTATGATAGTTGAGTGAAATGTGTGAAATATGTGTGAAGTTTATGTAAACTTTTTGTGACGAAGTACACACAAATTCAAATCACAGTCACAGTCAGTTGTTGTATACACTGTGTCGTAACTGATGTGATTGAACTGTGACGTGTTATGTGTGAATTGATTTTTATGTCGTCAAATACAACAGCTGGTTTCTTCTCAACGATATTTTTGGATTTTTCAAACGCCTGCTTGATGACAACGTATAAACTGGAAGCAATTTCAAAATGTCACACTATTTTCACACATTTCACACAACTAATCAAATTCACATCACAGTCACAGTCAGTTGCTGTATACACTGTGACGTGATTAAACTATTACATACCGTTTGTGAATCGACCTTTATGTTGTTAAATACAACAACCGATTTCTTCTCAACGATATTTTTTAATTGTTTGGACGCCTGACTGATGACAACGTATGTGTTTGTATATCAAGTACTGTTTATAACAATCAACAACAACTGGCCAATGAAAATTTTATAGAATATTGTGTTTCCAATAAAAAATGTTATATAACATCGGTTAATGAAGAGTTAGAAAACAGACTGTAACCAAATGACTGACAGGTTGACTGAGAAACTATGGATGCAATTGAGACTGACCTATGACTGGATTGTAACAGAACTTTTACTGGACTAATGTGCATGAATAGACTTTTTATAGTACAAATAGTATACAATTTCTCTCAATGGGTCAACATAAAAATATTAACTGCTTTTACTTAGAAAGTACGCAAACATTTATGCGATAACGTACATTTTCTAATATTATCCAAACAAGGCAATATAAATTTTAAACCTTATATTTAACAATCATATTAATAATGACTTTTCATTTCATCAATATAAAAGTCTTTACCACCAGTGTTGGATAGCTTTTTCATAATAGACAAGGAAAGGTCTATGAATAATGGCAAATACGGATTTATGTTTGATAAGTTTTATAATGACCAAGATCATGAGTATTAATGCAATCTTCATAATGTTGGTTGTAATGCAGTTTCCTCCAAAACAGAGGGTGGTAAGGGTAAATAAGTAAAAGACTAAAGTTTCTAACATTTGTATTTTTCAGTGTTCTATATCCTATCACACAGGTTTGTCTATTTACAATTATTGATCCTTGGTCCAAAGTCTGTGCCTCCAGGCTCGTATTCAGGGTTTGGCAGAGGTTAGATCAGTTCTAGCATACGTCCTTATAGCTTGGTGGTCTATGATATTCATGGCTCAACACACTCATGCAGGCACAACACATCATAATAGTGGTGTGAAATGAGTGAAAATAGTGTGAAATTTATGTGATGAAATACACACAAATTCACATCACAGTCACAGTCAGAACTCGTAAAAATACTATAGTGTAAAATTTGTATGACAAAGTATGCATAAATTCACATCACAGTCAATAGTCCAAACTTTATGTATTGTCATCTTATGGTCTTAAGAGCCCTTTCCGGGACACCAGGTCATAGTTAGCAAAACCGAGACGTTTGACAATCCTTTAATAGATAAACTGGAAGCAAGTTTTAATACGTTTCACCCAGCATATTTATATCGCACTTTGATGATTTATTCACTAATCTAAGTGTGTTAAATATTAAATGATCTCAAAGAATTTTACCATAGAGTAAGCACACATAGTGAAATCTACCATAAAATAAGATAAATACATGTAGAACCATTATTACATTCATGTTACCGGGCATGAACTCACCAACTCATATTAAAATGAGGTTCATATTTTAACAGTAGGATAGGAAAACTAACTACAATATTCAGTAATTGGTTCTGGTTATTTGTAACTATTGTTTCTATATTGGATGAATCACTGCAATATACTAGTTCAACCTGACTGACCCCTCTCTATGAATTCCTTGATGACCATGTTACCTCTGATGATCACTCTTGCATACTTGATATTTCTACCATAGAACTTTCACATTCTAATTCGTCATTAGGTCTCTATGGAAATGCCCACCTCTATATTTACACCCTCAGGTATATAGCACAATATCAGCTTCCTTTGTTATTGAATCCTGTAATTTAGCATGGTCTCATTGCTTTTACATATATGAAATACAGAAATTATGTTCATACAATAATATAGATCTATAGTTTCTAGTTAATAATGTAAATGTTGTATCTCTATGTTTCAAATGTTATGCAATTAATAATTTAATCATCTGTTAGTTCAAAAATGTGATTCAAATCAATGTAAATAAACTAGTGACAAAATAAGGCTCATTTTTCAACTTACATTTATTTAACCATTTATTTCAATATATACACTTACAATACATAACAGTAAAATAAACAACAAAATGGCTTATTTTATAATTTATATGTTTTTGAAAATGAGTAAAGAACTACAGAGCTTGTAAGTTACAATACCAATGAGGGATGACAGTGCATTATGTTGTATTGGTTTTCCAGGTTATTGTTTAACAAGAAACTCCTTCTCATATCGATTGCTCAACAAATAAAATCTTTATCCACCACTATCATGGTCTTCGTTTTATCACTTTAACTAAATCGATATGTCTCGATGTAAATGGCATCCCCACTATGATTAATTCCTGTAAACACAATGCATATCTATAAACTTACCCAAAACAATCCCAATAATTATAGCAACTTTCATTGCTCACTAAAATGCAATTGTTTGTAGCTACCCTTCACAATTACTTTCTCTTCTTTGCATAAAGTAGTTTTCATCTTTATTTTGTCTTTTCATCGAAGAGTACATTCACTACAAGAGTCTTATGTATACAAAGAATTTATATACGATATTCCAAGTGAAGGTTGTTCCAGCCTAGAAGTATAAAACACGGTCAGGGCCTTTAGAGTTTGCATTTTCATATATTTTTTTATTGCAGTCTGAGGCTTTGGCTGGATATCTCATCATGATTATAGAAAGTCAATGCTCCCTACTTCTACTTTGACCACCTAAACTACCAACTGGGATTGTGTGTTGTGCCAAACACATATTAATCAGCACAAAGTACAATAACACATAATAGTTCAATGGATCTATGCTGATATTGGTGATAGGGGTTGAGCTCATCACAACCCAAACTTCCGATTAAAGAGGCATCGCATCCGACATTAATTTTAAGTCCTAAACTGAAGATTACAATTTGCTTATGTTCAGAGGCAAAGTGGATACCATCTAGCATCTTAGGAATGAGCTGGTCACAACTAAAAAGAAAACCCAGTCTTTGCACCACGCATAAACTGTACACAATTCACCACTTGGGACGAGAAGCAAGCCTGCAATAATACTGTGGAGCAGGACTAAGTTTAAATAGTAAATCCAAGTCCTCACATAAGGTAAAAATATAATTTCGGCACGAAATATTTGCCTGATTCCTCGGTAATACATGTTTCAAGACCCTAAAATAGTTGAGTATAAAACATATTTTTTTCAATTTTTCACAAATATTTAGTCCAAACTAGGAAAAATCCAATATTTTACCAGAGGTCCCAAGACTACATGTTTATTGCCATTTAAGGCAATTCCAGCAACACGTTATATTTATAAATATTTCAAACCAACTGGTGCAAATCTCACATGATACAAAGATTAATGGGGATTGGAAATATTTTTGGAGATGGACATTTGCATAGAAATGTATAGAGAGTAAGCACGATTTTTAAATGTGGCTTAAAATCTCCCCATGTTATTCTCATAGGTAAAACACCAAAAACACCTCTTTGTCCTATTCTATCTATTGGCTTGAGATACAGAAAAACAATAAATAAACATTTAAGCACACTACATAGGTTTCAACTTTTGATAAAAAACAATAATACAACATAAAAATCAAATACTATTTTAACATTATTTTAAATGAGTACAAATAAATCAAACAGTTATCATGAAAATGTTATAAGTCTATACTTAATTCCATTATTTTAAAAGTCCATTATAAATGTTCTAAATTTGTGATTTAATCACCAGACATCCCTATAACTCAAAAGAATTATATTATTTTATATGAGTACAAATAAATCAAACCGTTTTCATTTGTATGCCAATACATTGTAATATAATATCAGCATTAGTAAATAAAGGTCTGCTTTATTGTTTACAAATATTCATATCTCAAAAAGGCTTGATATACAACAAAACAGCTAAAATTCCAGCCTACATACTACATGGCCTTCTACATAAAGCATAAAAAAGTTTAAAAATTTAAAACCATTTACCAGTTTCTTTTGTATGTAAATGTGTTATAATATAATTTCAGCAATAGCAATGGTTTCAAACTCCAGGTGTTACCAGCATGGCACTGTCAGAGGCATGACGATGTTCAAAGTGATGCGCCTCCTATCACTTACATGTTTGTCTAGCTTCTAATAAAAATATTTATAGCATGAAATTTATATATTAAAATTCTACATGAAATACTGTTTAATACAATATAAATATAATTTAATTTGTGCCAATGTGTAATTATTAATTATGGAAAATATAAAAAGGTTACTTTGAGTAAACATGAAAAAGTGAGTAAGCGAGGATTTTTTTTATTTTTCAATCAGAAAAAAACTTTCAGTGGAATAAGTACAGATGATTAGATGTTACTCAATTTTTGTTTCAAACATTTTTTCATAAGACTTTTAGTTTGTCATCGCTGTGGATCAGAAGTGTGCCTATGGGTCGGGAGCGCACACGAGTTCGCGTGCCGAGAGCCGGGTCTTTAAAAAAAGTGGTCAAAAAAAGCTCTTCATTTCCAGACATGTTTTTCAGTATTAATAACATTTTTTTACCAAAAAAGTGCCCCCATATAGCCTCTAAAACACCAAAAATGGGGTAAAACCATCATATTATAGCTATTTGGGGTGTTTTTCGCCAAAAAATTTCAAAAGTCCTGGGTCCAAAAACGCCGAAAGTGGGGTCATATTCTGGGTTTACCACTACTAACAAGCAATAACAAACACCGATATCACCATGAAGCCACGCTTGGTCGTTTGTTATCCCTAGCAGCCAATTACAAACATTGCAGTTACTATCCAATTCCATCACACGGGATTGTTTGATTACATGTTCTTTATACAAAATTACAACCTTAGAGCAACAAGCAATAACAAACACCGATATCACCATGAAGCCACGCTTGGTCGTTTGTTATCCCTAGCAGCCAATTACAAACATTGCAGTTACTATCCAATTCCATCACACGGGATTGTTTGATTACATGTTCTTTATACAAAATTACAACCTTAGAGCAACAAGCAATAACAAACACCGATATCACCATGAAGCCACGCTTGGTCGTTTGTTATCCCTAGCAGCCAATTACAAACATTGCTGTTACTATCCAATTCCATCACACGGGCTTGGTTGATTACATGTCCTTTATACAAAATTACAACCTAGAGCAACAAGCAATAACAAATATATATAATAGAACTACAAAATACTTGATCGACAACGGGATTCCGCAGACTGCTTATGATTTTAGGGTTTCATTATTTATTTTCGAGAAATATTTTTTTTAATACGTAAGGGCAAGGATTCTCTTCTGGTTGAACCTCCTAAAATTTTCAACCGAACAACAGTCTAACCATCTTTCTTAATAATATTTATAGATCACCCAACCCTTAGTAAGACATCCCCTATATTATTTACATTTGGCTATAAGTTTCAAATTTGAATGAAAATGGAATTAAATGTATATTTTATTATATTTTGAGAAGTGTAGTATATTGCAGAAACTTTTGGGCAACTCTAACCTCAATTTAGTCAGATCAAGGACTAGTCAAATTTTGTAAAACAATATTTACAAAGGAACGCGGAGAATATTTAGTATATTATTGATTATATTCCTTAATGGTTTAATTTAGTTGTTTTATATTGAATTATGAATCTAAGGGCTTGAAATACTCAGCAAGGATTGTTTGCTATAATTGACAATAGTTTTTTTTTAAATAAAATATCTTGTTTTTGTAACGGCTGATTTCTTGTTAGGGAAAATAATGAGATTTACAGTTTTAACTCATCGCAGTTATCACAATGTTTAATTATTTTATAATGTGATCAAACGTTATATTATTGTTGCAACTTTAGTAAAATCCATTTTATTGTATACAAGTAAAAGAATAATAAATTAGCTTTTAAGATTATCCTACTAGTTTCATAAGTCTAAATGTTTGCTTGAATATGTGTGATAAATATGCTAAACATGCTAAGTTGGTTGAAAGTTTAGATGTCCTTGAAGGGCTTTGCCTTAAATACCCTAAAGGTACAATGATTGCCAAAAGTATTTTATTGTTTGGTTCTCATGGCAACAGCACAATTTACAGCTTTGCATATTTAAGACCCAATAAATAAAATGCTCATACATTCGCTGAAAATTGTATCGAAAGGTTTCGTAGAGGGATCTTTTGCAATGAGACAACTCTCTTTACCTATATTTATTTACTGGACAATTGATTGGCCTATGGCTTAAGATAAACTTTGAATAAGCTCAATTATGTACGTGCACGAAATCAATTATATGCAACACCTTAGCTTAAACCCAGTTATTATATCGATAGAATACAGTTGAAAATACAATTTACAGTTTTGTATTTACACACGTTAAACAGAGAAAACACCTCTAAACACACAACCTTTGTTGTGTTCTTTGGGGATAATACCCCATTAGAGTGCAGGGATTAGCCCCTGAGGTGAGTTCCACTATATGAGTTTCTGTTAGTTTAACTTTGTTATATGTTATTTTGTAATGCCCAAAATTAGTAAAAGTTTGCATACATGTAAAATCTATCATGGTATTGTCTGGTTAATGAATCAAATGTAGGATGTAATTATAATTCATTTTAATGCAACCATGTGGCATTTTTAATAGATAAAAATTCACTACCAGAATGTAAAACACATTTAGTAGAATATGTATTGTTTTTACAGCAGATATTAAGTGCATTTTGAATCCAACAGTGTAAACGTAACAACATCTGTAGAATATTGTAGAATATGGATGGACTCGTTCTCCAGGCACAGGCTTTGCCTATGTAGGGAAGTTCCAATACTATTTAGAATACGGTTTCGTAATTTTTGTTTTTCATGGAATAAATTATGTTTGATTGGATTTGATTTTGATTTGATCTTTAGAAATACTCTGTTCACATAGAAATTTCAAAAAACTTCAAAATACACACTTTCAAAATATATACATTTTAGTTAATTTAGTACTCCAGTATCGACTTGTGATGTAATAATCATTGACCAAAACTCGTGATACCATTAGTAAGGATATTTAGGTGTATATTTAGGTGTACATACAATTCTTCTCCAACCGTAATAATATGAGATCTCAAACTTTGTTAAGTAATAAAAGATTTACTGAGCCAAGTTAAACTTACTGATTAGCCAAATCTCCTAAAATTAATCCGACTTGTGTTAGGTTGAGTATTCATAATAACTCTAATAAAAGCCATGTACCGTTAGAGGCTTTGTATAATAGCTCACAACATGGTCTCCTTCTTGTGTTGCTTTACGTACGAACAGCTGTGATAGTTATTTACATGCTATAATATGTATTAATCCGCAAATAAACTCACAACAATAAATACATATAATATATTATTACAGACAATCTTTGTCATAAAGTTCGTCAAATATTCGATTAAGGGATATATTTCGTAGTGAAACGTACAAGAATAATCTAAATAATGTTACAATAATGTCCTTTTAGCGAATTTCCCTATAGGGAAGTAGCTATTACCGTAGGTGGCACCGTAGGTGGTAAGACCTAGACCCGGGACCGATTTACTTTTTCATTTTGATGTCCCCAGAGGCCAAAAACACTATTCGTTCAAATTTTTATATATGTATATATATATATAGACTTATATATATATATATATATAGACTTATATATATATATATATATATATATATATACGTCCGTGAACGCGATAACTTGAGTAATTTTTGTCCGATTTTGATGAAATTTGGTTTAAAGGTGTAAAGCGTGATAAACTTGAATGAGTTCGCGAACCAGCACGATCGGACCATGGGAACGGGGCTTGACGGGGGGTTTTATGGGGTAAAAATTGGGTTTTCTCACTTTTGACCCTCAAAACACAAAATTTCCCAATTTTTCTTTAGACCTTTTTAAAGAACTTAAAAAAACAAATAATTTAGTATATAAAAGTATTTTTGTTCGATTATTAGTAACGGAGAAAATTAAAAAAAACTTTAAATTTAAAATTCCCATGTTATTCTTATGAAGAATATTGTCAAATGTTGTAGTTTGCTTGTTTATGAATATATTTTGATCAAACTTGGCAAATTTATTTATTTTGTACTAAGCTATCAATATTTTACTCAAAAACACACTTTATTAGTTTCCTTGTAGCAGCAAACCTAGGTACTCGTTAAACCTAATGTTATTAAAATATATTTAACTGAAAATCAATTCAGACAAATGGAAATTCGCTTAGTCGGCAGGTTTGCTGCGGCGGGGGTATTATCATATTTGTTGGGACTATTTTCTTCGGCAAGTCAGCGGAAGAATTTCACAACTATAGAAATACACAATTAATGTCCCAGACCAGCTGATTAATTTCATCCCTAGGGAGAGTTACTAGGGATGATTAAGCCTCGCAAGGCATGTACTGAAAACAGCAGTATGATGTTTTATGCTGCAGTTTGATGAAAAATATTGTAAAAATTTTAATATTACATGTCATTCATTCATCATTAACATTAATTTCTCTATTATTTTGTATATTTTCTCTCATAATGTCTGTTAATGCCCCTGATAATGTATTATCAGTTATTTAATATGTTCCTCCTTGTTAATGTGTTAGTTTATCCAATTTTGTTCAATGTTATATAATATCCCATCACCCCACAGAAACATCATCCTATTTTATGTTACAATATAATATTTATGCAAATTCTCTCCATACCTATCCAGTACTTTTCAAAAACCAACAATAATTATTTACTTAGAATAATATATAATTGTATGAAAATTGCAATATAGTAATAACTCTTAAATATAGTATTATTTTTCAAAATTATCCCAAGAAAATCAAAATTACTGTGGCAAGTGTCATTTATGTGAATTAACCAGCTGTACATCATTTCAACAATGGACATGGACTTCCTGAGCTTCTATCATTGCCTCTCCCCAGATCCTGCCAACTCTTCACAGTGTGAACATCATTTATTGGACATTGTGTTTGATTTAAACTAAATTCATAATCCCAAAGTATAAACTTAATCTAAATTTTAAATTTCTTATCATCTAAAAGTATTCAGTACAAGTGCCTTGAAGAGTACCAAATTTTAAGAAGATAGACACTACAAATTTGATAAGCATCATCCATCTTGTTTAACTAAGGACAAATTTAATCTTCATTGGACATTTAATCAGCATAGCCTAATAGGCCCAATTAACTTAACTCATCAAGATATACATATTTCAAACTGATATTTTATTTAAAATTTAATCTTCAAATTTTATTTTATTTCATTAAATTCAGTTAAACCATTTGGAATCTTTCTTTGGACATTAACATTATTATATTAATAGCATCACGAACCTAGTATTTCAGAATAATAACTAAATTAAATTATTTGCATTTTAAAGAAGCCTAATATATCATTCGAACCGGCACGACCACCCCTCCCTGAGATTAAGAGCTCATATTTAAATATTGATTAGTACTTCAGAAGAAACCAACCCAATATAAGCCTAGAAACTTATCATCCACTTTGGAAGCCCCACCATTTTGAAAATTTACCATTGTTAACTTACCCTGTAGCTAATCCAACCAATAACTTATCTTATATTTGTATTTCATTAATAAATTTTATATTGTAACTTACCAAATCTATTTATTCTTAAAATAATTCTTATAGGCCTATTATAAGATTAAGATAAAGACTTACCTCATTAGACAGAAATAAAACACAAATTAGGAATTATCTTTATTAGAAAGAAATGACTTTGAGTTCAATGTGGGCTAACTTAGTAGCCAAAGGAATTTTGTTGGCCTAAGTTAATGAAAGTCTATAGAAAGCTTTATGGTACGTAGCAAAATGTACTTCTGACTTATCGCTCTCTTTAATATGTTTATCAATTGGCCTATAAATTGAACTCAAGGTCTTGTTCCTTAGACTGGCTTATAATGAACTATAACAGGTGCATTGAAACTCTCTAGAAATCTTTTGTATACATCTTTTATACTTGTCTTTAGGTCTAAACAAGGAAAAAACAGAATAGAAATTAATGTATGTCTGTATGTTATTTTCACAAATGTATCCATTACTTTTGAATCTTTAAGTGATTGACTTCAAACTAAGTGCATAAGTAGAGATAGATCAAATGAATAACTTCTTGATCAGTATCGTACGTGTTATTAAATTACCTGAAAAGAATAATAAGATATACGTCTAATAACACTTGCAATAATATATTTACACTTATACTGTTGACTCACAAGTCGGTAAATACATATAAAAGATGGAAAGTGGGGATCGATTTCGATTGAATACTCCAATCATCATCAGACCCAATAGGTATATGACCAACTGTTGTTAAACCAACGCAGCGGTCTGGGCCATGCATGGTCTCACAAACAATGTTATATCCTAGTTCTTAAGTAACCGATTTTTACCAATGAAGATATCGTTGGGTTGGTCATAACATTTTATTTCTTTTATAGTCGTTTTTATAGTTGCTAATTTTTAATTCGTCTAAGTTAGAGCATTTTAAATTGCTTTCATTTTAAATTGGTAGAAGTTGGAACTCTGTTTTTAATACAACAGTTATTCATATGTGTCCCTAATTATGCACTAAATTTCAATTCAATCACTTAACGAGGTTAAAAAGGTGTATTTGTATATATTGTATATATATTTGTATATATTGTAAACCAGGCATTTTAGAACTATATTTATATGATTTTTTTCATCGTGTTGACCTACAGAACATACTTTAACAAGTTTGTATGCACCTTGTACAGTCAAAACCTAATTGAATGTTGTTGAAATGTGTCAGCGGTTAGCGTGTTACATGCTGTGGAAGATGGATCTATTTAATCTTGGACGTTGCTGAATGGAAGATGGAAAGAGGGATTGTATGTACACTTTAACACCGTGTATACTTTGTATACTTTTTTCTTACAATAAATCCACTATTGGTAAAGGATTCATTTTACAAAAAGCAGAGCTAAGATTCATAACAGTGTAGAGCTGGATAGAGCGTCATTAAAGGTTATGGCACCGAAATATGTAATCTTTTTCTTACACGTTTTATATTATATACAAGAGTGAAATTGTTGGAGTATATTAATACCAAGGTGAAAAATCTCATAGCTCAAAGTAGACCACTTAGCTTTATCCTAAATAACTTCTTTATCACCAATCCTACGTGTTATTAAACTACCTGAAAGCACAAAAAATACGTCAAATAACAATTGTAATAACATATTTACACTTATACTGTTTACTCACAAGACGGTAAAATTCATTCGCTTATTGGGTTTGATGATGATTGGAGTGTCCAATCGAAATCGATCACCACTTACCATCTTTTATATGTATTTAGCGTCTTGTGAGAAAACAGTATAAGTGTAAATATATTATTGTAAGTGTTATTTGACGTATTTTTGTGTTTTTAATTAAATTATTCCCAATGGTAAGTTTTGAAATTAAAGCTTAAATAATGATGTTGCCCTGTAATTAGCGCCAAGTGAGGAATATCGGGAATAAATAACTGAAAACCTTACATCTGCAATTTCTCAACAAAGATCTGTATACAATGCAGTAAAATATTTTCCGGTGTATTGTAAACACAAGTTGTTTTGTTTCACATTACACTACTTTGCTGCAGCAAGATACGTGAACGGTTCAGCATCGTTCTACGTGATTCGGTTACAAATATAAATCGACAAAGCTACACTTTAGTACTTCTACAGCGTCCGTGTACTGTTATTCCTGTATTTGATTTAGCCTATGCAACAGAAATATCATCGGAGATTTGTGTGATTAAATATGATTAAAAAAATATCACACTAATGTGTATGTGTGTTATAAATACCGTCGGTAAGGTATATTCTTCTGAGTTTACTAAGAATTATACTACACTTAAGGGTTTGATGACTAACTTGGTAATGCATTTTAGTAAAATTTAGAGTAAAAAACATTTACTCAAACGCCTTCGGTTATTACCTATTTGTGATAAAGACAGTAAGATTTAAATTTTATCATAAAATACTCATGGTATAAAATGGTGTGATAAAAATAATATTGTGAGCAAAAAGAGCCTTGGCTGAGCGGTTAGATTTATTGCTTTCTTAGGCTGCTTAAATACTTAGGATCCTAAGTACAATCCAGTTTGGACCATGTAGCCATCTGCGACTAAGCTAGAATTATGAATCAAGTGTTAGCTACTGTTAATAGTTCTCTAGTAATTGTAAGGTTGCAGATTTGAAACCAGAGCAATGTCTGTAGCTTTATGTTTATGAATTTTACACATCATCATTGAGCATTGGACAAATACAGCACGCTGCGGTGGTTAGGTTAGTTTGGGTTATCACAATTCTTTATGACTCATCTGGTATTGTTCGATTCATAACGAAACGAAGAAAGTCCTACAAACATATTTATGATAACTCAACCAAACCTAACCACCGCAGCGCGCTGTAAAATAAGTGGCCTCCGTATAATACAAATGGTCTTATCCACCTATGTCACTTTCAAGAAATTTCATCTATCCCACACTCATGTTTCATTTCTACTTGGGTTATCCTAGTTAAATGATTATCTTTAATGTTGGAGACCAGCATCTTACGACAAAAACTGTACGCTTGGCCTTACACTAAAATGTCATTACTGATGCATCATAAACGAACTTAAACTGTAATTAGTGTTACATTATTACCACCTTTTCCCTTACATTATCAAAATTTTTTTAACACTTTCAATACACACTATAAACACTATAAATAATAGCTGCAAACTACAGGAATTATTAATTATTGTATTAAGTATTGTGTTATTGTAAAACATATGATTCAAATTATACTTTTAAATATTTGGTTTGATTTAGATAAATTAAAACCCCCTCATTAAAGACATGAGTATCTGCAATTGTTATAACCAGCCTACACACACATGACGTCAATATCTATAAAAAACTTCTATTGTTATAAGAAATTTATTCCTTTAAGTCTATGAATGATATTAGGCAATTTTTCATCAATAAAAATACTCTTTCACGTGTGTATATCTATTGTGTATATATATTAATAAATGTTGGCGTTTAGAAAGGGGCACAATTCGTCTGTGAAACTGCAGAAGTGTGTAAAAGACTAATACCAAAACAAAGTTTGCTTCAGGATGATAACAAGATCATAATGTATACCTTTCAAGATATTTATTTCAATTGAAGATCAGTGACAGTTTTTTTTTCAAATCTTTAATGATATCATTAGTAAGTAGATGTGAGGTGTGTTTTTCCAGACACTGTATTGTTTCAGGGTGTAACAAGGCAGAAATAAATAACAATGTTGTTAGTGTAACTCTTCTAACCCTTGTGCAATAAACAACCCCCCTCCCCCCCCCTGGACCCCCGCGATGGGTAATTGTATCTTCTATAGAGTAGCGAGAGTCGTAACTCATTCTGTAGATTAAAGAGTTTATTGGACGATGTTGAATAGGAAATAATATTAGGTCGGAAAGAATACGAAGTTGAAATTAGATTGGGTTTAGTGTATAACCCAAATACCCTCCTTAAGAAGTATAGTCCTTAAAGATAGATTAAAAATACCCAGGCACGGAAACTGAAGTCGAACATCATTCTCCTTTAAAATGTATTCAAGATTAAATAAAGTGGAATTTTAAGAAGAGTAATAGGCTACTGTGCTATGTTCAGTATCACATTTGGCTATTTTATCTTTTTTTTTTTTGTTAACTTTTCTGCACCTTTTAGCGAATTTCCAATATAGGGAATAAACTATTACCGTAGGTCTCATGGTAAGACCTAGACCCGGGACCGATTTACTTTTTTAATTTGAAGTCCCCAGGGGCCAAAAAAAAACATCTGTTCAATTTCATATATATATGTGTGTCCGTTAGCGCGATAACTCGAGCAAAAATGATCCGATTTTGATGAAATTTGGTACAAAGGTGTAAACCTACGTTTATTCGAACGAAATCGCGAACAAGCATAATCTGACAATTCGAACGGGGTTTTATGGGTTAAAAATTTCTCTTTCCCATTTCTTAACCTATAAACACAAAATTTCATAATTTTTCTCCCAACCATTTTGTAGAGCTTAAAAAAGAAATGATTTTGTATATTGAAGCGTTGTTGTATGCCTAATGGCTACGGAGATAATAAAAAATATAAAAACTGTTGTAGTTTGCTTGTTTACGGATATAATAAAAATATGTTATTCAAATTTAGAAATTTTGTTTTATTTCATACTAAGCTATTCACATTTCAATAAAAAAACACAACTCGATATCTTCCTCGTAGCAGCAAACCTTAATACTCACTAAAATTAATAAATTAATAACTATAGGAAATAAATCTGACAATGTTTAGGGAATATTTTAGTAGAAATCCAGCCGGGTAATTGGAAATTTGCTTAGTAAGCAGGTTTGCTGCTGTGGGGGTATTTTTTAAATCAGGCGTTTGGTACATCAAAACAAGATACATCATTACACCAAATGAAACTATTTGGTATCATGTTCCAAAATTTGTGCTTGCCAATTTACAACGATATACTTATTAGTCACGTTATATTAGACAGCGTTTAAATTACTCCATAAGATGTTTTAAGCCACACACTTCTAAGATTCCGGTTTCATTTGTAACTGAACAAAGTTACTTCAACTATTGTCACCTCGTAAACATCGTTATACACTAATGTGTGATAGTATTACAGTAGTATTATGTGGTAGAGTAATTAAAAAAAATATACAATACAATTGAATTTCCCGTCGGACCAATTCAATTTGTTTGATTAAATGTGGCATTAGCAAGAGTAACTGAAGTGGCGAGACCTCTTAAAATAATCACTCAATGTCGCAAGGAGGGATACTGCGTTATGTCATGAGGGAAAATATCAACTTGCTATCAAATAGCACTTTCAATTAGTGTACTTTTTATATTTTTAAAACATGTACTGTTTATATCAACAGAGCAAATTCTAATTTGGGGGTACTTTAGCTTCAGGTGCAGCCTTTTGAGAAGTACATATTAAATTACGAGCTTAAAATACCCAAAAACATGAAGGGAAAATTAATATTACAACAGTTATTTGTGTAATTAGTGGGCGAAGAGCGGCAAAGGCAGTTTGCACTCGTGTTACACATTATATTTTTCCTACAGTTACTATAAATCATATGAATAATTCTTTCAAAAACTGTACAGCACGTTTTTAGGTTAGGTTAAATCCAAACATTGAACGAAATGGGAAACGCTGCACCAGCTGATCGTAGTCGTAATATCTTTAAGTGTTGCCAACTTATTTTCAAGCGTACACGAATTACGCGCATAATAAAAGCACGCTGTGTTGTGTTGTTTGGTTGGAATAATGGCAAGCGCCAAAGTGAAACTGTGTGTCTGTGTGTCGGGTGACTGTAGGAAAAAGAATTTAATCGACTGAGATCATTCGAGTGTAATTATGCATACGGTTCACTTTTTGTAAAATTACTCTGTTACTGCTTATCTTTTCCAATTAAGACACATAAGAAACATTGTTGTAATACATGTGATAAAACGTGTATAAATCCTGTTACAGCAGCTTGTGGTAGAGTAACACATGATCCAATTAAGGGATGAACCACCCACCTGGTCCACTGATGGTCAGCAATCATAGGGTTGGGTTGTTTTGGGTTGGGATTGGGTTGGTGGAGGAGTTGTGGGTTGGGATTGGGTTGGGGAGGGGTTGTGGGTTGGTTGGGTGGGTTTTGGACGATTAACAATTCAGTTGAGTTTCACCCGCTGCGAGGAAATCACCTCAAGATCAGCTCTCCATTGGTTGGAACAAGGTACGTAATTTTGGATTAGATAATTATTTTTAAGTTTGATTAAAAATGATATAAAATGCATATATAAATTTGTAAATAATTGATTGAACAAAATTAAAGGTCAAATATGATGGATATTTTTTATTAAATATTTAAACTGATTGTACTTTGAAAAAGTTATAAAGTTATATAATCTGTTGCAAAATTTATTTAATATGTAATTATTGCTTTGAAAACTTACATTTATTTTGTTAACAATAAAACTTATTAGTCATAACATTATAGTTAGTTTACTTAAAAGATTGTTAATTACATCAATGAAATTTTGATATTTGTATGTTTAAATCTTGACATTTTACCCTCCGTTTTTAGGACACTCAAATTTACGGAACAAGATAATATATAATCTAATAAGACGAAACAATCGGAAATGTGAGTGAGTATAACATTTGTGATCTGAATATTGTTCGTTTTAATTTATAACATTAAAATAATTTAATTAGTATGAATACATTTAGATATAAACCGACCAGTAAAAATTTTCTTGTAACATTTTCGCAATTGAATGCTCATTTTTATATTGAATTTTAGAGTTTAGTACTTTAGCTTAACAAGGGACTAACTTTCATTACAGAGTTTATTGTAAAAGTTTTTTTTGAAATGTGAAAAAGGGGTTATTATTCCTACATAGTCAACAACTGGGATAAAAAGAAGTGGATACCACCTTTAGCGATTGATTCCAGACGATCTTTAACTGCGTTCTTTGACAATTGTCGCATCTGTTTCCCTTCACCCTTAGGGGAAGTAAAATTTGTTACTTTCACCCGCTTGCAATGAATTGCTATTTTAAGTAGTTTTCGAAATATTAAAGCAGAAGCTTGTGCAAGAATCGTCCTATTAAAAATGGGTGTCTAAATGAGAGTTATTTTTAACAGTATATCTTTACTTTTTTAGAAATTATTTGAAATAATAATTTACACCCTTATAACTTTTAAGCAATAAATTGTATTTAACGTTTTAGTGTATTTTGTAGATCGTTCAGGTTTTTAGCCTTTTTTGTTTCTAATATCCATAAGCAGATAGATTATTTAGTTAGTACATTGAGAACATACCCACCACCAATTTTGCCTCTGCAGTTGTTGGTATTACTAGTCGGCTGATTCAATGTGCTGTGGTTTCAGTTGTGATCAGGTTAATTTGAGGTTGATGATGAATCAACAATTCAACATTGTCTTCTGTTTTGGAAGGACGGCAAAGGATTTTATATGATGCTAAGGGGCCATCTTTTCAAGATTCCTACAATCTGATGGAACTAGATCATGGAGTAGTATCTCTTCGACTTTTCATTGTGTTTGTTTTCGTTTGTTGGCAGTAAATGTTTTGAGTCTGTTATGGTGTTTATTTTCTTATGCTTCTTTTAATGAGAAGTATTTCAACCTATCTTTTCTATGAGCTTTAGTGCCAATTCTGGAATGTGAATTTGTTGACGTTTTACTTCAGATTATTCTGCTATACTGGGTGGTTTTCGACTTCTTTTCCTTCTCTTTTTGTGTCCATCAATGATCTGGATTTTGGTCTTCTACATTTTATATTCTGTGACTGGTTTGATTGTTAATTGGTGTCATTAATTGCACCATTGGTAACATATGGTAATTTTGTTGGTGGAGAATTCTTCTGATATTTAGCAAGGTTTTCGAATAATTTTCTTTCTCTTCCTCCGATTGAGCTTGTTGTCGCAAACTGTTACAAGTATGGTAACATGTGTCCGAATGCTCTTAATATGTCTCCTGAGAATATGATTTTTTTGCGTGCATCTAAAAAAACTTGCTTCCAAAATGCAATCTAATAAAATAATATCTAACTTCGTTGATCTTTAAAACAAACGCACCACTTAACTAAACGTATCACTTAACCAAACTAACTTAAGTAAATGATTTCGTGCGTTCTTTTATACAGTATGTATATTTATAACTTAATAATGCAATAGCTGTACAGGTTATATTTGCAAACGCTCTAAAATAGCTTTCCTGAGATTGTATACTTAACTAACATGCGTATCAAGTAAGTCATAAGTTATATAATATGCGACGTCATTTTTAGAAATATTTGGAAAAATCGCACCAACCTTAAATAGCCTGTATATGTGGCAAATTTGTACATTATTAGAATGAGAAATATCTATGGGATATATTTTCTTCGAGACAACGCCCCATATAAAAAGGTCCTTTGATCCTTTACACTCTGTGTCCTGTTGTTTACTTTAAAGAGGTTTGAAAACCTTTTCGGTGTTTTACTACATCTCTCAACAGGAGGTAACTTTATGTCAGATTCTTTCTAAATCATCAATTTGATTTAGGTGTTTGAGCTTTGAGTTGTTACCGAAGTAGTGAAAATCTCATTAAAAGCGGTAAATTAAATTGCGTTTGATGTGATGCAATTAGGCAATATATTGCCGATACTGCCAGTACCAATGTGTGTAATGGTGTTATTAAGCTCCAGTAGTATTCGCTTATACCAATATATGTGTTATTTTGATTACTTTAAACTGCAATATCATGATTTGGCAATAAATCAAGTGATAATGTTTCTAATTAGAATGCAATTTAATATGACAATCAGTATTGCTAAAGTTAATGTATCTTATTAACGTGTTATTAAACTGTGGAGGTACGAATTGTCATAGTAATCATATAACTATTGTAGCAAGATATATTCCCAATAACCTGAAAACCAGGTAGTTGAGTAGTTAAAAAGTCGTGTAAAAATGAAAGTAGTAGTTTTTTTTTTATTTAGGCATGAGTCTTGGCAAACTATGTCCTAAAATATTGATCTCCACCTTATATTCATATCAGTTACAGGTCTACAGATTTGTGAAAGTTTTGCAAATACTTCTTGATTAAAATTAATGTACAGTTGTTTTTATATCATATGGGAGGATTTAGTTTTGGATAGGTATGTTAGTTTTTAGTTTTACAAGAGCTAATATGTGAATCAACACTTTGGTTTTTGGTCTTACCCTTGGACGGATTTTCTAATTTTGTACAAGATTCTCTACAACTATTTGTGAAGTTCAGTTTCAATATGCGTGCATACTCCCCTTGAAGTTGGTCATCTTTTGATATCTCACTCAATTTGTTTTTTTTTTTCACCCAGGATTATATTGTGTTGCCTTAAATGCAGAGCTTTAGCGCTCTTGTGAAGTTTTTGTAATTTTTCACTATAGAGGGAATAAATTTGCAGTAATGCCACTGTTCAGGTTAGCACAGAAGAAAACCTAAACTGATCGTCTTCATTCAGCCAAATCACAACATCAATTCAACTGGTCTAATAATCCCTACATTCTGTGTCTAATTAAGATTCCTAACTGATTGAATCTGCAGTAGGCTAACTCCATTCCCAGCATCCACTTTGACAGTAAGCCCTTTAACTGGCTAAATCGATTAGCTTTGAATTACAAATGTAGGCCCTACTGTCAGAATAAATTAGATATCACTATTAGAATCAGCTGAAATAAAACTTGTACGGATCAAATTGTTCCATCAAAACTCCTGAAAAACCACTATCAACTACAACATAGCAAAACACTTAAATTGACCTGTGGGCCTTATTTTTTAAACATTTTATGATTTTCTTCTTATAAACATTCGTAGCTTATTTCACATTTATGTAGGTGAAATCGTAGGAACCTAAAGCTGACTTAATTAACTTATAATCGTGAAAATTACTTACAATGTTTTGTTACGTATATTTGATCAATTCTTTGTTAGTACATTTTTTTCTATTTAATCCATATTTATAAGAGCATCAAGTCAATCAATTGTAGAATCTTAGTCCAATTTTATATAACAAAAATGTAATTTATTGATGTAAATTGTATAAAAGATATCCCTTGCACAAACGATATTTGGAATATCTGCAAAATCATCTCGATTTTGTGATTTGTCAATTACTGAACCACTGAGTTAATCATTGAATGATTAACTCAGTGGTATTCTCGCTCTTTACAGAAACTTGTAATCCATTGAAACAACCCCCTTTCCATTATAATTTTATGACAAGGTATTATTAATATTAACATAATAATTCCTGTCAACCAGTAAAATGAGTTGAAACTATTTTGGATTTTTTTCATTATATACGTGCGAAGGACATCTAAGGTATACATTTTCGTGTTTTGAGTGAGTTGACTGATACAAGTGTATTTAGCAGAAACTTGTAATCTTTAATTTAACACCTAATTCGAGAACCTAATGAATTTTAACATTTGGATTTGTTACGAAATTACATTCTAAAATATAAATTGCATCGAAGCTAATCAAATATATTAAATTTAATCAACCTGTTTGTCAAATTTCCCTTGCTATCCCCGATTATTACTAAGTTTTAAACTTAAATACAAGCTATATACAACCTACCATGATATAATATTAAAATGGCGAAAAATAGGGAAGAAAAGCGCCAGGAGTTTTCTAGAGTAAAAGTCCATCCCTTTTAACATCAGGTAAGGTCTTTGGGGATGTAAAGTTATTTTAACATCTGATGGACATCTTTTACAATATCTTTACCATTGTTTGGTTTCCAGAATGGTTTCCTGCAGAATAAAACCTGAGATAACTTAATTGGAATTACATTTGAAGTTGGAAGTGTTTTAAAGGTCACAAATTCGATTAATTGATACATTACTAATTTTGTGTTCGTTCGGTTATTATAGTGTAAGCTGTTGTAAAATTAAGGAGAATCTTTAGCTTCGTCCTCCTAACTCTTTTAATTTTCAAAGATCGGATGATAAACGTAGGATACTGAATGTTCTCCATCTTGAAGTTACAAAAATACCAAAGGGTTGAGGCTGACAATTTTTTAGTTGCTCAAACATGCAAAAGTTAGAGCGAGAATTGAAAATCAGCCACATAATTTTTGCTAAAAATCATAAAACTTCATACTGGATCAAATGTTTAAAATATCTATCACGGAAATTAAAATATCAAGGTTAATTAAAAGTCAACAAAAAGTGATTATGTCAATATTAGTTTGGTCAGTTATGATGGACAAGAGTTGCCTTGTAACAAACTCTGTTAAATTCAATTTTACTTTTCAAGGTACATTTGACAGATTACTTTTAGTATAGACCTATAGTTTTTTTTTTTTTTTTTTTTTTTTTTTTTTTACAGGAAATAGATAATTCATCAACTTAAACATTTCTTTATAGAAGCTTGTGCAATTAAAAAAAACACAATACTGAATAAAAATATTTTTAATGGGGCTTCACACTTTGAAAATATCTTTAAGTTAAATACACAGACTCATATTTTAGATGAGAAATTAAAAGTCTCTTGGAATCCTAGTTGGTACTGCATGTATAAAGAAACAATGAACAGGTATTGTGAAATACTCGATATGTAGGGATACAGAATGTAGTGAAATATTAAAAACATCTAAACTTAACACTATTTACAATATTTTCTATCAATATGTCCATACGTTACTTCACCAAGTTTGTTAAAATAAATTTAATTTCTAAGGTGCTTGGTTGGGTTTTGCCAAGGAACCCTTTTAGTACAACCTTTCGATATATGACTCTGCAGAAGTAGGAGGAACAAACCCTTCTAATAGCATAGACTTAACTAAACTGTTTTCCTACTGGTATAGGTATAACATGGAAATTTAAATGGTCCCATGATCGGTGTTATAATCCTATAGTAGAGTTTCAGACTATGGACATGATAGACAAATTTTTCTGGAGGATTGAATAGTCTGTATAAACCATATAGGCAGAACTTCAGCGGCTCATCCCAATGAATTCAGCAAAGTTAAGTTTAA
The DNA here is from genome assembly GCF_028750875.1 of Macrosteles quadrilineatus. Lineage (NCBI taxonomy): Eukaryota > Metazoa > Arthropoda > Insecta > Hemiptera > Cicadellidae > Macrosteles > Macrosteles quadrilineatus. Next base: position 7,976,999 of record NW_026542600.1, on the reverse strand, counting down.
TCAATTAAACCTTATAACACTCAACTAACACTGGAAATCTACCACAGTGACCCATAAACTATATTTACAGAACAAGTAAATTAATCAAAGTAGTTTTTGATAATAACTGCTAAAAACATTTGTTGACCAAGGCATTCATTGGATTTCGCCATGCAACCATTAATCTCTACGCCTATTCATTTAACATCTATTCATTCTCTACAGTTGTCCACTCGTCCATTCAGCTGCGTTAAAAGCACGCAAAATTCTTCTTTGCATACATCTATTAAACATCCATTTATTCATTCACCAACCCATTATCAAATAGATCCATTAAGCTTATCAATATTCATGAAGAAGCGTGCCCATGAATTAATTTACCTAAACATCGCTGTTGTTGAATTTATTAGAATCGATGGCCCTAAATCTGTGTATTTTCCTAAACTAAGAAAATACTCAATTTAGTGGCAGCTTAAATCACTGATAAAATGCTATAGTTTTCTGTTTAGACAACTATACACGTGTCATATTAAAGTAGTACCCTTTTGTTGCCTGTGTTCTGAAATAATAGTTTGTGTAATCCATGAACATTTTGCCAGCTTTTCTGGCATCATCAGGGATTTTTCTTACACCATTCACACTCTCACTTTTGTCTATATATTCACAAGTATATACGTAATCGCCACAATTTCATCGCAATCAGACCGAGTTAAAGGACACGCGGCGGAGTCATGTAGACAAAAGGCCTAAATATTTGTACATATATTTATTGCTGGGTAGAAATATTGTACAAAAATGTATTTGAATTCTATAGTCACTCAAGAGAATTTTATTCATGTCTAGTTTATACAATTGGAGATGTCCGTTGGTATGTAAAATAAATAAATTTATTAACATATACAATAGTGTTAGTGATAGTGTGATGGAATAATAGATCCCCTGAAGATGAAACCCAAGATGGTGAAATGTTGACAGGGTAATATACAACTATTCAAGGACAGAGGCAACAAAATAGGTATAACTAATTTAATATAGTTTAATGTTTTCAACATAGAATAGCTAAGAAATTGAAAGTAACGTCTGAAAGAAGACAATAATTCCACGTGTAATGGAAAAGTAAAACAAATAAAAAATGTACAAAATTGTGGGAGAAGGATTGAAACACTGACAGAGTGAATGGCATGTTTTCGAAGTCCGTAGCCGCGTTAGATATTTGACGTAGCTTAGTGAAGATTTATTTTTATTGTTATTTTTAAACGTAAACGAATTTATTTCATTTGAGTTGCAAGAAGAATACTTTCACAAGTGGAGGTTGATTTTAACTATTTATAGATTCGTAGAAATTCTATACACTTTTTTAATGTAACATGTAACTTTTGTTACTTCATAAATATGTTCCTAACTTTATTATAGACGAGATGTTGTAAATAGGTAGTACAATCTTTTGCCGAAAACTATAAGTAACTAGAAAATTATATACTCAGCTTGATTTCCACCTGAACTTAAAATTTGGGAGACTTGAATTCTAACTAATTTTTAAAAACATATTATGATAACAGGTCAAACCCAAGGGAGTGCTGTCTACGCAATAGATAGTGTTTATGATAATGCAAATAAATATTTTTTGTTCAGTTAGATAGCGTGTCCCAAAAAGCATTGCTCTTTAATCAAACAGCTGTTCATTTATAAAAGTCAAAACTGCATGCTGTAAACAAAAAAGGTAATTAAACAAGGAAGTAATTTTTAGAGTAAGCCAATCAATATGCCGTCATTTTATTTTGAACACGATTAAAAGATATAATTGCTACAAGTTGAAATGTTTAAAGTTCATATGAGCTAATAATACAAAACTAAACGTCTACACCTCTTCGTGGGACTCCCTGAGTTAAAATGATGGGTTGGAAGAAATAGAAAGTGATTCAAATTAAGTAAAACTGTTCCAAACATTTTCTCTTGATTTCGAACAATGTTGGTCTATTTATAGATTTTCTCCAACCTGTAGTGGGTTCCGATCTACTACACCATGTCCACATCTCTCACTGCTGTAGGACTAGCCTGGGCTGCTCTATCCATGGTCGCTGCACTTCTGTGCTGCACAGGCTTCTATTTGCCCTACTGGATACAGGTTTGAGTCATACCCAAGCTTTACTTTGAAAAATTAAGCTACACAAAATTTAGCTTTACTTTACTAAATATAGTTGTGCTTGAGAATTATGATATAATTTTGAGGGAAATCATTTTGGTTTACTGAGGTTGTGGATATAAATTAGGCTGAGACAAACGTTTCGAAATAAGCATAATACATAAAGATGAGTTGAGAATTATATATTTATTAAGACCATAATATATACAGTATAAGGTTAGTGGTGTTCAATAACTTAGTAATACCTGAGTATCTTGTGATAGTTAACGCATAGTTTTAAAATTCAAGATTTAAGGTGTAGGTATACTGGCAAAATTCTATTTTACAGTTATATAACAGCTGTATGTTTGTCAGGGTCGGCTGATGGGTAAGGTGGACGCTTACTTCAGTTCCTTCAGGAGATGCAACTACCCCAGAGTGACACCACAGGGGCTCATAGAGATCGTACAAGAGTGTGGCAGATACTCAAGGTAAACTATTAGATAGGCAAGGCATGTTTGTTTGCCAGGGTCGGCTGATGGGTAAGGTGGACGCTTACTTCAGTTCCTTCAGGAGATGCAACTACCCCAGAGTGACACCACAGGGGCTCATAGAGATCGTGCAAGAGTGTGGCAGATACTCAAGGTAAACTATTAGATAGACAAGGCATGTTTGATTGTCAGGGTCGGCTGATGGGTAAGGTGGACGCTTACTTCAGTTCCTTCAGGAGATGCAACTACCCCAGAGTGACGCCACAGGGGCTCATAGAGATCGTACAAGAGTGTGGCAGATACTCAAGGTAAACTATTAGATAGGCAAGGCATGTTTGTTTGCCAGGGTCGGCTGATGGGTAAGGTGGACGCTTACTTCAGTTCCTTCAGGAGATGCAACTACCCCAGAGTGACACCACAGGGGCTCATAGAGATCGTACAAGAGTGTGGCAGATACTCAAGGTAAACTATTAGATAGACAAGGCATGTTTGATTGTCAGGGTCGGCTGATGGGTAAGGTGGACGCTTACTTCAGTTCCTTCAGGAGATGCAACTACCCCAGAGTGACACCACAGGGGCTCATAGAGATCGTACAAGAGTGTGGCAGATACTCAAGGTAAACTATTAGATAGGCAAGGCATGTTGTTTGTCAGGGACGGCTGATGGGTAAGGTGGACGCCTACTTCAGTTCCTTCAGGAGATGCAACTACCCCAGAGTGACACCACAGGGGCTCATAGAGATCGTGCAAGAGTGTGGCAGATACTCAAGGTAAACTATTAGATAGACAAGGCATGTTTGATTGTCAGGGTCGGCTGATGGGTAAGGTGGACGCTTACTTCAGTTCCTTCAGGAGATGCAACTACCCCAGAGTGACACCACAGGGGCTCATAGAGATCGTACAAGAGTGTGGCAGATACTCAAGGTAAACTATTAGATAGGCAAGGCATGTTTGTTTGTCAGGGTCGGCTGATGGGTAAGGTGGACGCTTACTTCAGTTCCTTCAGGAGATGCAACTACCCCAGAGTGACACCACAGGGGCTCATAGAGATCGTACAAGAGTGTGGCAGATACTCAAGGTAAACTATTAGATAGGCAAGGCATGTTTGATTGTCAGGGACGGCTGATGGGTAAGGTGGACGCTTACTTCAGTTCCTTCAGGAGATGCAACTACCCCAGAGTGACACCACAGGGGCTCATAGAGATCGTACAAGAGTGTGGCAGATACTCAAGGTAAACTATTAGATAGACAAGGCATGTTTGATTGTCAGGGTCGGCTGATGGGTAAGGTGGACGCTTACTTCAGTTCCTTCAGGAGATGCAACTACCCCAGAGTGACACCACAGGGGCTCATAGAGATCGTACAAGAGTGTGGCAGATACTCAAGGTAACTATTAGATAGGCAAGGCATGTTTGTTTGTCAGGGTCGACTGATGGGTAAGGTGGACGCTTACTTCAGTTCCTTCAGGAGATGCAACTACCCCAGAGTGACACCACAGGGGCTCATAGAGATCGTACAAGAGTGTGGCAGATACTCAAGGTAAACTATTAGATAGGCAAGGCATGTTTGTTTGCCAGGGTCGGCTGATGGGTAAGGTGGACGCTTACTTCAGTTCCTTCAGGAGATGCAACTACCCCAGAGTGACACCACAGGGGCTCATAGAGATCGTACAAGAGTGTGGCAGATACTCAAGGTATTAGAGGGGCAACATAAAATATTAATTTTAATTAATTGAATGCCAATCTTCTCACGACATTTAGTATTTTTATCATCCACCAAAACAGAAATGTTTTCATTAATATGTTATGTTTAAAGACTTGATTCATTTTTATCTGTTGAGATTTGACCACGATCACTAAAATATCTCAAACACATTCCTGTTTGCACATTCTCAATACAACACACCAAAGTCATTCTAGTCAAGAGTCGGGAAATCAAATAAACCTCTCAAGGGTCGAACACTCGTGTAAGATGACGTCTGATTTTGTTTGTCGTTTGTGGAGTTTTTGGCAACGTGGAGTCACCGGGGATGTGTAAAGAAACGTGAGAAGACCACAAATGTTATCAATTTATCTGATCATATTCCTACACCTCACTCAGTATGATGCGAAAGAGGTCTACATAAAAAGAAATTAAGTAGATAAACAGTTTTGGAATAGAATTGATGGAATTTTCAAAATATTTTTATGATTTTTTAAGAATATTTACAAGTGTAATTATCAAAGGCAAAACATGAAAATGGTCGTTACCTATGTATATTGTAAGGATTATAACGTAAATAATTTTAAGATGTACGATGTTTTTAATTTAGCAAGAAAAATAACTAGACTTAATTTTATCTGTTATTTACCCTGAGGGTCATCATAATTCTTATGTTACTATAGTACTGTTGGAACTAAGCAGCACGTTGAATCTATAAAACACCTATATTTAAGTTTTTTTTTAAGTATACCTAATAACTGAACTTTCTAATATAAATGTGTTGTTCATATTTGGATCAATTATAAATAACTTCTTGATCAGCATCGTACGTGTTATCAAATGACCTGAAAGTACAAAATACGTCAAATAACACTATTAATTTAATACAGGGTGATTGGTACTCAGAGTGACGAAAGTTTGTTGGTGCAAGTACAAAGTAAATGAAGTGTGATGATGTATATAAGAGGTTCCAAGTCTAAAAATTAGCTTCCCAAAGAATTATTTTTTAAGTTTTTCACAAATAACCATGTTTTTAAACTTTTCTCAATTACATGTAAAAGTATTTGGGTAGATACTGTCTCTTTTTTGTGATCTACATTAAATTTTGAATAAGAATAATAGAACACAATGTAGGATCAATAGTAAAAAGCTCCATTGTAAGATTCAAAGATAGATTTTGTAGGATGTAGATATCAAGGTGTTTGGTAAAAATAAAAATAAAACTTTGGTCTATTGCAGTTTTCTACACTGTCTATTACATAATTTCAAATATAAAGTATATATATTTTTAGTACTACCATAATTTCTTACCGTAACTAGTATTTTAGATGGATCTGGTATTGAGAAAAACCTCGTCATTCAATAGTAAACTGTTTTAAAAAGATGTTGTAAAGCAAATTGTATGTTTGGCTCTAAAACCTTATTTTAAAAATATTGAAAAAAAATGAAACAAAAAACAGTTTAAAAAAATACAAAAGGAGAACAAAGTCCGCTGCTGAGACGTAAGGCCACCACATGTTTATGTGGCTATTGTTTTTCTGGCTATTCTAGTATTATGTTGATATTATGCAACTTATTATGGGGGGAGAGGAATTGAACCTCAATGGACATCTAGCAGCTTCGGTCCTCCCGACAGTGGTACAGAGCGCGCCTGTATATATGCCATGAGTAGTACACATCTTTCGTGCGAGAACTTGTATACTTCTACGCTCTTTAATCAGTAACTATCAACATTCTTAATGCTTTTTACAATAAAAACTGAATCGCGAAAGTAAAATACATCCCACAGAGTAAAAAAAAGATTTTTAAAGTCAATACTTGATATTTGTTACATCTTTTTTACGACTAGGGCTGTTCGAAATTAATTTATTATGATTGACATCAATAGTATATACTGTTCAAAATCTTTAATCGACTAAATCAAAAGTATTTATGGAGTAATAATTAATAATGTAGTTTTTCGCAGAGTTGGAGCGACCTGTGGAGTGCACTTGTAACTAACTGTAGTGGTGTGGTCTGAGACAGAACGTTGTTCGAAATGTTGTCTTATTTACCTAGTTTGAAAACGTGTCATACACGTTATACTATCTTCATTCGTCATAGAATTCCAAGAAATCAGCCTCGTCCATCCCGTAAGGTCACGTCCGCTCCAAATATGAACGGAACAAGTTTCAATTTTGTTTTGTTTTAATTATTTATAAATGTTTCAATAGCAAAGGTTTTATAAATAAAAAAATACATAGAGGTAATACCTGATACTGTACTATGTAGGGCTTATGTATGTTTTATCATTTATAAACAATAAAATTAGAATGCTACATAGAAAAATAAAAAAAAAACTAGCTCTATAACAGGACCCCCTTGAGATTATGTATTTTTATATTTTGTTTAAAATATGTTTCTACTCAGTATTAAATTTTGTATTTTTTTATTTAGAAGATTAATAATCTCTTTCAGATAATCTTTTTATATATTTTTTCGAGCTGTTATATGAAATAAAAAAGGTGATGTTCATAATATAAACAATCGGTTGAAAGTGTTGAAGCTCATCTCGGAGATGACATCTTGCTATAAAACTACCTTCAACTAGACGATTAAACGTAACATCAAACTTATCTCATTAAATTGTTTCACCCAGGTCTTAAGAAAATTCTAACAAAACCTTCACTGAGCTATTTGATGTTTTTAGTGAACAAATTTGCATTGGCGACCTATTCCCTAATTTTTTACATTCCTAGCATCTTGTTATATGTTCTAATAAATTGTTTTCAATGTTTTCATATACAAAGTTAACAATGAAAGATATTTTGACCGTAAATAAACTTGTTGGGGTTATTAAGCAAATAAATACAAAGAGGAATGTGGTAGAGTTCTATAACTACTTATCACTTTACTAGTTGAACTTGTCCAAATCTAACTTTAGAATAAATAAATTTACTTTTTGTAAAACATCACACTGTAACCAAACACAGAGATATTTGTTTAATTGTTTGCTATGAGAACAAATCAACATACTTATGTCCTGTACACATTGTCAGAAGGGGTTAAACTAATAAATAATACAGTAAGATGGGTCTAAAGAATGAATGTTAGGAAACCTCTGAATAAGAATTGTACAATCGCTTCTAATGGGCATTTAATTAAAATCTAGAGACAAAGACAAAAGCGTTATAAGGGGATCCTTTGAAAAATGTGACAGTAAGAAATGGTTTCCCGAAGTTACAACATTAAGCAATAGCACTTGGGTCCATTAGAGACTTGAGTTCCCCCATGATCCTGAAGAATTACCTTTCTCCCTGAAACAAGACACTGACCCATTATCAAATAAATTTAATTAAATATTCTTACACGTTTACTACAAGCATATTAAACTACCCTAAATAAAATAGTCAAACTCCTAAATGTAAATGACAAAAGAATTCAAATAAGTAATAATGTTTAATTAATTTCAAATTTGGAATTAAATATTATAATAGATACATTAATAAATTTATTTTACAACGTAATATGAACATAATATTAACATTATAACATAATATTATATAATAATTATTAATCAACCCTACGATAATAAATCATTTTGATTTAAAAACATTAAAATATCTTCATTGGATTTATAGGCTTTAAACTATGAAACAATTTATGATTCCCCTTTTGGTAGCCAAACGAACGGAAACAGGGTTGGCAATGGCGAGCAGCCAAGATTTAAATGTGTTTCAATTATTATAATGAAGGCGTTGGCAACAGTGGTGGGTTAATGTTACTCTGAGTTAATCTCTGAACCAGAAACCGTAGCAGTAATCAAAGTGATAGAGGGTGGCCACTCTGTTTGGGTATTCTGTGTTGAAATACAACAAAAATATCATAAAATACTAATAAAAAATTATGTAATGAAGATGTATGATTGATTATTTTCATTTCAATTCAAAATTTTGCAACACATTAACATGCCGTTGTGGCTGGTAGTAACCTATTCGCATTACTATGTACACACCCGTTTATCATTACAATCAGCTGTTTTTTTATACTTTTTGAAATTCTGAGTAAGCCCTAATATTTAAAAACTAAATCTTAATATTCCTACTGACTATTCCGTAACTTCATATCTAATTTGACACTCTTCTGCACCAAAAAAATAAATACTTTTTTTGTTTCACAGTTAGAAAATAAACTAACTCACATTACGCTCTCGCAATAAGAGGCTTATGCCATAAGTACTATAAAGTGGAACAATAAATATCAAACCGACTACAAACTACTACTACACGTTTTTGTGACATTCAATATGAATTTAGTCTAAATTCCCTCTTCTCCTGTCCAATATCTGATCACATATTGAATAAAACTGAGAATAAAGGTGCACATATTTTCTAATTTTTTGTTTGCTTTGTTTACAAAAGTGTAGCCTTTAAGCTGCGCGCGCACTACGGCGGCACGGCACGTACGGGCGGGCGGCACGGCAATTTTTAAAAGTTAATAACATTGAATGTAATAAGAGTGCTCGCACTACGGCGGTACGGCCGGCAACGGACGTTCGGCAGCTTCCGCCGTTTGTTAAAAAGTCCGGGAGACAGAACTCTAGGACATTTCCGAGCTGCCGTGACGCCCGTACCGCCCGTACCGACCGGGAGCACTGCACACCGACCGGGCGGGCGGCACGGGACATCCGCCATTCTCAACTGATCTCAGTCAAAGTAGCAGTGTTTTCGTGTGTTGTAAACATAGATGTTAGTAAGTTGATTTTTCTCGTTGAGAAAAACCCCAAACTGTACAACATGCGACATCCGGAATATTTTAATAACGTCCGGCGTGACAATATATGGGCAGAAATATGATCTATTATGAAACAATCAGGTAAGTTTTACACATAATCCTTCTACAAGATCAGGAAACAAGGTGTGGAACTCTCCAAAACTTAGTCTTTTCCTGTTTATGTGGTGTATCTAAAATCTTTGCTTGTACCTTCTTGTCACCTCTTCCTCTGCTGAAATTAAACCTACTATCACCACTTTATCTACATCCATCTTAACTCACAAATTTTAGCTCGCAGACTGTCATCTGTCCTAAATTGCGGATGTGCGGATGTCCCGTCCCGTCCGTCCGTGCCGTGCCGCCGTAGTGCGCGCACCCCCTCTTAAAAATGCCGTCCGTGCCGTACCGCCCGTCCGTGCCGTGCCGCCGTAGTGCGCGCGTAGCTTTAGCCGTACTTCCCAACCGATTTTCATTGTTTCATACCGTTGGGTGGATGAGAATAACTTGTTTTATTTCTAAAGGATTTAGAAATGAACAGATTTAACTCAAATATATCTTTGTAACTAAATTTATTCAATCCCGTCAAAATATGTCATTAAATTATTAACGTTAGTCATGCTTAAACACGATGTTGTTATATTATTATTGGTTATTTCCATTTCCATTCAAAGGGGTGCAAGAAATCAACATGCCGTTGTGGTTGGTTAGTTACCTACTCTAATTACTCACTCAATAGTAAAATATAGTTACTTAGTTCTAAATTATCATTACCATCAACTGTTTGCTGCCTTTGACATTCGAAAAAGTCCTATTATTTTAAAAACTAAAATTGTCTATTGACTTCCGTAACTGCTGATCCAATTTGGCAGTCTTCTGTATATCAACGGCAAAAAATATTAATTTCGTTTGACAGATGGGAAATAAACAAACCGACATCCCAGCTCTCACTACAACATACTATAATCCCATAAGTACCATAAAGGAGAACAATAAACATAAAAAAGACTACAAACTACCACTACACGTATTGTGAAATTCCACATTAATTGCGTCGAAATACGCTATTCCCTCCATTACTTCAAGCTAAAGGATTAGAGCAAAAATATAATAAAACTGAGAGAGGAGGTACATATTTTTGTATTATTCTTTTGTATGATTTTTATAAAAATGTTTGCAACATTATTCAACCGATTTTCATGATTTTGATACTGTTGATTAGACATTTATTTGATTGAAATATAAGTTTTTAAAAGATTATCATTGCAAAAATAACGTTAATTGCCAATAAAACACATTTTTATATTGTGTCATATTATAACCCTATAGCCACATAATTGAAAAATGACATAATCTTATTCATATCTGTTATTAATTATCACATTAAAGTTAATGGCTATATAACAGTACAGTACTGCTTAATTCAACATCGGCATTAGGGGATATTGTTAAACATTACCCATAACGTAAGTAATAGCGTACAATAACGGATTATTAGATTATTAGTTGATATCGAGGCCTTATTACCTGGACTGTGTTATAATTGGCTTTATAGTTTATTTACGATAGTATACTCATTGTTATATAACAAAGTGTTACAGACAAAACACCAGTCCAGTTGATTTCAAAAACACAACACATCAAAGACGCTATGTTATTAAAAAAAACCTTTACTTAAAAATATATTCGTGATGTTGTAGGTTCATGGACATTCCCAGTGGCAGGTGGCATGTCAGCACAATGCTGATAGCAGCAGCTAGTGTGCTGAGTCTGCTGATAGCAGTCACTACACTAGCGGCGTGCTACATAACCTACACAACACTAACTGTAGTGACATGTGCAATGTTGTTGTAGGTTCATGGACATTCTTAGGGGCTGGTGGCAAGTCAGCACTGTGCTGATAGCAGCAGTTATCATGTTGAGTCTGCTGATAGCAGTCACTACTCCAGCAGCGTGCTACATAACCTACACAACACTAACTGTAGTGACATGTGCAATGTTGTTGTAGGTTCGTGGACGTTCCCAGTGGCTTTTGGTAAGTCAGCACTGTGCTGATAGCAGCAGCTAGTGTGCTGAGTCTGCTGATAGCAGTCACTACACTAGCAGTGTGCTGCATCACCTACTCAACACACACTGTAGTGACATGTACAATGTTGTTGTAGGTTCATGGACATTCCCAGTGGCTGGTGGCAGGTCAGCACTGTGCTGATAGCAGCAGCTAGTTTGCTGAGTCTGCTGATAGGAGTCACTACACTAGCAGTGTGCTGCATCACCTACTCAACACACACTGTAGTGACATGTACAATGTTGTTGTAGGTTCATGGACATTCCCAGTAGCTGGTGGCAAGTCAGCACAATGCTGATAGCAGCAGCTAGTTTGCTGAGTCTGCTGATAGCAGTCACTACACTAGCAGCATGCTGCATCACCTACACAACACAAACTGTAGTGACATGTACAATGTTGTTGTAGGTTCATGGACATTCCCAGTGGCTGGTGGCAAGTCAGCACAGTGCTGATAGCAGCAGCTAGTGTGCTGAGTCTGCTGATAGCAGTCACTACACTAGCAGCGTGTTGCATAACCTACGTAGTTCATGCTGGGACAGCGAGGGTAGCTGGCTGCATACAGCTTATTGCAGGTTCTTTATTAGCTTTTGACTCATCAGCTAATTTTTCTATATTATTGTCACCTAGTATTCACTAGTATTCAGGGTAGTATATATCGATGTATTCAGGTAGCAATAATATTATTTATATTATAATATATTTACACTTACCAGCAGTGATGCATGTGAAAAATTACTTTTTTAACTAATAAGAAAATGTCTAAAATGGGAGAAAGGGTTGCCCTGACCGACGGGACAATACTCATTTACTTAAAATAATATAAATGTGTAAATAGAATGTAGCTACATGCGTTGATAGATTTAAACTCTATTTTCTATAAGGTTTAACCACTCGCATATGTGTAGGCCTACAATCATTTTGTAGTTTTGGTTGATAGAATTATACCTTTATCGGTACCCCAAAAAAATGGTTGTAGTAAGGAACAATATTTAAGGTAACTGCAACATTGTTTTTATATATAGTTAAAACGATAACATAAAATAAATGTGGTTTGTAAGTATATAGTATGTGAACTGCTCTATTCCAGTCTGAGTAAGGTAGATACGGTTGGAGTGGTTTGGTTTGGTTTTAAGTGTAATTACGTTTACCGATACTTTAAAAGCTTCGCAATTTGGTTTTAAAATTACCGGTTCTAATCACCTGGCTTAAATTTCCCTAGAAATTTTGTCTTGGATTTGAAATTTAATGTATAATAATTTATCTGACTACTCTTTCACTAGGAATTAGTGCCATTCTAAAAATTAAATGTCTACTTTCTACCAGAATATAACCTTTGGTAAAGACAATTTTAATGCAAAATACTAAGTGTTTGAAAATGAAAGACATACTTTAACGAAGAAATGGCACTATGACAGATCTTACGATGAAATCAATTGTCACTTTTTTCAGCTCTGTTGGTCTGTGGAGGAGGAGTTGCGTACCCTGCAGGATGGGACAACAGGGAAGTTAGGGACTGTTGTGGACCTTTGTCTGGAAAATACAGGATAGGTAAGATGAGAAAACAGATGACAAGGGAGGGAGGGTGTACAGGAGGTAAAAGAAATTCGCTTAGGTCTAAACACAAGATCGTAAACTAAACTAAATATTTATACCCTAGCCTAATAGATAACAAATATTGATAACCAGTGTCTACCACCAATGTTTCATTAGTGTCGTACACCCAGTAAAAGCAGTGTCTATACCTAGGTATATTTATCCTTGTACACCCAGTATAACCAGTGTCTATCCCCAGGTTCCTGTCAGTTGTCCTGGAGTGTCTACCTCATGTCTGCTGCTGTAGTTCTTCTCTGCTTTATCCTTGTACACCCAGTATAACCAGTGTCTATCCCCAGGTTCCTGTCAGTTGTCCTGGAGTGTCTACCTCATGTCTGCCGCTGTAGTTCTTCTCTTCCTCTGCTGCGTCCTCAGCTTCTGGTCCTCCAGAGTCACTCCTGGATGTCTCCGGGTCTGAGTTTACAGCACGGGCATGTTGGATCCTGACTGACGACCCAACACGTCCGTGCTTTTTGGAAAACCATACACATTTGTGTAGCTAGATTATATATTATGTTCGTACAATCCTATTTTATTTAACTTGAGATGTGGCAAACTTTTTCCGAAACTTTAGTGCTTTCTTCCCTTATACATACATAGTCTATGGAGAAAGTATTGTTTTCGTAAAGATTTTCGAGTCCAATTTTGACCAAACTTCGTATTTGGAGCTAATCTATGGTATCCCCGATAGTTTTTTTTTTTAATTTGGTTTATGGTAATTGGTAAGTTATTGCATTTTTTTATTTCATCTATAAAATATATAGTTTCTCCCCCCGCTTACTATAGACAGGGTTTTTTGAAGAGTTACTGGGAGAAAGGAACGTTTATTGTATTTGGATATGGTGCCCTCTTGTAGATAACCATCTATGACCTTTGTGGCCTCTACACCCCCCCCCCTCCCTCTCTATTAATAAAAGAACAAAACCTACTCGTATTTTATCTCAGTCCACTAATATATATATCTTTTATTTATCAGTAATTTGTATAAAAAATAAATTTCTAGGAACAACTGGCTATTATAGGAGCAGAGATGCCCTCATACGTATACAGTAATAAACGTAAATATAAAATGGCAAACCTACAATAACATTTTATGACACCAAGATCTTTTAAATCGGTTCACAATTGGGGCTACAAACAGCACAGACCTAAGAACTAAGCCCCTAAGAACATTTGCGCGTGCCAGACGGGCAGAGCACAGCCCTAAGCATGAGAAAACAGGTTATAATTTAAAAAAATATTTTGTTGTAATACAACGTTTTGTATATTTAACTATATAATTTATCTTTTACCTCAGCAAATTGAAGCAATTTATTGTAAATCCCGATATGACAAATATTAAGACATTATCAGATGAAAAGGTCTTTCTTTAACAAATCTTAAATCATAAACATAATAATATAAACATATAATTTAAAACATACGAAATAAAATTTGGATACTTAAATAAAATGACCTATGTTTTATATGAATTTTATGGCGGAACAAAAATTGAACTAATTTTATACAATTAAAAATCTTAGACAAACCTAAAAGTGTTTGATGGAACCATTTTTATTTTGATATTATTCAGCTGAAATAAAAGGATTCAAAATTGCTAAAATAAATATAAAGAATTTACAAAATAAGATTCGATTGCAATTTAAATTTATATGAATATGTTAAGCTATTAGTTATATTTTTACTTAGTAATAATTAACCAAAATGCCTCAACAGTTACTTTTTACGATGTTTTGCATGTTTTCGGCTATCAGTAGTAAAAAAATTAAAAAAATAAATATCATGTTGAGGGTAATGAAATTGTTCGGAATTTAATGCCGAATCCGAATACAACATTCTTTTTGCTAACAAAAAAAAACAATAAACGAGCAAATGAGATAATCCCGACATGATGTCACCTTAACCCTGCCCCCAAGCAGGGTTAAGTTGAAGACCAAAACCATTGTTATTTACGCTCGAGATTATCCAGTTTGCGCTAGACTATGACTCGTGAACCCGACATTTGGCCCGGGGTTTTCTCTAATTGAACCCGTGAAGCCGACTTTTTGCGCTCGGGTTTATCCCTGTCATAATTGGGTGAAGTTTATCTGTCTGCGCTCGAGCGCGGGTAACCTCGTACTCGTGAAGCCGATTTCCAAGCCGCGGCGCAAAAAACTGGCTATAACTGGATTTTGCGCTCGAACTAAGGATAACCCGTGACTCGTGAACCGCCTCTAAGTCTACATTACCGAATTCTAAGGAATTGCTTTAATACATTATAACTGTACCAAAAATATTAGGCTGGAAGATTACACTTTCGACCGCACGTGGGTGTAACCACTGAGACAGCTTTGCTTAAACTGCTGACGGACGACAGCGATTTTCGCCACGGAATTCATATAGGCATAGTGTAAAACATTCTTTACATTACGTTTTCTCTTACACATAAACATTACTTTAACTGCAACCTTGCAAAGAACCATATTTAATATATTAATGTAAGTAATTCTAAAACTGCTCGTTTACATTCCCAACCATCAATTAGTTAATAGAAACAACTAAACTAACTAACCACTAATTAACTAACGTAACTAATTAATGTTGATTATGTGTTTCCAATATACATGGTGTTCATGGTTGTGGGGTTTTAAATATTTCCATACGGATATGAAACAAATCAAACATTTCATATTGGTTTTCTTGCATTTGGTAATTCAGACGGTTTGCATTCATTAAAACAGCTGAGTTCATTGTTTTGTTGGTAATCTTATTATTTTATATAGGTAATTTCAAGCTTTCACCATAAACTATGTTTTATAATCAAAATAAATCTAAGTGCTTTATATTGTAAATTGACCTACTCAGTGATTTTAGTACAGCAAACACTTGAAATATAATAAAACCCCAGCTCATGAAAATAGCAAATTGGTTACTGGATCGGTTATTAATCCAAGTAGGCTAGGTAGACCAACAGTCTCCAACCAAACAGTTGAAAACATATTATTATTTTGTATTAAAAGTCCTGAAAAATCCCTCCTCCGTCGTTATCTTGAATTTAAAATCCCATTAATATACTCTACACATTTTTACGTAGGAGTCTTATTGTCTATGTTATCGTCTTGTTAATATAATAACCTAACATCCTTCCCGAGCGGACAACAATATTTGGAACACAAAGCTTGTAAGGGCCATAAAATAGCAGCATTTCTCTATACTGATCAGTGTCATATTTAACCTGTGTAGATTCTAAGACGCTTAATACTTCTTAATGTGTCAAATATAAGATGTACAGTATTATATGGTGCTAATGTTGAAAAAGTGTTATGCAGTTAGAAATGGTAAATTTCATGTGATACTTAGATGTTATTGTTGTAAATATGGGTATTAAATATACTGTAATGTCTAAGAAGTTATTTGTATAAAATATTTAAAAAGTAGAGATATTAAATAAGAGTAGGCCTACCATTTGGTTTTTTTGTGTACTTTGAGGTATACATTGAAAGTTTTGAATTTATTTAATTACCTTTTAGAACAACTATTACATTGTTGTTTTTAGTAAGTCTTAGGTATGTGTAGGAATACGCCTGAAGTAAATGTAGGTGTGAAAATTACTAATTACTTTAGTAATGGTAAAATTATTTTAATAATGGTATGAAAATGTGCAGAAATAATGAGTACAATGAAATCAAATTGTTGACCACGTAAAGTAATATAAAATTGTAATGATAAATCGACCATTTTTGAAGTACCTTTGAATTAAGTTATCAATATTGTTTATAAACATGTAAATATATATGTTTTACAATGTAGACTTTCATTGATGTCCACCATAGTTTCAGAGTTATAATTATAAAGTTTATCATTCAAGTCATAACTTAGGGGATGGTGAAATATATCCATGAGGAGAACTGTCATAATATGATGGATGGAACGTTTAAAAAACATGTCCCAGTCGATGTATTGTTAAACTTACCGATTTTACATCAAATATTTGTGTTTTACGTATGTATTTTTAACCTATAAATATTTGGTACAAATACGTTATAGCTATATCAACATTACTTAATCTAGCAAAAAAGAGTAATTTTATAATATTGATAGGCATCATGCTAATTAAAGTCATGTTGAATTAATTCTTAAATATTCTATATAGCTTAGTACCTTAATGTTGCAGGAATTCGATTGAATCCTTTACCACTACATTTACTAAAACATTCAACAAAAATGTAAGCTATTGAAAGTAAGGCATAATTAGGAGCACTGTAGCCTCTAAATATCTTAGTACTGTATTTACCAATATAGTAAATATTCATGTGTATCTGATAATTTATCAATATAGCAGACTTTCCTAAAACCCCTTTAAGTCATTTAAATACTCATCATCATTATGGATCTTAAGATGGGTTTAATCTACGGTGTCCAATTCTATCTTTGATCAAGAAAAATGAAAACGGCCGACCTATCCATCTATATTATTTCAAATACACATTATAAATCAAATATACACACTGAGTATTCGATAGTGTAAATAAATAAAAACCTCTCGAATTGTTTTGCCTGAAACGCTTTTATTTTTCTACATGAATGAACTTGTAGATGTTTGAATTAAAATATACTTCTATTTTCATCAAGGATGGCTTCTTGATCGAATGAATCAATTAATTAAGGTTTAAACTACCTTTTGGCTGTTAAAACGATTTTTAAATTAATTTGACTATATGTTACATATTTAAGTCCCTTATAGGCTATCTGATCTCATTAAGTTTGTTTTAATTTTATTAGGATTGAACCCGACAACTTTAAGGAAAGAGGCTTTATAGACCGCATGCTCCAGAGTTGGATAATCTGTGTAGTCAAATGTAATCTTTGGGAACGTCGCAAGTTCAACCTCAGACCTACCTTGTTGGTAACTGTTTAATCCAATACAACTGACAGTAAAGCTCTTACTGAGGTTTAGCTGAACTGCTCAGCCCGACTGTAAAGGGTGACTTTGATACGAACGAATAAGTGGATTCATCAGGACACCGTAATACGATTAACAAAACTGTTGAATACAGCTACTTGTGACGTTATTTCGTATTATTTTCTCTACCGAATTATATTATTGAATAGTTTTATGAGAGGAATATATTCTGTTTGATTATAAATATGTTTGAATGAATTTTAATAATATGTCAATTACTTAATTCTGTAAATGCGTCAGTTCAGCTAAAATTTAAAATATATACAACAAAACAAATGTAAAGTTACATAAGCATAAAGCCTAAAGTAATAAAAAGTTAGATTTTTGCTATACTTAAAAAATGTATCACCTTATTGTTCACAGTAAATCTAAATATTACCAAGATACTCATGTAGCAAATAAATCAGAGTCTTAATCCTATGTTTTTTTGTAAAACAAAGTTGAATGAAAACCAACCTCAGAATAATATTTGAAAGTTCGCTGCAAATATGTATATTTTAAGTACTGAATTAATTTTATACCTGGGATGGTATTTGAGATAGACTTGCTAATGGGAAAGACCTCTACAATTTAGTAACATTTTTGCATCATGCAAACAATATATTGTGTTATTTTTGTTTGAACTTGTTTTTTTTAAGATACGCAAAACAATAAACGAAACAAATAAAACAAGTTAAAAAAACTAGGAAAGTTATGTTTATTAACATATGAAACTTATAAAGCTGTGCCAAAATTGTATTTCAAAATAAAATCTTACACGGAAAATATATTACATTTACTTTTAATCTAGAAATATATTATATGATTAAGATTAAGAGTTACTTAGAAAATACGATGTTTGAAAGGATTTTTTGGAAAAAGTTTGTGTAGTTGGTTTATTCACATTTTTATGATAGTAAAATGTACAAAAGGAGAACAAATTCCGCTGCTGAGATGTAGGGCCACCACATGTTAATGTGGATACTGTGTCATTTTTCAGTAATCTAATATTATGTTGTAATTATGCAACTTATTATGGGGGGAGAGGAATTGAACCTCAATGGACATCTAGCAGCTTCGGTCCTCCCGTCAGTGGTACAGAGCGCGTCCGTATATATGCCATGAGTAGTACACATCTTTCCTGCGAGAACTTCTACATTCTAAGTTCATTTCTACAATAACTATTAACATTTTTATTACTTTATATGATTAAAAATAAACAATTACAATTGAATACGTCCTACTGAACAAAGAACAGATTTTTAATGTCAATTAAATTTTTATTTCACCCTATTTTAACACTTGAGACTTAAGAAAATAGACTCATTGTGACCGTCATCAATAGTATATACTGTAAAACATCTGCATGTAATATAATCAAAAGTATTTATGGAGTAATAATTAATTATGCATGTTTTGCAGAACTAGCGCAACCTGTTGAGAGCTCTAGGAACTATCTCGAGAGCTGTGTACATGCATGATGTTATGAATGGTGTGAGTCATTGTTAACAATGAATGGGTTACGCTATGTTTGTAAAGTGAACGTATTTTTAGGATACGGCGCCGAGTACGTAGACAATCATTCCGAGAAATTCATCTCACTTATCTAGCAATGTCACGTCCGCTTGAATACTGTAGCATGTTATACTTGCGCAGTTCACTTACAAAATCGTCACTTGGTTTTGCTTATTTGTCTCGCATTCTAAGTTTAGCCGATAAAAAAAAAGACTAAATTAATTTATTTAATAACCCTACCACAGCAAACGTACAGACTAAGCGAATTTCCACTTTTATGATTGGGTTTTTAATAAAATATTTCTTAAAAAATATGTCAGATTGTTTTCCCATCTATCTATATATTAATAGGCAAGCATGTTTCTTTAAAACCTTTTTTCTCAGCTCGTGTGCATCGTAGGGAAAATCTACGCATACCGTTAGAAAGCTATTTTCCTGTAGGTGTGCAGAATCCCTTTATAAATTAAAATAGGCTCAAAGATAAGCACAAAAAATGAGTTTAAAAATTTGAAAAAATTAACATGGATCATATGGGTTGCCATGCTGGTGACGAAATAACAACGAAATATAAACAGAAAATCAAAACAAATGGAAGAAACTCCAATCACATGTTTTATTTACAGTGTGGGGTGAAAATAGAGAAATCTGTACATTACATATTTTTGGTCGAGTTTCGACCACTGGACGACCTCTAGTTTAAATAAAACGAGACTAACAAGCAACTAGATTCGCTGCTACTACGTAAAACCTTTCGGTAAAATGTTAATAGTATAGTGTGAAATAAATACATTTTTTAAATTTGATCAAAATATCTCCATAAGCAAGCTAACAACAAATGTTTTCTCCAGAACGTTTTATCCATCAGAATAACGTGGTAAGTTTAAATGTTAGATTAAAAAAAAAACTCTTTAGCTTTTAATCCTACAAAACGCGTCAGCATACAAAATTATTTGTTTTATAAGCCCTACATGATGGTTTTAATGACAATTGTGCATTAAAAAACAAACAATTTTTGAAAGATTTGGAACTCCCATAACACCCTGTTTACATTACCTGATCTTGTTGGTTTGTTGAACTCATTCAAGTGTATCTAGCCCTACATGTTTATGCCAAACTTCATCAAAATCGGACCAAAATTACTTGAATTATTGTGTTCACTGACACACATAATGAAGAAATATACATCAATTATCATTTTAAAGTGTGGTGAATTTAACCTCTGGGGACATCAAAATGAAAAAGTAAATCGTATCCGGTTGTAGGTCTTACCGTGCCACCTAGGCACCTACGATAATAGCTTCTTCCCTATAGGGAAATTAGCTAAAACACTCTTTCTTTACTTACCTTACTTCGAATCGAGTTTGTTTCTACATAAGGACTCCTAGGTGTTAATGCCACACTGCATTAACTTTTCTTACAAGAATAACTTATTATATTTTTCTAAAAACAATTCCTATTCCAATTTTAATAATTAATGATATAAAATAGTTTAAACGCTTGGAGAGTGGTGAGATACTGAAGAAATAAAAGAGACTTTCTACGAAGAATGAAAACTGGTAGGAAATGAGCAAAACAAGAGGTTCCGGGAAATAATCACACTTACTTGACATCTTTGCCTTTGCTGAGCAGCTTTATGTCAAATAATGAAGAAAATTACTTTCAAAACCCAAATGGTTTCATGATTATTTTATAAGCTCGCAAAAAGATTTAATTGTGCAATCCTTTAAGTGAACTAAACACATGATTCTCATGTTATTATTTCCATATTATATAATGCTATGCTTATAATTTTTAATGTATAATTCATTTGTAGATAAAGATTTTCTGCATAATGTTTAAGAGATCAAATTAAGGATATACTTGACCCGTTAAATCTGATAGTTGATCATTAACTGGGATATTGTTAAATATAACTTGCATCCCTTTCTTCCGTAAAATAAAAGTAGAAATGTAGAACTAGATCCAACAGCGTCACTTTATTTATATAATTTTAGTTTTATTGACTTAAAAGTTATATTATTCCCTAAATAGCCTATGCATACATTATCATACAATTTGATCATGCGTTTGGAGATATTTTAAGAATTTATTTTGAAGATTACTGCAAAAAGTTAATTTTTAATATAATTTTTGATCCTAACCACTCAATTATTGGGATTTATCCGATACCGATCAGAAAGGTGATGAAAAGTATCTGAATTTCATGAATACGAAAAAAAACTTGATTTAGAATGCCGTGAAGGATTTTAATAATGTTAGCGAAGACTAGGTAAAAAATGTTTTTGGTGGTTTTCTTTAAAATCACAGCACAGTGAACCTATAAATTTTATAGTCAGTGATGTAAACTTAGTGAATGGTAGTAAATTGAGCCCAGGAAATCTCCTTTCTAAGGATGAACAGAATGAGGAATTGCCAACCTATTGCTACAAGTAATCAGTTTTCCTCTTTAATAAAAATATATATTTTATATATTTTAATTATAAAAATTCGTGTGGCTTTTTTCGTTTAATGCAACTTTTATTCATTTTACATTAATTAGAGAACACAGAAAAACTTTAATCTGAAACATTATAAAAATACCTAAAGCAACAATTCGAAAAGAATTCAATTTTGAACCTCCCTGCCTGTAAAATGTGTTTTCAACATGATAAAAGTTTTCGTATTAATTTTGTGCGTACTTTATAAGACGTTAACTTTGCAGTGTTTTCTTTATATTTCCTCCTTGTTTGCATAACATAAAACATTGTAGACGATATCAATATCTTCATGACTTATAGGTAAAAGCTCTTTGAACTCAATAATAATTTAGTTATCTATGTCTGTTTGTAGGTTGTAATTAGGACTATTTCATTAGGAATTTGCATGAACTGTAGTTATTTAGATGCATCTGTACAAAACAGCTATATTTTTCAAATGATTTATTGATCTAAAAAAGGAAAAGTAAAAACACAAACCTTTTAAAGGCTAATATAACGTATGTAAATTTATCATAAAACCTTCCTAAGATTATACATTTTTTTATCCTTTCTAAACGCAGCTGTACTAGTTATAAACACTGATTCAATTGAAAACATTAAACGAGTATATTCATAATATATTTAAACTGCTGAACACATTATTCAATTCAAAGCCAAGCTTGTTTAATATACAAAGCAAATGAGTTCATTAACCAAGTAGCTTAAGGCCTGAGACGACCATCGCGTCAACAAAAGAACCTATTTAAAACATTCACTGATGTTTTTATAATTATCTGTGGCTAAAACATAATGCATTTTTTAAATTTTTAAGTACACAATATTTATTTGGCTATACAACATTAACAACCTTCCTTATAGTATGTAGTTGGCTATGGTTAAAGTGAGTTTAAACTTTATTTTTTGTATTTGCCTTGGCTAATGTATTTTTTTTAATCTATCCTTAAAAAACAACTTAACATTGAGTTGTTTAACAGCAAAAATTAAAATATTGATTTTAATTTTATTTATTGACAGGGATTGACATAGTCAAAATACTAAGGTTGCAGGTTGTGATAAAATTAACTGATCAACTTCCTAGCACATGTGATTATATTGATACATTTCAAAATAGCAGTTTGGCACAAAGTATAACTTAAGTATATATTTTTTCTAAGAATAAAAAATATTAGCTGGAGTAGGGGACATCAGCTGTAAATTTTCATTGTAAAAAAATCGCCCGCTATTTTTTAGAAGGCAATAGTCCCGATAAAGAAAAATGTAGTGAGTCCTTTCAATTTTTTTTTTTTGTATTTATGTTCGTATAAAATGAAATATTTGACTGATATTTACTGTACAACGTTTAGAGTAATTTACTAAATCTTATATTCAAACAAATATGATTAGTGTTTTGATTTTGTCGGCGGAGTAATACCATTGATCATGGTAATACGTATTGCATTAAAAATAACCGTAGCAGCAGTTTGTATATAATAGCAAAAAAAAGAAGTAGCCATTATAAAGGTAAAAAGTCTATATGCTATGAATTATATAGCTTTGTGACCTTTAGTATGACGGAAAATAAAGTTAATCTCTAGACTATAAAGTGTATTTTTGACCCTTACTCATTTTAGAACAAGAGCTCATTTCAAAAGAGTCATTTTAGGCCCTACTGATTGAATGTACCATTTTATTTTATAAATCACATATTTTTCTTCTTTAACCTTTTTCTGAATGTTTAAATAGAAAACCATATTAAAATCCTACTCGATACTTCAACATCCAAAACTAATCTCATACAAAAATACATTCTTTGCTTGAAACATTATTGATTTTTTGATGGAATATGACATTAAAAGTTAATCTGGTGAATAAATATTGGTCCAAGACGAGTTTTGGGGCTCAAGATGCAAATTAGAGAACCCTCACAAGATTTATCATCTATTACCCACTGAGCTGGCTAAAACATCTTCCTTAAAATTACTTCTTCGCTTAAAGTTATGGTCATGATGTTTGGGACTTAAGTCATATTGTAGATTCTTATAAATAAAATTGTAACAGTTAAAATATAATCACTTACGTTAAGAGGATTTGGATTCTTAAATTTTCTCCTAATAAATCTGTCACTGCGTATGACACTAATTTTGATGGTACACATGTCTATTTTCATGGTAAACATGCAAATTATTACAAATAGCAATCATTCATTTAATATTAACAAAATATTTGCAATTTAATAACGGAATAGTTTGCGTAATTGGATTACCAAATATTGAAAATAATCGTTAATTAGTTGGTACACTAATATTTATCCGATTTCAATAATAATTAATGATTGTAGTAAATTAACTTTGGTAAGTTTGAAACATTTAACGAAATATATGACTATTCTATTTCCAGAGAATCAGATACCCTATTGCAATCTATTGTAATCAATAAATTAATCAAGTTGTTGAACCATATTGTGGTGTGATTGGGAGGAGAGGTACTAGAAATAGTAACTTAACAAACATGTGGTCAATATACGTTCATATGTTTTAATATGTTATCATATTTTATAAACGTGATAGAAATATTCATAATTTATGTTGTTTTTTTGTTTTTTCCTAGGACGCTAGGCACGAGCCCGGAATTGTTTTTCACATTACTTCAGGCTAGACCAAGGGGTTACGGTATTATCACGTAGATAAAATCCATTGGTGACTTGGCGGGATTTGAATCTGGGACCTCAGGGACTCTAACCACTGGACCCCACGAATTTATGCTATGTTAGAGTATAGAAAAACTATAAGTAAAATTGGGAATAGACTATCTAAAAAATAAGATACACTACATTGTTTTTACTAGGACAGAACCTTCCGATCAGCTTATAACGCTTTTGCACAGTAACTATTCCCTAAGGAAACACGTTATGGTTCTTGTCCCAAGATGATTCAGTACTTTCAAGAACAATCAACTCAAAACAAACGTTATTTACTATAAATAAGCAATTTAAACACTCGATAGAATCAAAATTTAGTCAGCCCAGAAAATTTGGACCATGTATTTTAAAATGGAATAGCTGTTTTAACATATTTAGTTCTTTTAAACTATCAAGATGATTTCTAGAACTATGGTTGTCCAGAGTTAGTGAGAGTAAATTAGATGTTGCTTGCTTCAGTAAACAATATTTTGTGTGTATGAAGCTTCAAGATCCTCAGAAAATAAGCCTTGCAAACATATTGTGAACTTAATTTGATTTAATCGACTAAATTTTTGACCAAGTTGTCTCATGAAATTGTTTAAGCTTGAGAAAATTCAAATGCATTGGCACATTGAATGTACTCTAAAAACCCGTCTTCGTGCATTCCTTAGATTAGAAACATACAGTAGTTGAATTTGAAGAATACATTTTAAGAAAGAATTTGAAGAAGCTCAATACGTCCAATTTACTCAGTTCATGCTACGCTTGTCATTCTCATTTCCGTGCCTTTATACGTCTCGATTTTCAAATAAGACATTCTTTATATTCCGTAAACCCTCTTTAGCCTATTAGTTTACAATAAAAAAAACAGAAATCAATTTATACCTGAGGAATTTTAAAGGTTACACTGCTTATCATACAATAACGAAGCATCTAAAGAAATGATAATCCTAAATTAACGTTGGAGGTGTTCACAATCAGATTATTTACAGCTTGATTCGAACGTTTTCATATTACTAACTCATAAAAGCCACATTAAATATTGCTTTGTTCATGTAAATGTTTCAGCGTGTGTTTGAAAGTGGTAAATTTAGAAAAATAATCAAATGATGTTTTCGGAAAGAGATTCAATCTATTGTAAAAGTCTGCTAAAAGAGTGATTGGAGACTCAATAATCACTCATGTCGCAGCGAGGGATACTGTACTGAGGTGTGTGAACCTAAGTGGTTTAAATGCTCTCTACACATGTTCATTTTAAACATATTGTATTTTTATTATGAACTACTCATTTTTTCAGTTCAGGAAATTCTTTGTTTTGGTTTGACCTTTTGGTTTACAAAAAAATATTAAAACTAAACGTTAGAATTGAGGGCCAGTGATTGTATGCTATAGTTGCACTAGCTTAAATGGCCTTCATTTGTATACTTGGTAAAACAAAAATAATTTAAGGTAAATTGTTTCGTATGGTTTTTCGTACAGGGTTCTGTCATCGTCACCACACAGCTAAAAGCTATTGGATTACTTGTCCTTCACACCAAAATTACATGGTCGGTAAAACAAGCAATATCCACTATAGTGAAACAAAATACACCAGGCTGCTAGATTTTTTTATTTACCTTTTAAAACTTTAAACACACCATATTTATTTAATACGTAACGATTTCGATCTGGAGTTTTCGAGTTCGACGTTCAGATATAGTTTTTGCTTTGTAAACTCTCAAATCATGTTTACGACTAATATTTAATTATTTGGTTGTCATGGCAACAGTTTAAGTGACAGCGTTTCAAAATAATTATGCAAAAACTTCTAATCGGTATTTTGCTTTGTAATTCATCTTTGACATTGGATTTATCTGGTAAAAGGATACGTCAATCATCACTTAATGACTTAAAGTGCCTCAAATATTGTAGGGGGATAGGGAGTATTTTAAGTACAATATGTACTTATTGTAATTGTCAATGGGTCAACTATTTATTTAGGATTTCTACTACCTAACTAATAGTAGACACATAAACCTGTGCGTTATTAGTTGCAATATTAATCATTTGAAGTAAGAAAACACTTCAATGTCGATTATATTACACAGAGCTACATGCAATGCAGTAAAATAGTTTCTGTATATTGGAAACACAAGTTGTTTTGTTTCACATTACACTACTTTGCTGCAGCAAGATACGTGAACGGTTCAGCATCGTTCTACGTGATTCGGTTACAAATATAAAGCGACAAAGCTACACTTTAGTACATCTACACCCACGGTATACTTGTGTTGCTTCCTTTGTGTAACCTAGTAAATAGTTAAGGCAAACAAATTGAGTGATTTAGAATACCTTTTTTGTGTAACATCATTACTTTGTTAATTTCACAACTTAGACGTTATATGGTAAAATAATAGTTTCATGCTGTTGCATTTGACCGATTTTAATGCTTTATATACAACCGCTTTATTTGTAACCTTTAAATTTTGGATAAATAACTTGGTGGTATGTTTAGATAATTAATTGCATATTTTATTACAAAAATACTTACTAAGAGCTTGCTATTATTGTTCGTCTTTTAATAAAGCTTGCAGTTTTGTTCTATATAACACTTATTTTAAATTATGAAATGGTAATGATTAAGATAATTTTATGAACCAAAATAGCTTTTGCTGAGCACTTCAGTTGTTCCCATCTATTACTTAGTTATTTGACTGGCAATATGGTTTTGTAGGTAATAAGAAAGTGATTGTGTAACTACGATACTACAACTATGATCTAGTACTTAGAAGGATACTGATTTGATCACGAAAGTTCAGATCGTACGAAACCGAACTCAACAATAGTTGATCATTGGGCTTCAAATAAATGGTCCTGGCTTAAGAGACAAATAGTCTTAGTTAGTAACAAAGCTTTAAAGATATTTCATTCTTCCCACACTCTTCGATTAGGCTAATATTTGGTTACATTACACCTAGCCCGAACGTAAAACTTCTTTGATGTTACAAGCAGTTCTATTATTAGCATCATAGGTTGGTTCAAAGTGCAGATTATGAGTTGTCCTATAATTTTATTATTTTGACAAAATTGACATCAATATAAAAAATATTTAAGAACTATATGATCACAATAGAATTGCTAATAAACCCAATCTTTATTATTAACTCTGAAAAATCAGGCAGAGTGGTAAAAATATCGTTGCCAGAACCGTGCTCATAATAATCAAAACATACTTTGCAGAAGATCCTTTGGTGCGAATTTTTTTGCTGGTCCTTATTTGTACACTTGTGTTCATCTACAGAGTGTAACAAGGCAGAAATAAATAACAATGTTGTTAGTGTAACTCTTCTAACCCTTGTGCAATAAACAACCCCCCTCCCCCTCCCTGGACCCCGCGATGGGTAATTGTATCTTCTATAGAGTAGCGAGAGTCGTAACTCATTCTGTAGATTAAAGAGTTTATTGGACGATGTTGAATAGGAAATATTAGATTCGAGTTCATTTAGAGTTCCTTCGGAAGGAAATTCCAATTATATATTTAAAATGTATATTATTGTCCTCAATACGGCTCTGAAATATCAGATTTAAATATTTAAATATGAAAGTCATTTTCATGAAGTATATTACTATTGTTATAGCTGAGTTTTTAGTTGTTGGCAGACTTTCATTCCGAATAAGATACCTGTAAGGCTTAGGCATGCAACCCGATTAAAACTGTCAATTCACCCAACTAAGAATAAAAACAATGATTGTAAGAAACAAAGAGTGATTGAGCCACATGGAAATTAAACCAAATAAATATATCAACACTTGTATGGTTTGATTATTTTTTCCATTTGCAGTATGCTTGTTACTTTGTTAAAAAACAGAAACGCTTGTTGAAAAATGTATATTTTTTGGTATTTAATTTCTTTGTTGATTTATTCTATTTAGTTTCTAAATGTTGGCATACCTGTTTCATTATATTTGTATCTGAAGATTTAAAACAAACATTTGTTTACGTTACAAAGTTTTCTTTTCAATATCATGCAAATCTCTACTGCACTTACTTTTGATCTTCTTGTAATGAAATATAAAATAAAAACAATTATGAACGTTATTGGAGGACATTTTTATTTTAGAAAGTTCAGTGGAAAGCATAATAGTGCTTTTAATAGTTTTGTAAATTTTGAGCCAGAAATAAAAGTAGTTTAAACTGATTAGTTATTTGATGTACTTTATTGGAACCCGAGCTTCAGGAGCTAAACTGGGCAATCAAACCAGTCTAAATCAATAACTGTTGATTTCACACAAAAAATACAACCAAAGGTGCCTATCCTTACTAAAATGTTCGAAACTGATTGTATCATTATGATAAACATAAACGTCAACAATTATGTTCACATAACACAGAACATCAGCCTATAAATAATAAATGTCCACACAAACATGGGCCACGTTGTTGAGAGCAATAATGCTGTGCATCATAATGAAATATTGCCAAAACATTAAACCTCTACCAGCTAGCTGTTTGTTGTTCGTTGTTTGTTTTATAGCCATTGTTAATGTTAATAGTGATATACCGATTGTTTTCCATACTCGTGGCTCTTATACAATAACAAACTATTTTCACTGTAACCTTTTTTATTCTGTTAAAAAATACATCTAACCTAAGTTTAATATTCAAATGTTTTACAAATCTTTATGTTGTAAGAAGTCATTAATAACTCGAATACAATTTATTGTAGTCGAAGAAATAAAATATATTTTGCAAGCCGTATTGGAGGGTATCTTTTATAATTTCCTTTAATTACTTTAACAATTAATTAACAAACAACTTACTTTACCTACTTTACTTACTTTAACAATTAACTGTAAAATCTTTATTTCTAGTGTATCTATTTAAGAAGTTCTTCCAACGCTGCATTTATCTTTCCGCAATCAAAGGGCGTTTGATCTCTCCCCTCCCCATCCCCTCCTGAAATGATCATCAAAGTGTACAAAGTAAAGAGACAGGTATGCCTTTTAATGTCAAACAGCAGTCTTCCAAGTTGTATATACAGAGTTTTCGTAGTGCTCGTGTTGAAATTGTATATGCGTTTGTTATGTAAGCAGTGTGAGGCGTATGCATCTCTTATTCGTGTATGGTTTTTAGTTGGGTGTTTAGCTAATGGGGTTTTTTCGTGTTTGTATGAAGACCAAGTAAAAGATGTATTGTGCACTCAAAGAATTGAATTTCAGTACAACAATTTGGCAAATACATGTATTTTATAAAGGTTGAGAAAAATTATTTGAATTTTCTGTTGGAAACTAACCAACTGAAGATCGAATTGTCTGTCGATAGCCAGAATGCCACATATACACCTTCTGTTGTAGTACACGCATTGGAAATCGAATCATAATTGTTGGTAAAAAAAGGAATGATATTGTCATAAGGTTTAACTTGAGTGTGTCAGCCATAACGGAAGACACAAATATTTGATAGTCCATGGTTCAGAATATTGCAATGAACCGCTCAAAACATGTGTTTTAAAGTTAATATGAAGGATAAAATTATGTTTGGTTCCATATCTTGAGATAAGCATTAAACTGGTTTTCAATACGATAAATACAATACCAGTGTTGTAGTTTAGTCGTTCAATTTCATCATAAGCTGTTTAGTGACTTTTGCGAATTCTCCCTCAAAACACTAACGTTAGGAATCCTGGGAAACAAATTTAAGGGTGTTTAAATGTCAAAAATCTGACATTTAGTTTTACAGTCGGTCCCTTTGTTTTGTCATTCACGCAAACATCATAATTAACAAAACATTTTTTCATAGAAGTCAAAACTCAGTTGTAGAAATGCCCTTTCTGGATTTACACTAAATGATATACATCAAAGGTAGAATATCTTTTCCAATTTCATCGTCTGAATTATTTAAGATAAATTTAAGTTCAATCCTTAAGTTTCCTTGTCATATTGATCCCCGTGCAAAGCCTGAATACTTTTATAGTTTGTTTTTTTACAATTTATTTTATACTAAATAAATATTTACCCAACCATCCTACATGCTGGTACAGTTATGTGAATATAATAAACCTGAATGCGCAATTTATTATATCCGGACAATAGTTTATTTTTTTATTAAAATTAAATATTTAAACATAACCATTAAAAAACTAAAAATCGAAGCAAGGCCCTAATCAATTGGTTTTTGTGGAAATTTGTCTTTAAAAAGTTGCTAATTCATTAAATAAATATCCAAAGGCTAATTTACTGCTGACACTAAGTCAAAGAGAATTATATTCAGAGTTATATTCAGTCAACATCCTTTTCCTATTCTTACCTGAAAATGATATTTCAACGACTGATTCATTCATGTCCTGGTAAATCATGTAAAAGCGACTGTGCAGTGTAATTGAACGGATGCAATTCAATCTTTTCGACGAAAAATATTACGGAGTAAAAAATGCACACGGTCGGAAACATGTGGTTTTAACCAGTAAATGGTGGGTAAATGTTTTAGTCCGAGAAAAGCTTCACAAGTTATCAATGTATTAATTATTCTCTATAAAATGTATTTTGCTCGTCTCTCTTCAGGACGAAGTTTAAACTGCAAACAAAATATCCAAATTCATGGGAAAAGTTAATTTAGCTTAATACCACTCTCTTAACGTTTCTTGACACTTAACAAAAGTTGAATTTAAAGACGCTCAATATCGTCCAATTTACTCAGTTCATGCTACACTTGTCTCTTACATTTCAGCACCTCTATTTTCCTCCATGTTTAAATACAATTTTCTATACATTCTTTAAATTTGTTGACTATTCACAATTGTTTGGTAGTAATATAAAGCTTACATCATTAAAA
This sequence comes from Macrosteles quadrilineatus, assembly GCF_028750875.1. Lineage (NCBI taxonomy): Eukaryota > Metazoa > Arthropoda > Insecta > Hemiptera > Cicadellidae > Macrosteles > Macrosteles quadrilineatus. The sequence goes on along the minus strand of NW_026542600.1, from coordinate 7,945,917 downwards.
AAACATTGAAACACAAATGAATACCAGATCAACAGTAATGTTACTACATGCAATAGTCAAGACATATTCCATATTTTTACTATTAGAGATTTAGGCTAGTTCAAATGACTTTCCTTTTCATATTACATAAATTTCACTTAAACTATTGCTTCGTAATGCTATAAAAATTAACACTCCAATGATGTTTTCCGGAGAGCAATTCAATCTATTTGATAAAATGTGGTTGTTAAATGAGTGACTGGAGACTCTAGCAGAGCTTTTAAAATAATCACTCATGTCGCAGCGAGGGATACTGCGATATGTCATGAGGGAAAATACGAAGTCTGGTTGAATCTTCTTTTAATTGAGCGTATTGTATTTTTACCAAATTAATTATTAATTAATTTTAAGACTTATTAACCTCTTAGGTCTACGTCTAGTACAAAAAGTACTGCCTCAATAATTAATTAATAATAAAAATAAATAAATTATAGAATGTTGTATTCATAACTAAGCAATCTAAGGTAATACATCCTAATGGTTTATTTACGTGTTCACACAGTTAACATACGAAAAGTGTATTGCGTTTCCAATTTTACAGATTTTTCCTTATATGGAAGAAGCTATTACTGTATTAGCGTCCACATGGTAGGACGAATCTATGTGTTTCATTTTGATGTCCTTAGAGGCAATAACACTAAACGTTAATTTTTATACAAGTATACATGTCTGTAAATACGATATCTTGAGCAATTGTGTAGTCCGATTTTGGCCAAATTTGATTTAGCTGGATAACTTTGATTAAGTCCGTGAACCAACATGATCGGACTATGAAAGCAGGGTGTTATTAAGAAAAAATTAACTTTCCAAAATTTGTTGACTTAAAGTTTTTTTTCAATTTTTTCCTAATCAATTTTGTTGGGCTTAAAATGTATTTATTGAAGTGTTTTTCTACGCTCAAGGTTACGGAAAAATTCGAAAAACTGTAAGCTCAAAACTCTAATTTTAATCTTATGGAGAATAAGTCAACTGTTGTAGTTTTCTTGATTATAAATGTATTTAGATCAAGTTCTTTCATTTTATTTAATTCATAAAAGCTATTAACGTGTTATAAAAATCCAAATAGACAAATGGAAGTAAGCTTAGTCCACAGGTTTACTGCGACAAAGTTATTTTAGTAGATACTAAAAGAAGAACCACTGGCAATACTAAAATAGAAATACTAAAGAAGAATTTTGAAGATTCACTGTATCTATTCTTTATAATTGCGATATCAAACAGCCCACGGATGCAGAAAACGAATGTAAGAGAAAAGCTGTTGATCTTGTTATGGAAATTGCCTGCGTCCAGTTTCCGATATTGCAAGCAATAACAAACACCGATATCACCATGAAGCCACGCTTGGTCGTTTGTTATCCCTAGCAGCCAATTACAAACATTGCAGTTACTATCCAATTCCATCACACGGGCTTGGTTGATTACATGTCCTTTATACAAAATTACAACCTTAGAGCAACAAGCAATAACAAACACCGATATCACCATGAAGCCACGCTTGGTCGTTTGTTATCCCTAGCAGCCAATTACAAACATTGCAGTTACTATCCAATTCCGTCACACGGGCTTGGTTGATTACATGTCCTTTATACAAAATTACAACCTTAGAACAACAAGCAATAACAAACACCGATATCACCATGAAGCCACGCTTGGTCGTTTGTTATCCCTAGCAGCCAATTACAAACATTGCAGTTACTATCCAATTCCATCACACGGGCTTGGTTGATTACATGTCCTCTATACAAAATTACAACCATAGAGCAACAAGCAGTAACAAACACCGATATCACCATGAAGCCACGCTTGGTCGTTTGTTATCCCTAGCAGCCAATTACAAACATTGAAGTTACTATCCAATTCCATCACACGGGCTTGGTTGATTACATGTCCTCTATACAAAATTACAACCATAGAGCAACAAGCAGTAACAAACACCGATATCACCATGAAGCCACGCTTGGTCGTTTGTTATCCCTAGCAGCCAATTACAAACATTGAAGTTACTATCCAATTCCATCACACGGGCTTGGTTGATTACATGTCCTTTATACAAAATTACAACCTTAGAGCAACAAGCAATAATAAAGAACAACAAATCCATCTTTCAATACTTTATTAAATAAGGCTGTTTTTGATCCTATTTTGTTTCTAAGTTTTTCTTCTTAAGTTATAGTGTTGTGCCGACTTTCCCATGTTGCATGAAATCATAGAAACGAGCTTACCTGTAAATCAAACAACAATAGTTTTGCCCTAGAGTGAATGAGATTTCGATATTGAGTATATTTATTTCGTTTAATCTTTTTAAAGGTGAGCCCTGGCATATGATCCGTAACGTTTATGTTTCCATTGAAAAATTACTTCCTCGTGCGGTTTTCCAGGCTAGAATAGGAGAGGTGACTAACAGGGTTTTGGAGATCCATGCCTTCGACTTTCTTCGAGGCTAAGTTTTCTTCTTCCCATCATTAACTTGAAATGCATGTTCTTGTTGTTATTCTTTATTATTCTTTATTATTTCGTTTCGGGAGATTTTCCTTTTTTCAGCCAGCGGGCACTAGGAGGTGAGTGCTCCTAGAAGTCTCCCTGATGTGCAGAGGGACTTAATGTGTGCTCGCCGCTGCCCCCTTGGTACTTCATGAGGGAACTCCCTTCGGACCCTAGCTAGGTAGTGCGCGGTATAAGCGCACGGACGACTCACTGTAGGTCAGGATATTGAGTACTGATCAAACGGAGGGGCCGGGAAACTGGGGTAAGAGACTTTGTTCCCGAGGGTATACATGTTCCGGTCATTTCTGGTGCCCCTTGTAACACGATGCGCTGGCTCAATTCTCATGGAGTCTTAAATTCCAAAGAGCACGGAAGGCTTGCTTGGTAAAGATGTTAGAACCCTTCGTCATTTTGCACCCTTAGTCTGTTTCGCCCTTGTCCTTCTGAAGAATAATCGTGTCTTCCACGTGTGTTATACCACGGTAGCCACAGCAACCTACAGCCCAGTCCTCAAAAGGGGTTATGAGAACAAGAATGAGAATGAGAATTTTATTTGGTCTTTTAAACATGCAGTTACATGCAATCAGACAAGTCATCTATAATCGCATAGAGCATCGTTAGAAAATCGTTAGTCGCATAGAGACTATCCGGGGCTGCGCGGAAAGAGCACCTTTCCTGAAAAGAGGAGATACGATTGAACTGGACACGAATTGACCCCTGTTCTTAAAAGGTTGTGGTCGAAAAGTCCTGGACAAAGGTAACCATCACACTCTCAGCGGGAGATTTACCGAAATCTTGGGTGTATTCAATGCCAAGGCAAGCTGGAGCAGACCGATACGGCCATGTGGTCGAGTGGAAAACTCCGGGACAGGAACATCCTTCTTTTGTACTGCAAGGAGCATTAATTCATTGTTTTACTATTGAACGACTGTGAACTTATTGAATATAAAATACTAGTCCCAGTACTGAAGGCCTACCAATGTTTATTGGATTTTTGTGAATTTTGTGAGGAATACCCAATGGTTGCAGCGGAAGATTAACGAGTGTTTCGAACGGTCAAGTGTCGAATTGTCAAGAAACAACACAACACAAAACACAATTTTTTATGATAGAGAATGTTTTTGAACGAAGAGGTTAAATGGTTGGAAAAATTTATCTTTGCTAAGTTTTAAATCCGTAACACCTTATCTAATGAGTTAAGAGACAAGACTTAAATGGAAAATCCATATTTTAGCTGTTAAAAATAATATATGCATACCAGACTGGAAGTTTTACCTTTGTACAAGGAACATATTTGTTGTGATTAATGTCAGTGGCCAGTAAAAGTTTGTATCCCTGCAGACAGTGTCAAACAAATATTAATTTATGTTTCAGCGACGCCACATAAACTCTCACAGACATTAATCAAAAAGTTTCCAGTTTCCCTGAGGGCGGACCTGTGTTTACCCAATTTTGGAAACAGGCGTTCAGGTGTTTTTGCTGATCCTGAACTTAGCAAGTCTATTTTACTCCCAGGCCATGGAAAAAAAACTAAGACTTTGACATCACCTTTTATATTTCAACATACTAAAACATAGAGTAAAGTAAATTATCAAACATTGTTGTATGTTTTAACTCTGTAATTTTCTAAAGGAAAACTGCCAAATATTTTAGACAATCATGTTCATTAACTGTCAAAAATGTACGTTCCATAGTTTATCGAAACACATTAACGTTTACTATTATGTTCGCATGAATTTAACAAGAGCGTTTAAAATATATAATACCCACACAATTATGGGCCATGTTGTTGAAAGCGATTCAGCTAGGAATCATAATGAAATATTGCCAAAACATTAAACCTCTACCAGCTAGCTGTTTGTTGTTTGTTGTGTAGCCATTGTTAATGTAATCGCAAAATTCTTGTTTGGATAAAAATTCTAAAATAAAGCTTGCCTTATATTTTTACACCAGTTTTGACTATTTATATTCTTCCCTTTACAATTTCGTAAATTTTATGTATAATGTAATTATTACAGAATAACATTCACAGATAAAGGTAGAATTATGAAAAAGGGCTTATTTGTATTTTATTTTATCCTGTAACAAAAACATAAGATCTGCTAAAAATCAAACCTACAAAGTATTAAAAATCGAATTTCAATAGACCTATTTGAAACTATTTTCTGACGCTGCATTTATCGTTCCGTCATCAAAGAGTATTTGAGCTCCCCCCTCCTCCTGGAATGTTCATCAAAGTGTCAAAAGCAAAGCGAAAATCAGGCGTTTTAGATGATAATACGAGTCTATAGTGTTCTTGAACATAAACCCCTCGTGGCAATTTTCTATAATAATTATACTTGCAAACCCCGCTTGAAAGTCAGGTTGTTTGGTGTATTTTACAAAAACTGGGGTTGGTGTTGGTTCATGTTTGGTTGGGTAGATTGTTCAGGTTGGGGGTTGTTTATTCATTAATAAGGCATTCAGAGTTTTTGAAATTAATACAGTATAAATTAATCGGGTAGGGTTGAGACGAGTGTAGGGCCGAGTGCCAGTTGCCTAAAAACTTTGACGAGGGTCATTTACAGCCTGAGCTTGGCGGATCGAGCGCCAGCCTGGTATAAGTGACCGGTTCCACGGTGCGGTGGGAATGGGGGAGGAAAGGTTGACTAAGATAAGAAAAACTTGTTTGAGGGATGAAATGAAACTGTTATAACCTAATGCAACCTAACAAAACTTGAAGATTATGAAAAAAAATAATGTAGTGAATGAAGTTTACTAATGGAATCCATATTGTCAATCGATATTTCGGTAGCCCAGTTAAGAAACTGTACCCGGTCTCCGTTATATCCTGCCCACTACACCCCCTTTCACAAATACCCCTCCTTGAATCACTCTTACACTCTGGGGAGTCAAACGGCACTCAGGCCTACCTGACGGTTTTTACAGCTAGACCCCAACGGCAAAAATAGGACGGCACTCGCTCCACTTCCCAATTATCGTCCTATCGCAGTTCACCGTGAAATTAGGGTTGATTGGGTGTGGGCGTTTCGTTAGGCTATTGGAGTTTTATGATGGTTGATGTGGTTGAATAGGCTGTTGTTGCTGTTGTTTGGATGGTTGTGGTTGGAATTTAAAAAATTGGAATATCCTCACTGTTGTCAGCCAGTATATCCTGAACAGCCTAGTTCTGTTCAAAGAGAACCTGACCAGCTTTAAAGCAGAAGTACCACCACAACCATGGAACAAGTAGAGCTCATGACTTGGACATGCCTCGCTGCTGTCTAAGTCTAACACAAAAGAGCTATCTGCACTCTGCTATAAAGATTTCCAACACCTTGCCCGAAACAGTCAGACTCCTAGACCTGGAATTTTTAAAACCATCACTGAGCAAATCTCCTTTGCAAAGGCCTCTCTAGTATGCAAGAGTTGGTAGAGGAACCTCTCATGCCAGGATGAAATTTCCGCGACAGTCTTAGTTAGTACTTATGTATTGTAAATATATGTTTTATTGTAAAAAGTATTATTAAATTTAACGCTATGTATCCGGAATCACGGTCAAAGATAAAGAAGACAAGTATCAAGTATCAGCAAGTATCAAGTATGGAGACTATGAACACAATCTGTTGGTAATGTATGACACTATGTACAACCTTACCGTCATCAGCACATCGTGGTTGACATCATCGCAGTAACTCTCGCCAGCACCGCTAGGTTTCTCTGGGCTTGTTTTTCCATAAATAGGAATACGATAAACATTATAAATTTTACAATAGTTATTTAAATTTTATTTTCAATAATATTTGTATCACAGTATACTTAAAAAACAAACGTTTCTTAATTGACAGTCAGAATATTGTCTGTTTCCTTTATTCAAAGCCATTTTTGGAACTCATTGCAATTGGCTCTCGCTCTGGCTTTAGTATTTACTTTCATCAAGAAGGGCTACAAGCGTCTGTGGATGTATGCTTGCAAAAGTATCTTGCAATAAAGTTCCTTCTACACTGGGCTCTGAATAGCCAGAGTGTAGAATTTTTAAACAGGTGCGGTTCTAACTGAACTGCGCCGCCTAAGCATTTGAACTTGTTATTAGGATGTAAAGTCACAACAACATAGTAAAGTAAGCAACGTATTTAACTATTGAGAACGAAATATATTATGTTACAATAGTTATAGTCTTTGCTGAAATGAAACTGTGCAAAAATTATATTATGAAAGTTAAAACTATTCTGGTAAACAATAAAAATAGTTCTAATATTTACTCAGTGGCTGATGGAACCGTCAGACCCCTCGTGACAGTTTTACAACCTTGCGATTCCTACCACGCTTATAATCTGCTTACAGAGCCTGTGGTAGTTCAACAGGGTGCAACTTAGACTCGTGGAAATACTACTAAAGTAATCTATAATCATCTGTATGTACTATGTAGAAACCTGTCTACCTGGAGCGTTGTTGCGGTATCGTGATGTTCCTACTGAGGCTGTTTTAGGACCAAGTCCTCTACAGCCTTCGGTGGGATTGCAGCTGCGAAAGATACTTGTATATTACGATTTTCGGAATTTGGTGCTTTTTCGAGTTCACACCAGTTTTTTTGTATATTTAACAAAAACTGGGGTTGGCTTTGCTAGTTTGGTTGGATAGATTGTTCGGGTTGGACAGGTTGGTGTGAATTAATTAATTTGTTTATTTATTAATATGACATTCCGAGTTTTTGAAATTAATACAATGTGATACAATAAAGTAATTAATCTGGTATGGTTGAAGTATACATCGGTGGGGTTGAGATCTACAGCAGTTCATGGTGACATTAAGGCTGGTTGGATGTATTTAGTTGGGCTATTGGAGTTGTATGACGGTTGATGTGGTTGGATGGATTGTTGACGATCGGGTGGTTGCAGTTGGTTGAGAAGCGGTTGGATCTGGGCACTGGTGAAATGTGAAATTTTAAGGCTTGGACAGTTCGGGAAGCAGGGTTGGAAAGGTTGCTGGAGGTGCGGGAACTTTCAAGGTACTTCAGGGAGGTATGGTATCCAATGGTTTAAGACCCGGTCCAGCTCCATGAATGAGTGTCGGAAGATTGATTCTACGACACCGACTATAGGGACTATTAACACAATCTGTTGGTAATGTATGACACTATGTACAACCTTACCGTCATCAGTACATCATGGGTGACGTCAGCATTGCAGTAACTCGCTCCAGCACCGCCAGGTTTCTCTAGCCTTGTTTTTCCATAAATAGGAATACGATTAACATTATAAATTTCACAATAGTTATTTAAATTTTATTTTCAATAATATTTGTATCACAGTATATTTAAAAAACAAACGTTTCTTAATTGACAGTCAGAATATTGTCTGTTTCCTTTATTCAAAGCCGTTTTTGGAACTCATTGCAATTGGCTCTCGCTCTGGCTTTAGTATTTACTTTCATCAAGAAGGGCTACAAGCGTCTGTGGATGTATCCCTTGGAAAAGTTCCTTGTAAAATAGTTCCTTCTACACTGGGCTCTGAATAGCCAGAGTGTAGAATTTTTAAACAGGTGCGGTTCTAACTGAACTGCGCCGCCTAAGCAATAGAACTTGTTATTAGGATGTAAAGTCACAATAACATAGTAAAATAATCAGCGTATTTAACTATTGAGAACGAAATATATTATGTTACAATAGTTATGGTCCTTGCCGAAATGAGACTGTGCAAAAATTATATTATGAAAGTTAAAACTATTCTGGTAAACAATAAAAATAGTTCTAATATTTACTCAGTGGCTGATGGAACCGTCAGACCCCTCGTGACAGTTTTACAACGTTGCGATTCCTACCACGCTTATAATCTGCTTACAGAGCCTGTGGTAGTTCAACAGGGTGGAAATACGACTAAAGTAATCTATAATCATCTGTATGTACTATGTAGAAACCTGTCTACCTGGAGCGTTGTTGCGGTATCGTGATGTTCCTACTGAGGCTGTTTTAGGACCAAGTCCTCTACAGCCTTCGGTGGGATTGCAGCTGCGAAAGATAATTGTATATTACGAATTTCGGAATTTGTTGCTGTTTCGAGTTCACACCAGTTTTTTTGTATATTTTACAAAAACTGGGGTAGGCTTTGCTAGTTTGGTTGGATAGGTTGTTCGGGTTGGACAGGTTGGTGTGAATTAATTTATTTGTTTATTTATTAATATGACATTCCGAGTTTTTGAAATTAATTCAATGTGACACAATAATGAAATTAATCGGGTATGGTTGAAGTATACATCGGTGGGGTTGAGATCTAACGCAGTTCATGGTGACATTAAGGCTGGTTGGATGTATTTAGTTGGGCTATTGGAGTTGTATGACGGTTGATGTGGTTGGATGGGTTGTTGTTGATTATCGGGTGGTTGCGGTTTGTTGTGAAGTTGTTGGCTCTGGATACTGGTGAAATGTGTGATTTTAAGGCTTGGACAGTTCGGAAATTGGTGTTAGATAGGTGAGATAGGTGTTAGAGTTGTGAGATAGGTTGCTGGAGGTGCGGGAACTTTCGAGGTACTTCAAGGGAGGTGTGGTATCCAATAGTTTAATACCCAGTCCAGCTCCATGAAGAAGGAGGGTCGGAAGAATGGTTCTACGACACCGACTATAGAGACTATTAACACAATCTGTTGGTAATGTATGACACTATGTACAACCTTACCGTCATCAGTACATCGTGGGTGACATCAGCATTACAGAAACTCGCTTCAGCACCACCAGGTTTCTCTGGGCTTGTTTTTCCATAAATAGGAATACGATTAACATTATAAATTCCACACTCGTCATTTAAATTTTATTTTTACCAATATTTGTATCGCAGTATGATTACAAAACAATGGTTTCTTAAGTGGCAGTATGAATATTGTCCGTTTCCTTCATTCAAGGCCGTTTTTGGAACTCATTGAAGTTGGTTTTCGCCCTGACTTTAGTGTCTAGTTTCATCAAGAGGGCTACAAGCCGCTGATAATATGAATGGAAAGTAAATGGTTTAGTGTCCTACACTGGGCTCTGAATAGCCAGAGTGTAGAATTTTTAACCAGGTGCGGTTCTAACTGAACTGCGCCGCCTAAGCATTTGAACTTGTTATTAGGATGTAAAGTCACAATAACATAGTAAAATAAACAGCGTATTTAACTATTGAGATCGAAATATATTATGTTACAATATTCTTTGTCCTTGCCGAAATTACACTGTGTAAATATTATTACAGTAGAACCTTGATAACAAGACTCTCGTGGGGATTATAACATTAGTCTGGTTATCAAGGTTGACTTCTGAGGTCTGAGGACTTGGAGGTTTGCAATAACATGTGTTTAGAGGTAAAATAAATTCAAAGGGATTTGAAAAATACACTTGTTATAAATAGTGACTTGTTATCGAGGTTTTCTTATCGACGTTGATTGTTCGGGTTGGATAGGTTGGTGTGAATTAATTTATTTGTTTATTTATTAATATGGCATTCCAAGTTTTTGAAATTAATACAATGTGATACAATAAAGTAATTAATCTGGTATGGTTAAAGTATACATCGGTGGGGTTGAGATCTAACGCAGTTCATGGTGACATTAAGGCTGGTTGGAAGTATTTAGTTGGGCTATTGGAGTTGTATGACGGTTGATGTGGTTGGATGGATTGTTGACGATCGGGTGGTTGCAGTTGGTTGAGAAGCGGTTGGATCTGGGCACTGGTGAAATGTGAAATTTTAAGGCTTGGACAGTTCGGGAAGCAGGTTTGGAAAGGTTGCTGGAGGTGCCATGTGCGGGCATGCTCAAGGTACTTCGGGAAGGGGTGGTATCCAATGGTGTAATACCCGGTCCAGCCCCAGGGAGAAGGAGGGTCAGGAGATTTATTCTACAACACCGACTATAGAGACTATGGACACAATCTGTTGGTAATGTATGACACTATGTACAACCTTACCGTCATCAGTACATTGTGGGTGACGTCAGCATTGCAGAAACTCGCTTCAGCACCACCAGGTTTCTCTAGCCTTGTTTTACCAAAAATAGGAATACGATTAACATTATAAATTCCACAATCGTCATTTAAATTTTATTTTTACCAATATTTGTATCGCAATATGATTACAAAACAGTGGTTTCTTAAGTGGCAGTATGAATATTGTCCGTTTCCTTCATTCAAGGTCGTTTTTGGAACTAATTGAAGTTGGTTCTCGCCCTGACTTTAGTGTCTAGTTTCATCAAGAGGGCTACAAGCCGCTGATAATATGAATGGAAAGTAAAGGGTTTAATGTCCTACACTGGGCTCTGAATAGCCAGAGTGTAGAATTTTTAACCAGGCGCGGTTCAAACTGAACTGCGCCGCCTAAGCATTTGAACGTGTTAATAGACTGACAACTCTGTCATTAAACTGCAAACAAGTTTCTTCTTTTTCTTCCATCCTTTTGAAATACAGACTAAATTATATAGCTTGTCATAACCACATTTTTCAAATTAACCATTATCCACACAATCCCCACAATTGAGGAAGAGACCCATCTTTAAGTAAATGCTCGAAAAAGATATTCGCCGTCAGACTACAAGACCACATTAACCATTATTTGGTTTACTCTCTTTAACTTACTTGGAACGAATTGTTTAACTATATGCATTGGTTTTTAAAACTAGATGTTTCATATTATAAATGTTGGGATCAAAGTTTGGTTTACAGTAGGGTCCGATCTAGTTGTAAAGATATTTAATTACATTATATTATCAAAGTTGATCATCAACTACTACTAGGTCCTAAAACATATTATGAATTAAGTCATTGTTTACTAGATTTGTCATAATCCGACGATTGCAAATAATTACAATGAAAAACTATATTTAAGCGACACTTTAGAGAATTAACAACAAAGTCATTAGACTATAATACATCGAGATTGACCTGAGAAAAAGGTTAAAGAGAAACCCACCCTTTTTGCAAGTTAACCAACCTAACTGACCCGGGGGCAGCTCACCAGTGGCATTACTTTAGCTTATTATCTCCCAAAAAGAACATCATACAATATATAATTTTTTTAATCACCAAATTACTGTGCTAGCATTCAGTGGTTCGGAAAAAAACATTTCACCAACGCTACTAAAATTCATCGTAATTAAAACTAAATTGAACCAGGATTCAAAAGGCGGATTTGAAACTTACCATGAGGTCACCAGGGTCAAAATCCCCATGAAAAACCCATGAAAAATGTTTCCATTGTAAAAGGCTGTCCAGTATTTTCCTACTTAGCTACAGTTAGGCTACCTTGTTAATTGTCAGTCCTAAATGTAGTTACTGTGTGAAGAAGATAGACTTAATCGATATTTCTAACATAAATAGATATATCCCCTTTCCTCAACTTTTATTTAGAAAATTTCATCTTTACTTAAATGTGCTAAAATGTATTAGAGTGCAATGATTCTAAAGTGAAATAATTACAGAGCAATGGGTTGGGCCACGCCAAAGTAAACAATGTTGTTGACAAGAACGTGTTTATTAGGGTTTGCTGAGACAGGCTTCTAGGAATAACACTGATTCATCTGTGCGTTAGTGCGTCCAAAACTTGAACAGCGTACTGTGTGTCTGTGAACGCTATAGCCTGATCAATTGAGGTATAAATTTGAATTAATTTAGAATGAATGATTAAGGATGGATTTTCTTTCATGAGTTCAAGAACCAACAAGATCAGGTAATGAGGACAAGGTGTTTCGAAATCGGGGGTTTTCAAATTTTGACCCTTGAAATAAAAAAATACCGATTTATATTCTAATCATCTTGCAGAAATTAAATCTAACAACATAGTTTATTACATAATTGTAGGACATTTAGTCACTATGATATCCAAGTGCTAAATAAAATACACTCTATCCCATGATACCCTTGATAAGGATAGTTTAATTGTTGTGGTTTTCTTCTATATAATTATTTGGAAAAATGATTGATTTCATACTTAAACTGACATTATACAACATAATTAAAAAATATGTAGTTACTTTCTCTGTTGCAACAAACCAAGATACTCGTTTAAGCATTTTTTAGGGAATGAATCTGATATGTTTAGTGGAATAGTTACGTAAACATCCAATCAGGTGATTGGATATTCGCTTAATCTACAGATTTGCTTCGGCAGAGGTGGTTTTTGTTTTCATAACAAATGATTTATTCTGATCACAAACGGAACTTGGTGAAATGTGATTTATCATGATTACGTATATTGTGAAATTCTCAAACATTGTTGTGGTTTATGTTATGGTATTAATTGTACTAATCCTACCACCGATCGTACCACGTAATGGTTCATCAGATTTATTTAAATTGATTGCTGTTTCTCATGTACTTGATGGATAAATATTACCTTTTGCGTTTGAAAATAACACACCCTTAAAGTACCTCATGAAATCTACGTATTAACGAGATTTAACATTTATTGATAGTAATGATTGTAACATTCAAAGTAATGATATATTTTTTTATCATGTTAAAACAAACTAATGATGTGTAGAAGGTTAATGGTGTACATTTTGATTGCTATACAAAATAGAACGATCTCGTAATCACTTGTTTTGTTTATACCAAACAGCGATACATTTATCCCAGTCTATTTTAATGAAAGCATAGTTTTTTTATTGCAATATTCATTTCGTACAACTTAGGTCACACTGCGTAGTATAAAGTATTACATTTTGAATAATTGTAGGAAAAACATTTTATTAATCATTTTAAGCATCTTGTAAATTCAATTGATACTTTAGGGTGTATGTGGGATCAAATTGGTGTCCAATTTGGTACATGGCAACATCTGAACATTATTAATATATTCTCTCGATAGGTTTGCAATTAAGTTAAGAAATAGTTGGTTCCATTGGTGAGTTTTGCTACGCTAAAAATGTTATGTATGTTTTCATACGGAGACATACAGAGTTTTCTCACCTAAAACCACAATGAAACACAAATACTGTAATTTTTTGTCTAAAATGCATCTAGAAATAACAAATCTTCCACACTAATGTAATTTATATCTATTCCTGTAACCTTTAGAATCACTTTGATTTAAACACTCGTTACTGTAACTAGGAGTGAAAAAGCAGTTTTAAGGAAGAGGTTGTAGAGATTGTATTTTATAGATGATAAATCTTGTGAGGGTTTCCTAATTTGCATCTTGAGCCCCAAAACCCGCCTTGGACTAAAATGTATTCACCAGATTAACTTTTAATATTTCGCCCTATGTTCACCTCAAGCAAGGAATACAGTTTTGTATGAAAGGGGTTTTTCCCCCTCATATTGAGGTTTAAGTTGGGATTTATTAAAGTATGTTCAATGTAGCTAGTTTCTTGATATTATTTTTAAATTGGTGCAAATATATAGTACAAGTAAAACCATTTGTATTATCATATTCAAGTGAGATTAAAAGATTATTTTAAGCCTCCTGCAACCGGGGGTTCCTAAATTTGCATCTTAAGCCTAAAATCCGATTTAGTCTAAAATTTATTCACCGGATTAACTTTTAATATTTCGCCTTATGTTTAACTCAACATAATACCTAAAGCAAGGAATATATTTTCGTATGAAGAGTTTCTAAACGAATTACATTTTAGGATTTCATAATAGTTTTTTTTTTAAGAATGATGTCAAATTTAGCGTAGCTTTCTGAATGGTAAAGCTATGCTATTTCAAGTGCAGCCAATACTTCTTTGACCTTTATTTTAAATATTTTAGACAATACTAAGACAAATATTACGTTTTCACCAATTAAAAGGCTATTTCTTAATATAACTTATACTATTGTATTAAAGACAGTTTATTACTAAATTAAATCACCCCTGTTTTGTACTATTTGTACCTTGTTTTGTCCATATCTGTAGAAAATTAGAGCTAAGTCAATATAAATATTTTACATTTTTGCTGACATGGTTGTATAGCCATTTGATTGATTCAGACATAACACACACTGAAAATGCAAAAATAATTGGACCACGGATACTATTTGGTTATTAAAAACATTCATTAATGTTCTAAAATAGGTTCTTTTGTTGGCACGGCGGTCGTCTCAGGCCTTAAGCTGCTTGGTAATGAACTCATTTGCTTTGTATATTAAACCAGCTTGCCTTTGAATTGAATAATGTTTTAGCAGAATTTAAATATAAATACTTTTATTTAACTGTTTCATTCAATGACTGATATATTTGTGTTCACAGATTTTACCTCATGGTTACAAAAAGGTTATTAGTATTCAACATGAGTTGAACCAGTAGTTTCTGCTTTATTTTTCATTGTATTCTATGCTTAATCCAAGCAATGTTATTATTTAATTCTGCCCCTCAGTATTTGAACTCTTTTACCATTTCTCATAGCCTTGTCATTATCTGCTAACTAAATACTTACCAACTGTATACTCTCTTTTGATACCATAGTACCATAACGCACAGATTATTAACTACTGTACTGTTATAAAGATCTTTGTACTTTTCTATTTGAATAATGCTTACTAAAATCTAAAAAATATAATAATTGATATATAGCTAATTTGCTATGTAGTTTAAAGGTTTTTAATTAGGCATGAATGTATTAAAGTTTACTTTAGTTCACCAGGGTCTTGTTATTCGCAAAAGTCTTCGGTTATGCAAACAAAGAGGAAATATAAAGAAAACACTGCAAAGTAAATGTGAGTCTTATAAAGTACGCGTAAGATTAATACGAAAACTTTTATCATGTTGAAAACACATTTTACAGGCAGGGAGGTTCAAAATTAAACTCCCTTAGCATCACTTTAGGTATTTTTATAGTGTTGATGATTTTAACTTTCTAGTTTTACTTTTAAAAGAAATGCTAATCAATGGAAAATAAACAAATACCTACAAGTCACAAATTGTGTAAAATAAAAACGTAAAGATGAAAACTGTTTGTAGCAAAAGGATTAGAATCTCTTACCTATATTGTTAATTTTTAGGAAGGAAATTTCCTGAGGCTAGTTTTCTACCATTTGCCCAGTTTTGTATCACTGAATATATTTCTAAGTATGTATTGTCTAATGATCGATGCTAAAATTTCAAACCAAATTTCTTTAAAACACGTCACATATATTATTCATTAAAGTTGACCAAGTGTCTTTGTTAATCGTATCAGATTCTTCCACGACTTTTTTAATAACGTTGTGTTTTATATTCGTGAAATGTATATAAAAGTGTATATATCCTTTTAAATCCTCTTAAATCCTTTTAAATCCTTTCCTAATCTTTTAAATCCTTTTAAATTGCTCTTATGTCAAAATATATTCCATAGTATTATCTAACAGCTTAATTAGTATTTTAAAACATTTACAGATCAATTAAAGACATCTATCTGATAAAACACATAGAAAATTGACAAACGCTACATACAGTTTCATAGTTAATATCTAAGAATACTAAAAGAGTACGTAACATTTTGAAAAAATAATATAAAAGGTAGCTAGTAAGTAAATATTGTAGACTAAAAGTAAAAGGTTACAACAACTTTTTTTATAGAAAATAAGGACACTAATTTTTAACAATATTCAAGCTAAAGATCAGCCAAGCAAGAGTTTTTAACAAGATGAGCAGATGCGTTGTTATTTTGTTCTCTTAACTATATATACTTCCCAAAAAACTATGAATGGATAGAAGTTTTTAATTAGCATCAATGAGTTTTTCCCAAAGTTTAACTGCCTGAATGAACTTTGTATGTGTTTAAATTTACGACGTTTCAATGCACAAACAATAACAGTATTTATATCAACCAACTTCATCTCCCTAATAGAACATCAGACAGAATACAACGTGTGAAGTTATTTTTTAATGTTCAAATATCAAACTAACATAAAACGAACATGAAGAGTGCTAAAACGTTTTCAGCCAAATGCAATTGTAATAACATATTAGTAAATCGTTTATACGCCTTTAAACTTAAATACGCCAATTTAAAAATCATTTTTTCGTATGAATCCCTTCAATAATAAATATTCAAGCATCAAATGATTGCTGTAAAACTCAATCAAATGTGTTTTTGTAAAAAGAATGTGTTCACAATGCATGTAAATACGAGTAGTTCCAGTTGGTTGCATAAATATTATTTAGTACACATGATGCATATTTTGTAGAGATTTTTATATTTTCTGTTTATTTTATTTGGCAGAGAGCTAAAATATGGCTTCCAATCATATATTTATTTAAGACAAAAACTTTAAACAGCTGGTTGATAAAATTATAAACTTTTGCCTTATCAAAGTTCCCAAACACCAATAGTATCATTTCCAATCAAAATGTTACTGGTTGAAGAAAACATACGCCTCACACTACTTACATACAAACTCATTTACAATTATAATACATGGTGATAGCTTAACTGGTCTTTGAAAACATTTTTGAAGGGCTGCTGTTTGACATTAAAAACATATTTGTCTTTACTTTGAACACTTTGATTATCATTCCAGGGTGGGGGGGAGATCAAACCCTCTGATTGCGGAAAGATAAATGCAGCTTGGAGGAACTTCTCAAATATATACACTTGAAGAAAACTTTTACCATTAAAACAATTAGGGTCAGTTGTAAAAAAATCTAAGAAAGACATGTACATTTAAGTTGATTCTTTCGACCTTAATTTAATGTCTTATCATCTAACCCCATCCAATAGTTTAAAAAATATACTAAAACCTTTAAATATAAAATATATTTTGAATCTAAATTTCTGAATAGTATAAGTTTACAATGGGAAGTGATTGTTATTGTGAAAGGAACTCAGAGTTACCTAAACAACCATTATTTTGTGACAACATTAACAATAGCTTTAAAAACAAACAACAAACGGTAGAAGTGTTTTCGCAATATTCCATTATAATTCACAGCTGTATGGCTCACAACAACATGGACCATGTTTGTCAAGATATTTATAATTAACAATGGCTATAAAACAAACAACGAACAACAAACAGCTAGCTGGTAGAGGTTTAATGTTGTGGCAATATTTCATTATGATGCACAGTATTATTGCTCTCAACAACATGGCCCATGTTTGTGTGAATATTTAATATTTAAAGGCTGTTGTTTAGTGTTATGTGAGCATAATGGTGTAGTTTATGATTATCGTAATGATGAGATCAGTTTTGAAAATGTTATTAAATATGTTATGCATAACAGTTTGATTTATTTGTTTGAGGAAATACGAAATGATTGATTTTGGTTTGAACTTCTATCTTACGCCCCAGAAACTCATGATCTAAACCTCAAATCCGTTCTGATTTGACACAATTGTCATTTCTACCTCTGAATTTATAATATACTACAGTGGCTATCCTGCCTTATTAAGCTACTAAGATAACTTGTTCACTGGCTAATGGTATGTAGTGTTTTCAAATGCGTTGCGTACATAACTTTTGGACTCCTTCAATGATTGGTTGCAAGTTGCAATATTAGTACAGGTTTGTTGTCGGATGAAACATAGCCTACGCCTAAACGTGCAAAAGTATCAGATCTGTACTTTGCACCAGTTTGAAATTGTGGTAATATATAAACTTTTGTGTTAAATATCAGAAAAAACGAGTTAGTAAAAAAAAACTAAAATCCGACAGTTTGAATTTGTAATGTATATAATTTATATATGTAAATGTATGAGTAAATGTATAAGTTACTCATAAACTCTTTCGTTGAATCATAAAACAAATAAAACAGGTTTACAGATCACAAAACATTTCTTATTTGAAAATCGAGACGTATAAAGGCACGGAAATGAGAAAGACAAGCGTAGCATGAACTGAGTAAATTGGACAATATTGAGATTCTTCAAATTCAACTTGGATTACAACAAGGAATGTTAGGAGAGTATTAAGTTTGTACTTATCTCATACATTTGTCAATTTCTTTAAAAATAGAAAAAATAAACATTAAACAAAAAAGGAAAAATATTCCATTGGGCTATGAAGTAAAATTACCAGTTTATATGATGTTTAAAATTTAATTCAATTATAACTTGCTTAACTATCCTTGAAGTAACCAGGTTTGTCGTTTGGTAATTTATATTAAACATTCAGTAATACACAAATTATTAAGCACATTTTTTTATTGCGTGGCTTTATAACCTCATATTCAGAGAACATGTTTACTTAACACACTATTTATATAATTCTGCAAATACATTGTTTAATTCAGATGTTTGAAGTACCCTGAAATCCACAATACTGTTTACTTAAACTGAAACAAACAATTTACAATTTAATCTCGCTCGTTTAAGCAAACATTGTTTTGACACTTATTTAGATACAGTAGTTGAAAATAATCAAATTGAATCGGATTGTTTGTTCTGTTTCTATATACGAGTTCATGATAACAATTTTCTACATAAACTTTTAATTTCCTTGCATTCCAGACCACTTTTAAACTACACGTTTTACCTTGTTCAATTTAAGGTTGCAGGTTATCCGAAGAACTCAATATGGCTTCCTCGAAGATTGGTCTAGTCTAAAGGTGTTTTGGTTTTACCCGGAAGATTCATCATCATACGATTTGTGTCTCATTGGTATAAAATTAACATTAGTCAGATTGACGAAAATTTTCCAAATACCCCCGCCGTAACAAACCTGCAGACTAATCAAATTTCCATTTACCTAGCTGGATTTATACTAAAATATTACTTGAAATTTGTCAAATTTATTTCCAATTTAAATAACATTAATTTTAATGAGTACCTAGGTGTTGGTACAGGGAAGGTATTGAGGTTTTTTTTAAATGTTGATAGCTTAGTATGAAATAAACAAAATTGCCAAATTTGATTCAAATATGTCCATAAACAAGCAAACTACAACATTTTATTAATTCTCCATAATAATAACATGGGAATTTTAAATTTAAAGTTGTTTTTATTACCTCCGTATCCGTTAGGCATGCAACAACGCTTCAATGTACAAAAGTATTTCTTATTTTAAGCTTTAAAAATGGTCTGGAAAGATTTAGAGTAAAAAATGGGAAATCCCAATTTTTACCACATAAAACCCCCCATAAAGCCCCGTTCCCATAGTCTGATTATGCTGGTTCGCAAACTCGTTCGAATAAACGTAGGTTTACACGTTTCTACCAAATTTCATCAAAATCGGATCATTTTTGTTCCAGTCATCGCGCTAACGGACATATATATGAATGGAGGGTGTTTTTGGCCTCTGGGGACCTCAACATGAAAAAGTAAATCGGTCCTGGGTCTAGGTCTAACCATGAGACAATGAGTAATAGCTTATTCCCTCTATGGGAAATTCGCTAAAATTGATAGAAATCAAACATTGATTAAAAATACATAAAATTATGATTGTAACCGACAGTTTACATTAGTTCTTATATTTCACTGTTAATCTGATTGGTTCAATCCTATCTATTTTCATTATTTTACATCGACTTACTTACTATTGAAATGATAGGTTAACTATCCTTTAGCTTGACCTTCTGAAATTTGGTAATAAACAATTAGGTTTAGTTGAATGCTTGCTGGGCCACATAATTCTCTAAACCCCGGTCAAGGTGAAAAGGGGTGGTTTGGTAAAAAGGTTTGATAGCTTGTATTTTGTATATACTGCCATACCAAGAAAGTATATATATATTATAAGTATATAGGTAGGAAAGTGTGTAGGGTACGGTCAGTGCAGGAGGTGGCATTATCAACAAATCTATTATATTAATGGGCTGGACTCTAAAAGACAACAATTAACTATGTAATTATATTTTTTACCTATTCACACTTACTGCTAATTAATTGTAGTAAGAACTATTTCGGGTATGCAATTTTTTTACTATGTAGTTTTTAAAGGAATTATTCATTACAGATACAGTATAAACTAAAATTAGTAGGGAAGTATTCGACATTTATACTGTCAATGTCCCACAAGTTGTTGTGTTTCTGTTACGGAGCTGTTTGTGTACACGTACTTTTATCATCCCAAGCTTTGCCCCAACAGAATGCATATTTCGTAAAATGGTTTAACAGAATGCAATTTATGAAGAACTAAATGAAGATATATTATGTATATATCAATTTTTTTCAAAATTGCAGAAGCTAAGAAGTATTGTCTATAACCTCTGTATATTACTAGTAAAGGCATTGTTTTGTGTGAATTAATAATGATTTATTTTAAATTTCTGGAAATACCAATAACAATATTGTTTATAAAGATGAATACCTTTTTAGGAATGTAAGAAATAAACGCTTATTTCTTAATGTGAATAACATTTTTAATACACAACCAAACAACTATAGCATTTACTTAGGTTGCATGGATGAAAATATCATAATCTCTCGAAGAAAACCAACCTGTGTAACAGATATCTTTAATTTTACACCATTAGTAATATAATTATATCCTTAAAATGTATGGAACCAATTTTGCTCCATCGTTGCAAAACCTTGCAGTGAAGGAGCTATTCTAGAAGATGTTTTAGCCAGCTCAGTGGGTAATAGATGATAAATCTTGTGAGGGTTCCCTAATTTGCATCTTGAGCCCCAAAACCCGCCTTGGACAAATATTCACCAGATTAACTTTTAACATTTCGAGTATATTCCATAAAAATATCAATTTTTTCATTCAAGGAATATCGTTTTTATCAACGTATAAAATCAATGCTTAAGGGTTGATTATAAATATTTTTATCTCCTCTGAATTGTACTATCTATTATTTCATTTTTGCATACAAAACAACCTTTTCGCTAATTCTATATTATATTTATAGAATTAGCTAATTTTT
Organism: Macrosteles quadrilineatus; assembly: GCF_028750875.1. Lineage (NCBI taxonomy): Eukaryota > Metazoa > Arthropoda > Insecta > Hemiptera > Cicadellidae > Macrosteles > Macrosteles quadrilineatus. Next base: position 7,924,689 of record NW_026542600.1, on the reverse strand, counting down.
TTGAAATTCATTCGAAATATGTGCTAATAAGGAATTTGAATATCATTGTGTCAACATATTGTAGTTTTATTTTAAATAATTTCAACAAACCTGCAACCGTAGTTTCTAGTCTGTATCGATAACATAATATACAAGCTATAATTTACTGAGTTTATACTTTAAATATTTTTAAAATTTGAATGCTTAAAATTATTACAGTTCAGCTACAGATAATTATAAACATCAGTAAATGTTCTAAAAAGGCGGTTTTGTTGACGCGGAGGTCGTCTCAGCCTTAAGCTGCTTAGTTAATGAACTCATTTGCTTTGTATATTAAACCAGCTTGGCTTTGAATTGAATAATCTTCAAGGCAGAACATAAATATATAAAAACATGTTGTGAATAGTCTCATTTTACTCGTTTTAATCAAAAGGTGTTTATATTTGCTCAGAAGTTTAATTTTTACAAATTCTCTCTAGTAATGTATAGTAATTTAGTAAAACGAATTTAAACTGCGTACAACTTTACGTAAATATTGTTATGTCATTATTCAGTTTCTTATATTAAACGATAAATTAAACTGTTGTATCTAATGGTTTTCAGAGCTATAACCATAGTTTACGACAGTTTTCATGGTGATGATATCAACAATAAACAATCCTCATTCTTAACATAAACCTAAAACAAGTTATTTACAGATTTTTAAAATTAATCCACCCAACAATTCCCAAATAATTATTTATTATGAAGAAAGATTTTCTTTCAAAAGCTATTTTTCAAGTAAGTGCTCGGCGGTAATAGTTTATTTTCGTATGCATAGTGGTTAAAGGAATTGTTAGAATTTATGAATTTTGTGATTGGTTTAGTTTCTATTACTAATTGATAGACATTCATTTGATACAGTTTTAAGTTTTAGGTTTATTGTTTTTTTATCAACGGGATCATTTCCAGACTGTGGAATCTTCTCTTTTGCTAAATAATTCTTAAATAAATACGTTTTCAGCAGTTTGAAGTTAGAGTAGTTGACATAATACAGGTTCTTTTTGCGAAACAAGTACTGTGAGACACTCTTTAACGACAAAACAAGCCTATGTTGGTATCCCTGTTTTCTTTATTATTATTCTTTATATCAGCTGATATGCTTTGTTGAAGGTATATTCATGACTGTATGATTTTATTGCAAATAAGACTCAACGTCATAGTGTTTTTAATAGCTGAAATAAAGGATATAAAGTAGGTCTACGCTTTTAGGTACTTAAATCACACTTGGAAACACCATTTCAAACCCTTTCTTGCCATAAAACCGATGATTTTCTTTTAACATATTATTTAAACTCTTTCATCCTCTGAAACACATGTTATTCACATGTTGAATATGTTGAGTCTTATTCCCAATAACACTAAAACTCATAGATAACTATGCAAAAATGTGTATCAACTGGTCAACAATTAAGTAAAGAAAACAGGGGTACCAACATTTTATAAGCTTGTTTTAGCGTTCAACAATATTTCTCACAATACTTGTAATTTGGGTTGCGTTAAAAAAAACACCCTGTATAAGCCTAAAGCTGCTTAGGCTGGACTTTTGTGTGTAAACAATACAAACACTTCCTAAAGATATGACGACAGGGGTTAGAGGTGAAGAATGGGATACTGATGAAATGTGTTTATTCGAGTAGAATGAAACTAAATCCAATTCTTAGAACGTGTTAACAAATCAGGTTGACTCACATATGTTATGTGGATACTAATCATACTAGGATTGCACAATAAATGTTGTAAAAACAATTGTTGTATTGGCACCTCTATGTATTGTTCTATACTTGAAACCTTGGCTATAGAAACATTAATAAGTAATTAAAACAAAACAAAATTTAAACTTGTTCCCTTCATATTTGGAGCGGACGTGACATTACGAGATGGATGAGGCTGACTACCTGGAATTCTATGACGAATGAAGAACGTATAACGTGTATGACACGTTTTCAAACTAGGTAAATAAGACAACGTTTCTAACAACGTTCTGTCTCAGATCACTCCTCTCCAGTTGGTTACAAGTGCACTCCACAGGTCGCGCTAACTCTGCGAAAATCTACATAATTAATTATTACTCCTTAATTTTTTTTTATTATATTACATACATTGGTTTTACAGTTCATACTATTGATGACGGTTACAATGGATTTATTTCCGTAAGACTCAAGCGTAAAAATAAAATGAAATAAAATTAGTATTGACATTAAAAATCTTGTTTCTTTTGAGTAGGATGTAGTTAACCATAATGACTCAGTTTGTATTATGAAAAGCTGTGCAAATTTTAAAGGTTACGGATTAAATGAGCGTAGAAGTGTAGAAGTTCTCGCAGGAAAGATGTGTACTACTCATTGCATATATACAGACGTGCTCTGTACCACTGTCGGGAGGACCGAAGCTGCTAGATGTCCATTGAGGTTCAATTCCTCTCCCCCCATAATAAGTTGCATAATTACAACATAATACTAGAATAGCCATTGACCCATAATCCACATAAACATGTGGTGGCCTTACGTCTCAGCAGCGGACTTTGTTCTCCTTTTGTATTTTTTAAAATTTAATTTTAAACAAAAACAAAAACTTTTGATAAGTTTACTATTTAAGGATCGTTTAAATGAACTCTTACAAAACCTAAAGGTTAGATTCAATTAAATAACTCCTTAAATTTCTTTTTAAGTACCTTATTTGGTTCATTTTTTGTTCTCAATAATTTTTTAATGAAGTTTTTGAACCAAACATTATACCCTTTTTTAATATTTTTAAACCAGTTTACTATTGAATAACGAGACTTTTCTCAATACCAGATCTATCTATAACACCAGTTACGGTACGAAATTATGGTAGTACTAAAAAATATACATATTTGAAATTATGTACTAAAGATGCATCAAACCTGCAGATAGGTTTTTGTCAATTTACGATTAATCAGAAAGCATAGTACACAAAAAATACTCAGTAATTTTAGTGCTTGGATTGGAAGTGTACATTAAGCAATACATTTTTGAATTAATATAGAAGTTAAACTTTGTTTAAATGTAGGCTTATATAACTATACATTTGTTTTGTTGTATATATTTTAAATTTTAGCTGAACTGACCCAATTACAGTGTTATGTAATTGACATATTATTCAAATTAATTCAAACATATTTCAAACAGAATAAAACACTTCAACAAACTATTAAATATAATAATTCGGTAGGGAAAATAATACAAAATAACGTCACAAGTTGTGGTATTCAACAGTTTTGTTAATCTTATTACGGTGTCCTGGTAAATCCACTTATTCGTTGGTATCAAAGTCACCCTCTACAGTCGGGCTGAGCAGCTCAGCTAAACCTCAGTATGAGCTTTACTGTCAGTTGTATTGGATTAAACAGTTACTGACAAGGTAGGTCTGAGGTTGAACTTGCGACGTTCCCAATGATTACTCTGGATACACCGGTTATCCAACTCTGAAGCATGCGGTCTACTATGCCTCTTTCCCCCAAAGTTGTCGGGTTCAATCCCAATAAAAATAAAATTTTAATCAGCTCAGCTAAGCGTAGACTTAAGATATTTTTCATACAAACCATTCATTCATGTATGAAAAACAGGTGTTCAGACAAAAAGAGGAGTTTGTCTTTTTTACATTATCAAGCACCATTTATGTATTTATCAAATATTCGAAGTAATATAGATTAAAAGGACGATTTTATACATTTTTCGTACTTAACAAATGATAGAACAGGTCACCTTGAAAAATCCACCTCAAGATCCAGAATGGTGTAATCAACTTAAATTTCAAATTTCTACTTGAAGATAAAAGAAAGTTAAATATGAAACTATCGGAAAAACATTTTTGTACGATATTGGTAAATGTTATAAGCAATTTAGAGACGACAATGTACTTGAATTTAAATAATTTTAAATCTCTTTTAATTCTGATTTAAATGTTTTAGTAATTGTGATTATTTTTACTCGAATATTCAATACCTTTCCGCAAAATAGTAAATATAAAATAGAATCTTGTGAGTATGAACTCAACACAATTAGTTTTTGCACGATTTATACTGAAAATTATAAAATCAGACAGATCTTACTTTATTAAATGTTATAATAATAAAGAATGGTATAAATGTATATCGTTTGAGTAACCTGATTTATAGATTATTAATAAATATTTTATATACAAATCTTCAATTTCCATGTACAATCGGTGAGTTTAATAATACATCCACGGAAATATATTTCCTAAATGTTCCATCCATCATATTATGACAGTTCTCCTCATGGACATATTACACCATTTCACAACATAACTTGAATGATAAACATTAGAGTTATAACTCCCAAACTAAGTGAGGAAGACATCAATAAAAGTCTACATAGGGAAACATATTATGTATTTACATCATGATAAACAATTTTAACAACTGATTTCACAGGTTTAAAAATAAATACTTTTTCTAAAAGAATAACATGGGTTTTCTAAATGTACATTTTATTTTTATTTTTCTTAATCTTTCTATCTTACAAAACACTGCTTTATGCTTCAAAACACAAAATTATCTGTTTTTAACCCTTTAAGATGGCTGAAATGGAAGTTGGTTATTTACATATTCAAGGGTGAAAACTAGAAGAAACTAATTGAAAAAATGCAAAACCCCATAACACCACCTCTCACTACCCAATCCTGCTTGTTGCAAACTCAATTAAGTTTATCTATCTAGTTCCACACATTTCATCCAAATTTCGTCAAAATCGGACCAAATTGCTTGAGCTATTGTCATTGCGATATTCATATACAAGAATTTGAATGTCTATTGTTTTTTTTTTTACTCTAATAATAAAAAAATCAGTCCCGGGTCTAGGTCTTTCCAAGTCACCTATAGCTTCTTCACTATATGGGAAATTCACTGATAGGTTCGATTAATCGAAAAATAGTGTGCTGTTACAAATAATATTTTCTTCCCCATACCGATGATATATTTACATCTCTGGATGGGAAACAAAATGAACACAGTTAGAGATACAACCATAGCATAAATATAATAATTTTGGAATTCGATATTTCATTTTGCAATTAATGGAAACATTGAATTTAACAAGGACTATTTACAAGCTTCAGGGATGCAAATTAGCTCAATTTTCTACCACCAATAACATCAGCTCAGTTACAACAATAACATTATTTTATAAAATTGTATCACATTGATTTGACTATTTCTAAATCTATAACACTATAACATAATAGCACCATATAATACCAATCTAATCATATTTGACACGTTTTAAACACATAAATAAGCCTAAATACATATAAAATATAGGATAAAATATGGTTCAATTGAATTTTATTTTTGTTTAAAATTATGTACTACTTGCAATGTAGATTGTTTACAAAGCCATACTAATGATATAAACAACAAGACTTACTAACTAAAGAATTTTAAAATACATACTAATACATAGTAGTGACCGACCCAGTTAGTAATTGATGGTTACAATTTGTAGTTATAAGCTATTTTTATAGGAATAACCCATCCAAACATTGAAATAATTTATTAAAATCATATTTATTTTACTAAACAGCAGTCATATTGCTTCTCTTTATTTAATTGAGGGAGGAGCGGTGTTAAGAAAATTTAATGAACTTACTTTTCGAATTCCTTAGCACAAACTTTGACAAATTAAATTTCTAAGATAACTCATAACTGTGCGAGTTTAATCACAGTTAAATGTATGATAAAGAATATATTTGACCATTTTTCATTTCTCTAAACAAGATTTAATAAAAATATAAAAATTACAGTAGACCACAAGGTTTATGTTTACATTACATTATATGTTCTCCTGAGTTCGCTGAACATATAATGAACATTTACTAACAATGTGTCAATTTCTCTTGATTACCATTGTACATCAATCAATTGCAGGTGTTATAAACACCTCAGGTGAGGGCATTGGTATGTTTTAGTAACAATTGCACATTTCAATAATTCAGCCAATATTAAATAATTCTTTGGCGAAATCTCAATACTAAAAGCAAACCTTAAGCTTTTGATTCCTTGCATTTATGTTCATCAAAAATAGTTTTTAGCCTAACCAATTGAGATGATTCAGCTACAGAATATAGGTATTTTGACCATCGGAAATTTATTAGACATAGAGTGTTTAACTTCGGAAATGGTAGTTTTATGACGGATAAATTATAATATGTTTTCATTACGTAAAACTTGTAAAAATCTAAAGGTTAATAGAGGAATTCCAACATTGTTACCGTTATACTCTTAACAAGTTACAACAAGTTATATATCAAAAATAGTCGTACAAACTAGACACGGTTGGGTTTAATTTATTAATTGTCTGGTGATTAATATAAACGATATATTGTATAAATATACACTTAGTGTTTTAAAGCACTACTAAGCTACAGACTGGCAAAGTATAAATATCTAGCTAATACACATTTATACAGTTTTCAGGGTTTTCCAAAAAGCACGGACGTGTTGGGTCGTCAGTCAGGATCCAACATGCCCGTGCTGTAAACTCAGACCCGGAGACATCCAGGAGTGACTCTGGAGGACCAGAAGCTGAGGACGCAGCAGAGGAAGAGAAGAACCACAGCGGCAGACATGAGGTAGACACTCCAGGACAACTGACAGGAACCTGGGGATAGACACAGGCTATACTGGGTGTACAAGGATAAGGAAGAGAAGAACTACAGCGGCAGACATGAGGTAGACACTCCAGGACAACTAACAGGAACCTGGGGATAGACACTGGTTATACTGGGTGTACAAGGATAAGGAAGAGAAGAACTACAGCGGCAGACATGAGGTAGACACTCCAGGACAACTGACAGGAACCTGGGGATAGACACTGGTTATACTGGGTGTACAAGGATAAGGAAGAGAAGAACTACAGCGGCAGACATGAGGTAGACACTCCAGGACAACTGACAGGAACCTGGGGATAGACACTGGTTATACTGGGTGTACAAGGATAAGGAAGAGAAGAACTACAGCGGCAGACATGAGGTAAACACTCCAGGACAACTGACAGGAACCTGGGGATAGACACTGGTTATACTGAGTGTACAAGGATAAATATATCAGGGATAGACACTGGTTATACTGAGTGTACAAGGAAAGGATACCGGTACCAAGAGAGACACTGACACTGGTTATCAATATGTGTTATCTACCAGGCTTGAGCATAACTCTTAGGTTTACGTTCTTATTTTTAGACGTAACCAAATTACTTATACCTTGTCACATTTCTCATCTTACCCATCCTGTATTTTCCAGACAGAGGTCCACAACAGTCCCTAACTTCCCTGTTGTCCCATCCTGCAGGATATGCAACTCCTCCTCCACAGACCAGCAGAGCTGAAAGAGAATTAATCAATCATGAAAGTATTGAAGTTTTGGAGCTATGATAATTTCAACTTTTTTAAACATTTCCCTAGATTTTAATAGTTTGGACTAATGTTTAGGAACATTGGAGCATGTTCACTTTAATGCATGCTTTTTGTAGCATAATTACGACAAACCCCTAGGTTAAGTAATTACGTAAAACGCTAAAGTTCTAGTAACTTTTGATTGCAATGAAGACCGTAATATACAATTGTGTCAATTGTTGGAACTTTTTTGTCATCATATGACCTTAGTTCGGATAAATATGTGAACAATATTTCCTTTTGTGACAGTGATATGTGGTCTCATTTATGGGTTTAAAATAATACTCACTCTAACAATCAAAAGACACTGTTTATTGTTTAACAATTCCAGGATTCAAGAGCAAAATTCTAAGGAATCTAAAAGCGGGTGATTTTAAACCCTAATTTGTAAACGTAACTTTGTGACACTAAGTTAGGGTAGAAAAAATTTCCCTTGAAACTAAACCAAACTAACCCAGCTTAATTCGATTTGTGTTAACTGAAACAAATCGAGTGCCTGGTTGTGTAGTTTCCAATTACACATTTACTTTATAGCAATCGTTTGAACAATGTGTGAAATTAAAAAAGTCAAATAACACTTGTAATAACATATTTACACTTATACTGTTCACTCACAAGACGGTAAATATATATGAGAGATGGTAAGTGGTGATTTTTTTAAACAAAACTCCCCTGATTTTGACTCCTCTACTAAAAGTCAATACACTTTGCACAATTCATTTAACCTGCCAATTCCTAAACACATATCATCTTTTTTTAAACACACATTTTACATTAGCATAAATTTGTTCAACTCACTTCCATTATCCCTTAAGTTGGAACCAAGCCTTTCAAAAATAAAAATAAAACAGCTAAAAAATGAATTGCTAAATATAGCCTGTTACAGCGTCCAAGAATTCCTGAAGTGATAAAGTGTTTTGAAAGCTGTAATATGTCATAATTAATTGTAAATATTAGAAATTAGTAATTGTATTATAGTATAGTATTTTTGTACTGTTGTGACCTCGCTAATGCAAATTGTATTATTGTTACTTCGGCCCAATAAAATGATTTGATTTGATTGATTTCGATTGGTTGCTCCAATCATCATCTAACCCAATAGGCGAATGACAAGAATTTCAATGGCGTCCCTTATATAACTATTGGTTACCGGAAGTACATGCCAATAAGTTTCTATAAGTACAACTGGAGTCAAAATTAACTTGTTCATTAATCAGCTTATTTATATTTTTACATTCTTCCTTATTAATTAAACCTACTTATAGAAAATATATTGGCCGGTACGTCCAGTGGCCAATAGTCTATAAAAGACGCCATTGGGGTTCTTGACATTCGCCTATTGGGTCTGATGATGATTGGAGTATCCAATATTTAGTGACATAACATAACAAAGTGACATGTTTGATGTTTCTTCTTGTCACAAGTATTCTCTTCGAAACACTAACAACATTCCCATCCCCAAACACTCCACTTCATTCTTCCAACATCATTTTCAGTAAGCATACAACGCTACAAAGCTGTACAATAGCCTTCCTCTGGGGTTGAAGACCGAGGAGGATCACCTGACTTTCAAACGAGCAGGGAAGAGACTGCTCTTGAATGGGGTTTACTACAGCGTCTGGGATTTTTTTTTCTTTTAATCATAACTGTTTGTAAATAGTTTTAAAAATGTACTACATAAGATGTTTTGTATTTTAGATTATTTTAACATGGCTAACGCTGATTGGATTTGGTTAATTTGGCTAAATAAATGACTTATGACAATCCAATCGAAATCAATCACCAATTACCATCTTTTATATGCATTTACCGTATCATGAGTAAGCAGTACAAGTGTAAATATATTATTACAAGAGTTATTTGGCGGGTTTTAACTTTTAGGTAGTTTAATGACACGTATAATTCTGATCAATAAGTAATTTTTGGTATATGCATAAAGTTATGTTCCAAATACACAATGATTACTGACAAAGTTTCCTACAAATGCTGCTATTGTTCAAACACAGGAATTGTGAAAAAAGCAGATGAAGATCTCAATTAAAGGTGTTTACTATTGAATACTGATTTATCACTTGTATTACTGAATGCTCAATAAATTTCTGACCGAACATTGCTCACATTGTGCACTTTACATTGGAAACATATTTCTTCAGGCGGATAATAAAGCAATTGTAGTAGATTACGATTACTATAATATAAATAGAACAAAACTAAATAATGACTGACAAACGAGTGCTTAATATTGAAAGGAGGACCTGCAATGAGTTGTATGCAGCCAGCTACCCTAGCTGTGCCATTATGAACTACGTATGTTATGCAACACGCTGCTAGTGTAGTGACTGCTATCAGCAGACTCAGCACACTAGCTGCTGCTATCAGCACTGTGCTGACTTGCCACCAGCCACTTGGGATGTCCACAAACCTACAACAACATTGTATAAGTCACTACAGTGTGTGTAGTGTAGGTTATGCAGCATGCTGCTAGTGTAGTAACTAATATCAGCAAACTCAGCACACTAGCTGCTGCTATCAGCACAGTGCTGACTTGCCACCAGCCACTGGGAATGTCCATGAACCTACAACAACATTGTATAAGTCACTACAGTGTGTGTTGTGTAGGTGATACAGCATGCTGCTAGTGTAGTGACTGCTATCAGCAGACTCAGCACACTAGCTGCTGCTATCAGCATTGTGCTGACTTGCCACCAGCCACTGGGAATGTCCATGAACCTACAACAACATTGTATAAGTCACTACAGTGTGTGTTGTGTAGGTGATACAGCATGCTGCTAGTGTAGTGACTGCTATCAGCAGACTCAGCACACTAGCTGCTGCTATCAGCATTGTGCTGACTTGCCACCAGCCACTGGGGATGTCCATGAACCTACAACAACATTGTACAAGTCACTACAGTTAGTGTTGTGTAGGTGACGCAGCATGATTCTAGTGTAGTGACTGCTATCAGCAGACTTAGCACACTAGCTGCTGCTATCAGCATTGTGCTGACTTGCCACCAGCCACTGGGGATGTCCATGAACCTACAACAACATTGTATAAGTCACTACAGTGTGTGTTGTGTAGGTGATGCAGCATGCGTCTAGTGTAGTGACTGTTAACAGCACACTAGCTGCTGCTATCAGCATTGTGCTGACTTGACACCAGCCACTGGGGATGTCCATGAACCTACAACAACATTGTACATGTCACTACAGTTAGTGTTGTGTAGGTGATGCAGCATGATTCTAGTGTAGTGACTGCTATCAGCAGACTTAGCACACTAGCTGCTGCTATCAGCATTGTGCTGACTTGCCACCAGCCACTGGGAATGTCCATGAACCTACAACAACATTGTATAATTCACTACAGTGTGTGTTGTGTAGGTGATGCAGCATGCGTCTAGTGTAGTGACTGTTAACAGCACACTAGCTGCTGCTATCAGCATTGTGCTGACTTGACACCAGCCACTGGGGATGTCCATGAACCTACAACAACATTGTACATGTCACTACAGTTAGTGTTGTGTAGGTTATGTAACACGCCGCTAGTGTAGTGACTGTTAACAGCACACTAGCTGCTACTATCAGCATTGTGCTGACTTGCCACCAGCCACTGGGGATGTCCATGAACCAATAACAACATTGTATAAGTCACTACAGTGTGTGTTGTGTAGGTGATACAGCATGCTGCTAGTGTAGTGACTGTTTACAGCACACTAGCTGCTGCTATCAGCATTGTGCTGACTTGACAACAGCCACTGGGGATGTCCATGAACCTATAACAACATTGTACATGTCACTACAGTTAGTGTTGTGTAGGTGATGCAGCATGATTCTAGTGTAGTGACTGCTATCAGCAGACTCAGCACACTAGCTGCTGCTATCAGCATTGTGCTGACTTGCCACCAGCCACTGGGGATGTCCATGAACCTACAACAACATTATACATGTCACTACAGTTAGTGTTGTGTAGGTGATGCAACATGCTGCTAGTGTAGTGACTGCTATCAGCAGACCCAGCATACTAGCTGCTGCTATCAGCATTGTGCTGACTTGCCACCAGCCACTGGGGATGTCCATGAACCTATAACAACATTGTATAAGTCACTACAGTGTGTGTTGTGTAGGTGATGCAGCATGATTCTAGTGTAGTGACTGCTATCAGCAGACTTAGCACACCAGCTGCTGCTATCAGCATTGTGCTGACTTGCCACCAGCCACTGGGGATGTCCATGAACCTATAACAACATTGTATAAGTCACTACAGTGTGTGTTGTGTAGGTGATGCAGCATGCGTCTAGTGTAGTGACTGTTAACAGCACACTAGCTGCTGCTATCAGCATTGTGCTGACTTGACACCAGCCACTGGGGATGTCCATGAACCTACAACAACATTGTACAAGTCACTACAGTGTGTGTTGTGTAGGTGATGCAGCATGCGTCTAGTGTAGTGACTGTTAACAGCACACTAGCTGCTGCTATCAGCATTGTGCTGACTTGCCACCAGCCACTGGGGATGTCCATGAACCTACAACAACATTGTACATGTCACTACAGTTAGTGTTGTGTAGGTTATGTAGCACGCCGCTAGTGTAGTAACTGTTAACAGCACACTAGCTGCTGCTATCAGCCCTTTGCTGACTTGACACCAGCCACTGGGGATGTCCATGAACCTACAACAACATTGTACATGTCACTACAGTTAGTGTTGTGTAGGTTATGTAGCACGCCGCTAGTGTAGTAACTGTTAACAGCACACTAGCTGCTGCTATCAGCCCTTTGCTGACTTGACACCAGCCACTGGGGATGTCCATGAACCTACAACAACATTGTACATGTCACTACAGTTAGTGTTGTGTAGGTTATGTAGCACGCCGCTAGTGTAGTAACTGTTAACAGCACACTAGCTGCTGCTATCAGCCCTTTGCTGACTTGACACCAGCCACTGGGGATGTCCATGAACCTAAAACAACACGATTCATTGTTGATTCGAAGTTAAAGCGTTTGGATACACAATGTAGCGCTCTAGATGTTGTTTCAACATACTCTAAGATAACTCAGCTTGACAATTAATTCTAATTGATGTTTTTGTCCACATCATGCTGTTATTTTATGGTAAATATATCGTGTTTGATTGGGAACTAAGGCAAACACAGCACCGACAAGGTAATACGACTTCATATAATGTAATAATCCACTAATATGTTATAAAAAATACTTACCTAAGTTTTGCGTGATACTGAACAAACATGTTTTGCTGAATAATAATTTGATTAGTATGAGCTGTGCACCGATATGATTTAGTGTCAGATAATGGCGTTGTTCTGCTCGTTGATAATTGACCGAATTATTCTGCCCTCATAACTATAGGTTTATTGTGTAACGCTGTACAACATCGTGTTTAAGCATGACTAACGTTAATAATTTAATGACATATTTTGACGGGATTGGATGGATTTAGTTACAAAGATATATTTGAGTTCAATCTGTTTATTTTTAAATTGTTAAGAAATAAAACAAGTAATTCTCATCTACCCAACGGTACTAAACAATGCAAATCGGTTGGGAAGTACGGCTAAAGGCTACACTTTGGTAAACAAAGTAAACAAAAAATTAGAAAATATGTGTACCTTTATTCTCAGTTTGATTGAATATATGATCAGATATTGGACAGGAGAAGAGGGAATTTAGACTAAATTCATATTGAATGTCACAAAAACGTGTAATGGTAGTTTGTAGTCGGATTGATATTAATGGTTCCACTTTATAGTACTTATGGCATAAGCCTCTTATTGCGAGAGCGTAATGTGAGTTAGTTAATTTCCAACTGTGAAACAAAAAAAGTATTTATTTGTTTTTGGTGCAGAATAGTGTCAAATTAGGTATTAAGTTATGGAATAGACAGTAGAAATATTAAGATTTAGTTTTAATATATTAGGACTTACTCAGAATTTCAAAAAGTATAAAAAAAACAGCTGATTGTAATTATAAACAGGTGTGTACATAGTAATGCGAATAGATTACTAACCAACCACAACGGAATGTAATTTTTTTGCAATTTTTTGAATTGAAATGAAAATAATCAATCATACATCTTCATTGCATAGTTTTTTCTTAGTACTTTCTGATATTTTTGTTTTAATTTAACACAGAATACACAAACAGAGTGGCCACCCTCTATCACTTTGATTACTGCGACGGTTTCTGACTCAAGAGATTAACTCAGAGTAACATTAGCCCACCACTGTTGCCAACGCCATCATTATAATAATTGAAACACATTTAAATCTTGGCTGCTCGCCATTGCCAACCCTATTTTCGTTCGTTTGGCTACCAAAAAGGAAATCATAAATTTGTCCTTAACTCAAAGCCGATTAACTCATTGGAAATTTTATTTTTTATACCAAAAGGATTTCATATAGTGAAGTTAGTCATGAGCTTTAAAATCCTGACGAAATGCTTCAACCTATGCAATCACACTGTTAGAGTATAGTACACAAAGTATTCATGGTTTTATTAAAAAAGATGTATCAAAACAAAATGTTACGGATTTAAAAATATGTACTTGTTTTTAACTATCGAGATTTTTTTATATATAATTAATGATTGGATTGAATTATTTTATTGAATGGAGATAACCTACCTCCATTTCTCCTAAAGTGGTGAATTTTAATCATTATTATTCCTGAAATAGATAAGACAAGTTGACAAGTTCACTTAAATAGTTTAAAGAAGGTAATCAAATTATTACACACAGATTTTAACATTCGGATTAAGCATATAAAAGTAAAAAATTTAACATTGATCTTTTTAAACTGCTTCTCCAAAACAAGCATATCTATTAATTATTTAACTCAATCAAATAAAAGTTTCCAGGTTTGAAGGTTTGTTCATTGCACCTCCTAGTTTGCCCTCTATAAGTTATTAGCTAGAGAAATATTTTTTAATAAATATTTTATGAATTTTACTTTTGGAGTCAACTAGTAAATCTTAAAAATTATATATTATAGAAGAATTTTAAAAAGAAAAAATACTTGTGTTTTGTGTAATTTTTTTATCTTATTGATTTATTATTAATTGGGTATAATAATTTATTGTATAACACTTTTAAAATAATTACTACAAAAAATTTTTTTTAACTTATCTCAACGCAATCTCTGAGTTTATTAATTGTATTGCTTTACAGATTTTTGACCGTTATGTAATTACTTATCAAGATTGATCGTTAGGTTGTTATTATTTCTCATATTTAAAATAACTATGATTTTAAACTTTTTGTTTGTTTGGATTTATTAATTGACGATATTGTAACTTGTTTTTCTATAAACGTAAGTCACTAGATGTAATTTACTAGAGAGTTTGGTCAAAGTGTCTTGTTTCAGGGAGAAAGGTAATTCTTTAGCATCATGGGGGAACTCAAGTCTCCAAGGGACCCAAGTGCTATTGCTTAATGTTGTAACTTCGGGAAACCATTTCTTACTCTCACATTTTTCAAAATATCCCTTGGAATACTTTTGTTTTATCCTCGGGACTGTAAACAATTAAACATTAGAAGGAATTAATTATGCCTAGTTCAGGGGTACTAAACTTTTCCACTATGTCCCAACAAGTCACTAACAAGACTAAACGAACGCGCCACTCATCCTACACTCATCTCTATTCATACTTGGCTTAAAATACCTACTTTGTAAGGTCGCCACTTCAATTAAAAGTATTATAACAAAGTATTGAAGTTTGCATCTTATTGTAACCCATTCTTATAAACTGGTTTGTCTCTGGTCTACAATTTGAATGTAGCTAAACATTGAACTGAGCAATCAGCTGTTCCATTAAACTTCACTTCTAACCGTCATAAAGAAAGTTTGTTAGCAAAATTGAATCTTTGGAAGTGGACACTAGAAATAAATCAAACGCAGGGGGTTGAGGACCTAAAGGAACTACCTTATTAATTGTCATTCTTAACTTCGTTAGATCATAAGCTTTTGAATGACACTTCAATTGTAAAAATGTGTTAAGTATAGAGTCTTATAAGGGATTTAGCAGCGAACCCCCTTATTGTATTAGGTATATTGATGGTAATATTTTATCACTAAGGGGAGTTTCAGAACTTTACTCAGGAATATTTATATTTATATTTATATACACGGTAATTAAACCATTTGGGGAACAGATTTCTAAAATATCTATTCCTCGAAGGGAAATATTTTCGTCTTTATTTAGTCCTGAATACCCTCTAAGCAATAAATGGGCTAATCAAAGATTATCCAGCTTCAAAGATGTCCAGCTACGCAGTTAGTTTTGTACAACTTCCCTTTGATTGATGAACTTTTGTTTACACTGTGAGTAAAACAATGATTTAGAAAATGGTATGTTAGATTATGAGGCCTGTATACATTGTTTTTATTGTGTCAATTGTGGCGTTCATTAATTTATTTTCAATCTTCGTATGAGTTTGTTGGCATCATACGACATGATTTGTCAGAGTTCGTCAAAAATAATTGATCACATTCGTTTTCTTCTCACGACACTACACCCACACCAAACCTCCCTTATATCTTCAACTTACAGTAAAACACTACCTAAGCGAGGATGACTTTGATGTGGACGTGACACTTTTAATCGAGATTCTAATGTTGCTTTTTCACTGAAAATAAATCAAAATATAGAATTTATTTGATTTTACACTCTTTTTAAAAATAGAGAATCACTTGTTGAATTTATTAATGTTTGAGTCCAATTGACTGTAAATATACATTACTCAAGGAGATGTTACATAGTTACCTTGAGTATCTGCCACACTCTTGTACGATCTCTATGAGCCCCTGTGGTGTCACTCTGGGGTAGTTGCATCTCCTGAAGGAACTGAAGTAAGCGTCCACCTTACCCATCAGCCGACCCTGATAAACAAACACGCCTTGCCTATCTAATAGTTTACCTTGAGTATCTGCCACACTCTTGTACGATCTCTATGAGCCCCTGTGGTGTCACTCTGGGGTAGTTGCATCTCCTGAAGGAACTGAAGTAAGCATCCACCTTACCCATCAGCCGACCCTGACAACCAAACATGCCTTGCCTATCTAATAGTTTACCTTGAGTATCTGCCACACTCTTGTACGATCTCTATGAGCCCCTGTGGTGTCACTCTGGGGTAGTTGCATCTCCTGAAGGAACTGAAGTAAGCGTCCACCTTACCCATCAGCCGACCCTGACAAACAAACAGCTGTTATATAACTGTAAAATACAACGTTACAAGTATATGTTATATTGTGTATGATGGAACCTCTCTCCTGACCCTCCGTCTAGGGACTGGCCAATGAATACTTTAAGGTGGGTCATGTCGTTCCTATCAATGGATGCCAGGAACAGTTCAGCCGTTGCTGGGTATCGTTCCAGTGGTCAGGAAAGAAATGTACTTAAGGTGGTACAGATATCGGGTAATTTTTTTACAATAGGGACATCGTAGCCACCGGGAATGCTGGTTTTTCACTAGCAAGATGTCGGTATATCTAATGCTATGGATTTCACTAGCAGGACGGGGTAGTGCTTAGATTGCTTTATCAGAACATAGGCGAGTGTTATAGGATTTATTTTATGTTCTATAGTGAAACAATGGTTAAAAAAAGTCAAGTGTTACAAATATGTCAAATGTTCAAGCACATACGATATTTAGTAAAGTAAAGCTTTATGATGTTTGTATGACTCAAACCTGTATCCAGAAGGGCAGATAGAAGCCTGTACAGCACAGAAGTGCAGCGACCATGGATAGAGTAGCCCAGGCCAGTCCTACAGCAGTGAGGGATGTGGACATGGTGCAGTGGTTCGGAACCCAATACAGGCTGGAGAAGATCTATAAATAGGAAAACATAGTCCGAAATTGAGTGAACACGTGAATTATAGTTTCACTAAGTTAAAAGTAATTTAATGTTTCAAAATAGTTTTTTAAAAGGTTCCCCGAGCTGATAGGTTTTATTCACATAGACTCTTATCTTACGGATTAACACCCTAAAAAATTAAATGTTATCTTTTTAAGTCAAATATTGAATTTAATATGTTAGGAATATAAGGTTGCTATAGGATATGATACTACCTACTTGTAACAGCCCTAAACATATGAGCATTTGATCTAAATTATATAAAATAAACTACAGATAAATGGCCAATATAACTGAATTAGATGAGTGATGTTAAGTTTCGTGCATAATTCTTTGGGTAGCCGAGTGGTTAAAGTTCTCCACCTAACATCTGAATGTCCCTGGTTCGATTGCGTGCGATATAATTTCTGACCCAGCATTTCAGTTTTTATTTGGCTATTAATTAATTATACTGGCTTATAAAAGATCGACAGTAAACAAGACTTTAGACCGTGCCATTTCATGAAACTAAAAATACCAATGGCGTAAGCAAAATAAAAGAAAATTTTGAAACATCCCAGCCAGTAAATAATCTAACTTTCATTAACCTAGTTACATTACAATTAAAATAGTCCTTTAAGATTCAAAGACTTATTTTCTATTTTAAATTTCACTTTAATGAGGGCTTAGGTTTACTGCCAAAGAGAAGATAATTAGGTACGTTTTCTAATAAAATGTTAATAGCCAAGTATGAAAAAAAACCAATTTGATCGAAATACATCCCTAAATCATTAAACTACAACCGTTGATTTATTCTCCATATGAATAACATGGGACTTTTTAATTTACCGTTTTACTGAACTTTCTCCATAACCATTAGGCAAACAGACATTGCTTCGATATACTAAATTATTTGTATGTTTATGTTCTAAATGTCTTATAAAGAAATTGTATTACTATTATATTAAATCAAAAATTGGAAACCCCAATTTTTACCCCAAAAACTCCATTACCAGGGACCTATATTCGTGGTTCATGAACTCGAGTGAATTAATGTAGGTACTTGTGCTACCAAATTCCATCAAAATCGAATCAATTTTACTCGAATATTTGAATTTTAAGGAATGGCGTTGTCTTTTGTTGGCTTCTGGGGACATCAAAACGAAAAAGCAAATCGGTCCCGTGTCTAAGTCTTACAATGAGACTTACGGTAATAGCTTATTCCCTGTGGATGTATTTGCTAAAACTACAGGAAATTTCAAAAATCTAATAAATAGTCAACCCAACTTTTTACGAATTTATTGTAACTTTTACGAAATGAAACCGTTTGAAAAAAACAATGAAAATAATACTTTCCACTTTGGTCACTCACACTTCTAACGCGGTATTTCTAACTGCGACAGTGTTTTAATCCCTCTCCAGTAATTTGTATTCGTTTAAAATTGTTTAATTCTTCATAAATGATACACATTTATTTCTTGGCGTAGATTTTAAAGGAAAAACTGTGTTATTATTAGTCATAGTAGGCCTATAGATTTATATATGATTGTAAATATAAGAAAATTCAAAATCGACGACAGTGGTGTTAATAATTTAAAAAGCAACAATAGGTAGAAAATTAATTTGTTGGCACGCTTTTTCATGAATATTAATAAGCGTAATGTATTTAATAACAGGAAATTGAATGAAATAATGTTATTTAATACGCGAATCGAGTTTATTTTAGATTATAATTGTGCTTGCTTTTAACAGATGAACGAGAATGTAGGATTGTAAGATGAATGTCAGTTGAGTGAATGCACAGATTAAAGGTTGCATAGGGACTGAAACGCTAAAAACTGAATGTTGTTTTCATCCAAGCTTTCAATGGTTACAATTAAAAATAATTAAACACTTCGTCGATCTATTTATACTTTACATATTACATTACTGCAGTTCTGTTCTTATTTAAATTATTTATACCACCCTATTCATTTGGGAAAATTGTAAGACAGCAGTTGTTAATCTTATGCCCCATAGCTAAAAACTGTACTTTACAACCAGGGATTTTAAACATTCATTCATTATATTGAATTACAATGTCCATTAATTTTACCAAACTACTCCAGTGGGGTACTAGTTCGTTCCTCTGTTTTATTAAAGGTTGTTCTACCAGCTTCTAGAGAAGCGTATGATATTAAGAGGCTGTGTAATCGTCAAAAGTAGTCATCTTACGAAATCCAACCACTCTGAGGCAAAATCATCAGACAAATAAAGTGTTTTCCACTTTTGTTTTATGTTTTAGTCTTAGAAGCAGTTCATATTTAGGATTCCAGTTTCCTAATTTATAATTTGTCCAATTTGACAGTGTAAAAGTTTAAAATACTTTACACATTTATTTGAACGTATACCTACCTAAATCCCAATTAAATTTCTAAGGTTCCTAATATTCAAAAGAACTAGTTTTTCATATCCTATATTAATCTGATCGAAAAGAAGAGCCTAAAGAATCGGTTGGATGTACTAGTGCTGTTTCCTAAAAAACTGGTCATTGGTAAAGATGATAGCAAGATCATATTACTGTTATCTTTTCTCGTGTGTTGTCCCTCGTCCAAGTGTTTGCACTGTTCCGTTCGCCCAGAATTGCCTTTGTTTCCAGTATCCTGTAGTTTGTTTATGAAACTTTATAATTCCTTACCAGAGTATTGATTTGTTTAAATCGTGACTCGTTTCAAATCAAATCAAAATCAAATCATTGCTGATGTTTCAGTACAATTTTATTTGTTGTGTTTTGATTCAATTTAATTGACAGATTTTATTTGTGTATGTTGTTTATGTAAAACATTATTTATGTAATATTGTGATGTTTTCTGTAAGATGAAGATAAAACGACATTGTCTCATAAAGTATGCTTTATGTGGATTTAAATGTATGTTGCAATATAATTGAACGTAGGTAGTTTTGTAGCAATTAAATAAACTAATAGGCTATGTATTTAGTATATCCAAAGAAGCTTATTTTATGATAATGGAAAATTTTAGAAAAAGAAAAGTATTAATTCCTTTTAACAAAATAAAACAAGAGGTAAGCCCAACGAATAAATGAATCAAGAGCAAAATTTAGTCTAACGAACCTGGTTTTGCAACAAAACTGACCAACTAATATTGACATTATCACTTTTGTTGACTATGTCATATCTGCGTCGGCTCATTTACCAGCGGCGATTCATAATTGGATAAATTCTTTCTCGGAAACAATGTGTGCATGGTTGGGTTAAATATGTCCATAATCAAGTTACCTTCATTTCACATTCTTCGTTTAGTATGTATACACAATTAGTTTCTATATACTTGTTCAATATCGTACTGTGATAGGTGGATGAAATCATTTATTTAAGATTTAAATAGGAAATTACTCAAAATCAATTATCCACATATGTTTTGTAGTTAAATTATTAAATCCCATGGTGTATGTTAGCTCTTTGATAGCTTTTGCTAAATACCACTCAATATTCTTAATACAAGTAAAACCGAGCTAAAACGGAGTAGGACCTTTAATTTATCAGCTTTGGGATATGAAATATTTTTTATGGTTTGGATCTTTCCAGTTATGTTGAAATTGAAATCAAAGAAAGTGTATTACACCATAAAACCATAAGATTTGAAAACCCACTATCTTGTTTACAGACTGAAACAGAAATACGTCAAGAACAGCGTTATGTATGGAAATTCTGAGATAATTATTATTTCGGTTTGAAATTACCATTTAAATAAAATAACCAGCTGAGTTTTCTATGTGTTCGTGAACATTTTTACACTGCGTGGTTTTTATTAATTTAAACCCTTTTATTTCACGCCACAAACTATTTTGACGCCAATCCTAGTAATAACTACTAAAACTCAGTTATTATTCAGCTAAAACAAAAAACAGTCAATGAACTGCGAAACAACTCCGTAAGATTAAAATATCCTCCGACATCCCCAAAGTATCGACCTTAGCCTACCTGATGTTAAGGGAAGTACCTTTACACTAGAACAACTCTTGACCCTTTTGACTTGACCTTATTTGACGTATTTGAATACGTTGTCATGGCGAGATATATCTTGTATTTACATCTTTTACACTCATGATTTGAAAGTTCGATTGGGGCAAGAGCATTGATAGTAAGAAAATGTTATATAAGTTTTTGTCCAAATAGCCTCGATTTCTTCAGCAATTACGTTTGTAATATGCAAGTTCTAAAATTATTTTAAAAAATTCGTTATATTGCACCGAATGCATTGACTGTGTTTACTGCAGTTGTTCAATGCTCATTTGGTTACCGAGGACGATGTTGTATTTGATTCCAAGATGGGAAAATCATAATTTCTTAGGGAAAATAGAGAGGAAAAATATTGCTTTGGTAAATTAGGATACATTTCACAGGAATGTACATAAAAACAGTGTATTATGCTTATGTACAATCTCCGTTACATTATGGTTTAATTGCACGAGGATAAGTTTTCAATAAATCTTGGTTCCATTTTATGTAGTACGAAAATTGATAATAAAAGTATGTTTAAAATAACAAAATATTCCACCGATATATTGTTTAAGGAATCTTTGTAGTTCTTAATTAGAATATTAAGTATTTAAAACTAGGCTATAATCAATTGAGATGGGGACGCCACCTATAGTGAAGGATAAGTGTATACAATAATTAGAATCTACAATTCTAATGAAGTCGGATGCCTTGTGTAATTTTTTTGAACGATATTCAATAATTATTTTTATTTCTTCGCTCTCAGTTTATTCATCTATACTCACAGTTATTTTAGAGCTGCTGTGGATATAATTGCAAATTTAAAAAAATGTATCTCACTTCAGTGTGTAAACAATTTCTAGTTTAGCTAAAATAAACTGAATCCTCTAGCTTGATTACTGAACAAATACATAGTCCCCTAATCTATAGTCCCTCCTTTACCTGTATAAAGGACGTATTGATCTTTACAGCAGATTAAGATCTGTAAATAAATTTGTTTGACACTATATCATTATAGACAGATATCATCAATGTATCCATGTAGAACTCTAATCACACTTAAGCCCATGTGACTATTTGTTGTTGACATATTACATATTGCTTTATTTGTCTAAATTAATATTTATTTGGTCTGCAATTATTTGGTATCAAATTAAATCGATGGGGAGGGCATGTTTTGATGACATGATGTTCTGATGATGATGTGGAGATTCTGTTTAATATCACAGAACAATATTATTTAATAGCCTTCTAAAATATATGAGGTTTATACTACCAGCACTTACGATCATAAAATCAATCAATTAATCGATGAACTGTACTTCAATTGGGTTACCAAATTATTATCTAAATATGACTAAACATAATGGATTATAGGGATGTACCATACAGAATTTACATCCCTTGTCCTTAAATCACTTCAGCACTGTTTTATAATTATGTTATCGATTAGCAGTTAGTTTATAATTATATGTATATATTCGTAAAAAAATCTTAATTAAATTAAGATATTAATAACGAATGTTAATCATGTTATAAGCGTATCAAGTGGTCTTTGCGTACACTGATGATACAAGTGAAGTCACCAGGCACAACAAAGGCCAACATTGGAATATAGTTGTGGTTATAAACATATTTCAATTCAAAGCTGAGTTTAGGCAATTCAAAGTTAGATAACCTCAAGATATTGCTTGATAACCAAGTTGACGTTATAGCACTCCAAAACACACATTCAAGACAAGTTGGTAGTTTCAAGAGGGTTAAGTCCCGGATATACTTGTTTAAGGAATCTTTTACAGTTTATGGTATGGACATACATTTTTCCAAAGGTAGTTGGATTTTTCTGACGAGATTTTTTTTAGGTTTAAATATTTTTAATATTAGGTCCTCTGCAGAAGAAGGTGAATGTGAACATTTTAAAACCCAGTAGACTATTACTGAACTGTTTCCTAACTATGGTAGGTAGTTGTAATTATTGTGAGTTTTGGACAACAAATAACATTATTGGGCTAATCATCAACATTTGAAATTGATGGCAAAATCAATATTTCCTCTGTGTATGTATGTTTTAGTTTTAGTTTTAGTTTTTCTGTTGAAATTCCTATATATGTTTATACGATTATATTTTCTATCTGCACATAGGGAATCAATATTAATAATTATCAAGACAATCCATGGAAAAAGGAACACATATAAGAAGGATACTTAGAATATGTATCTGTATACGACATTTTGTTAAATTGTCATTCTTTTTGAATTTTTGTTATACTAACTGTAATAATTATATTACTTTCATGGATAGAACATGTGTGGCATATTTTGAACAAGTTTTATGATAGGACATCTTTCATAATCTTAATTGTCTCAAAAAAGCTCACTTTTTTGACAACCTTATTTATTAAGATGCTTCTTATGCTGTTGTGACCTATTAAATTATGATGTTACATTTAAGGTAGACCTAACAAAAACTAGCAAATACATTAAGTTAACAAAATTTCCTGCCTAAGGCTGATAGAGACTAGATGCGACAAATTGTGAAAGAATGTCGTAGATGGTCTGAAATCAATCTGTTAAGGTATTGACTGCTTCTTTTCAGCCCAGTTGCTGGATCGGTTAAAAAAAAAACTCCTATTCATATTGCAAATTTCTAATAACAGATTTCACACGCTAGTTAGTCTTAAGTTTAACTGAAGTGTTGAGCTTTTAAAAGTGGTCGTAAAAAGATCTCTTAAAAGTGAATTATTTTGTTAGTAGCATATTTGTACTGTATTTTGAGAATTTCTTCGTAAGGACAATACTACTTTCTAGTGAGGAAAGCTATTACCATAGATCTCATGGTAATATCTAGACCCTGGACCGCTTTACTTTTTCATTTAATGTTACTAAAGGCCAAAAACACCATCCGTTCAAATTTGTTTTAAATAATTTAAACATATGTCCGTTAACACGATAACTCTTAGAAATCAACAGATTGTTATTAAATTTAGTACAAACGTGTAAACCTACGTTTATTAGAACGAGTTCGGGAACCAGCATGATCGGGCTATGAGAACGGGGTTGAATGGGGGTTCTTAATACTTAGGGTTTTATGGGGATGAAAATACTTTTTTTATACTTTATACTTTTCAATGAAATGGTCACCATACAAAGTAAGTATTTTATGCCAAGTATGAATGGAGATGAGTGTAGGATGAGTGGCGCGATCTTGTAGTCTTGTTAATAACTAAGGCCGACTTATTCCTTAGACACAGCTGTTAATCAATAGCCCGTACAGCTAATGGCAACTAATGGACCTACAGTTTATAGTGGAATCCGAACCACATTTTGCCTCGGTATATACGAATTGGTCTAATTTTCAGGATATTAATGCGGATAGTCGTAGTACTCACTGGTGCGGACGTTAATCCACGCCAGGGAGTATCGCATCCACACAGGGGTTTCCCATTTTAAATCTCTAATTATGACATTCTAAAATTTATTTCTAAGCGTACTATTTTTGTATTTAAAAAAATAGTGTACTGTATTTAAGCGATTCTGTACGATTAATAATTAAGAGGTAAATTCCAAAATATTAAAATGTAAAATTTTTATGTTATTCCTAAATTGTATAACAAATCAACTACTTTAGTTTACTTGTATACGTATTTATTCGGTTCGAATTTGGTAAATTTATTTATTTCATATCAAACTATTTCAATTGTATTAGACAGAATAAATTTTATACATCATACTTGTTGCAGCAAACCTAACTAATTGCAAAACCTAATGTTAATTAAATAGGGAATAAGTCTGACAAGTTTAAGGAAATATTTTATTGTAGACCCAATCCGGCAAAGAAGATTCGTTTAGTCTGCAGGTTTGCTGAGGGGAGTGGTTATTTTATTTGATTACTTTGTTATGGATGAAAACGTACAATATTCACATCTCAAGTGTTATATTTAAAGTTGCGTCTCGCCCATCTGCAGCTAGAGTCTTATTAGATTATATATTCTCTTGCTGCGTTGAAAGATGATAAAGTATATGAGTCTTTCTATGCATTCTTTCTATTGTAATTTTCATATTTTGCCCTGATAAAAAGGTATCAAGGCATTCAGTTAATCTAATGTTCAAAATAAAATTGAGGAATAAATACCTATTAAATTTACATTGTTAAACCCTATGGTAGAATTATAATAGAATTTACTGTAGTAATAGAAAATTAATCCAATAGTATATTTATTTTTATATTAACTAATTTTCAAAAAATCCAAGTTTAAGGCTGGATTAGTTACGAAAAATTGTGTTTTGGGCGTTTGAATAGAAATAGAGCAAAAATCATACCATCATATCGTTAAAGTCCTTTTAAAAGTCACCAGAAATTAAAAAAAAAATATTACTTTTTATGTCTAAATAGGAATGAAGAACCTAACATTTTCTAAAAGGAGATTCAGAAAATAAAAAGTTTTATGTTCCAATTGTACAAATTACGAAACTGATGTACAGACAATAAAAAAATGTAATTTGAAAAAAACTAAAGCTATCCCAAATTCTCCTTATCACTAAATTATCAGATTTAAATTTTTATTAAATAAATTCATGTCAAACAAGTTTAGCAACAAAATAAACTAATTTATACGATGCCTTGTAAAACTAGGAATATAATAAAATCAATATTTTTATAAATCAAGAATTGACGATTGTACAACGTATGTAGTTTTTATATGTTTCAATAAAACTTTTAAATATAATGATCCCAGCCAACAAACATTACGTACCTTGATCAAACCAATGGATAGCGGATCTTGAGGTGATTTCCTCGCAGCGGGTGAAACTCAACTGAATTGTTGATCGTCCAAAACCCACCCAACCAACCCACAACTCCTCCCCAACCCAATCCCAACCCAACCAACCCAACCCTATGATTGCTGACCATCAGTGGACCAGGTGGGTGCGTTGGTTCATCCCTTAATTGGATCATGTGTTACTTTACCACAAGCTGCTGTAACAGGATTTATACACGTTTTATCCCTTCTGTTTTATAATCAATCTTAAACCGGATCAAAATATATACTTTATTCCCAAAAACTATAATCAAACGAAACTAAACATGCAGCTCCTGTTAAACAAAAATCATTAACTTGATAATCGCACAAAATCAACAAACAAAATATACTTTGATGTAAACAAGATCGATTGTAAGTTTCCACACTCAAAACTGTGACAAAAAAATAAATATTTGTAAATTAAATTGTACTTTAATCATGTTTGGCGTCTTAATATATTTTATACTAAAATTTAAATATGTACTGTAGAGTTATCCTTAAGTTGAACGACCTATGGATTCGAACCCAAAAGTTCAATTTCCAAAGTCGAGCGTGTTTTCCAAAGCCTCCTCATTGGATTAAGGATGAAAACATAGTGGAGCGGTTAGGCTAGAGCGTAGCTAAGAGTAAAGTTGAGAGGGTAAAATGAAATGCATGTGTGTAGGTACCCGCGTCGACCCGCTAGCCTCTCCACATTCTACCCCTAGTCGAGCCTCGCTGGTTGAACCATGAACACACGTTTCGTGACATTATTGTGTAATGGACAACGAAAGTTTTATTTTGTCCTTTCATGAGTGCCGTCCTGTTTGGGACCAGCAGGGTCCAAAACACTACAGTCGATATTCTCGACCGTCTGTGGGAGGAAATTAGTAAGTTTAACCTATACAGTATATTAGGATAAATAAGATTAAGGGTATATTCAAAGGTGATATATTCCTTTCTAGTGTACTGAAAAAAGCGATCGGAGTATTTTTCAACTAGGGGAAGAGATGATGACTCCCCAAACAGTTTTTCGGTTACTGGGTGCACTGCATAACTTCTGGTGCCGCATAAAGTAACCATTTTAAGCGCACTACTTACTTATAACATATCATCACTGTAATACGACATTCTGCCAAATAAAGCCTCTTTTTGACCCCACCATGTGCATGTCTAGCGCTGTTACCATCGGGGGTTAAAACACTCTCAGCTACACTCTTAGCTACGCTCTAGCTTCGCCTCTGCACTATGATTTCACCCTTATGCTTGCAAAAATGAATTGTTAACCCTAATTTTTTTGTTTTCTGTTGTATCATCCCACAACATAATCGAGATATCCGTCCTTTATGGCATTCCTAAATCACCCCTAAAAATCAAAGGCTATAAACATAAAAACTGTAAATCAAATTAACTTAAAACATTTTACTATAGTTGTTAACGCTGTTTCATAAAATTAGTAAATTATAACAATCATTTAATAGGCTTTAGAATAATTTATTACAGAATCCATATTATGTATAACATCGTCTAATAAAATAGTCAGTTAGTTATAATTTTTTATTTCTGCCCAAATTCTTTGTTGATTTAACTGTATAAACATTGAATTGCTTTTAAACCTCAATGTTCGTAGCTTAAGTCGGTAGTTAAATGAAATATCTGTAAGGGAGATAGAAATTAACATTTCTGTCCCTGTTACCCGCATTTGCTTTAATCACTGGTGCGTAAGTATTTCCCACTTTTGATCTAGTAACATAGCAACACATTAAATACTCAAATTAATTAATCCGGGAAAATTTCATTAAAAAAGGATCATATTTTTGAGCTGCTACACGATAATTTAAATGTATTGTGATTTAATTTAAGTATTTAAAATTTGTACGTATTCACAATGTACATCTAAGCAAAACATTCGATGTCATAAGTTAAATGTAATAAATTGAAAGAAACGAATTTAGATTTTTTTTTCGCAGTTTTGGTGGTCATAGGCAACATTTTTATTAACATTTTTCGAAACATATACGTTTTACTGACTTAAAATTTAATCCTGTAGTGTGTATGGATTACTGCACAAATTTGATTTTAGTTTTAATATATATATATATATATATATATATATATATATATAAATAACTGTTTTTAGAAAAACACCCTAAGAATGATAAATAAATAAAAATGCCTTTATTTAATGCCTTTATGATGTAAAAATTCAGCGAAACGGTTCTTGGTATTTAGACGTAAAACGTACAAATTATGGAGCCTGTACACCTGAATATAACATTCGAAGACTTAGTTTAATAGTTTAGCTAATACTTAAAAGACAATGTAGGAAAAATATAAATTGGGAAATTATACATACTGGTTTTGGCACTTTTGCTTGGACATAAGTGATATTATTTTTTTTTTACTCTAAAATTCAAGAATTGAAATGTTTACACATTTTAATTTAAAAACACCTTTATGTCCAATTAAACTGATCTGAAAGTTAAAACAATGAATTGAATGGAAATTTGGAATATGCTTAAATTATGGTTGACTTTTTCCACAGACATGTACAAAATCTGTATACGAATATAGAACTATTTACTTACTCCTGTGGCCATGTAAACCCAAGATGATTTTTAGCCTCACCAACAATCCGCCTCTATTCTTCTCCATCTTCTGTCATTTTATCTCTTGCTCCCAATCATCTTACATCCTTCAGCACTTGGTCTTCCTAAAGGTCTTCTACCATTGGGTCTACCATTATAATTCTGTTTATCAAGCTGGAGTTATCCCTTCTTAATACATGACCCACCTCAGATGTTAACTTTTTATTATTGTAATTATGTCTGGCTCATGATACATCTCTCAGTTCTCTGTTCTTTCTTATCTTTCGCTATACAACTACCAAAGTACCGAAGAATACAAGTACTTGTATTTAAAACTTTATTGTTTAGCTAATAATGCAATTGGATGTTTGATTAATTGTGTTTTTTACACAGAGAACACTGTGATCATCATGTAGTAAAGTTTGGTCAAAGAATCATAAAAATTTCAAATTACATGTCTAAATAAAACGTTTGAATACTTATAGTTTAATTATGAGTATTGTACGCTACCTAAAAAGAAAAAAATTTATTATTGTACTTATTTCTTAGACATTGGCAAGATATATTTTATAATTTTCAATGTATCTTAGTTTTCTTCTGACATATGTGGTAACCTTTGACGTTGTTCGGATACCAACTGAATGTTTATGTAGTTTACTGAACGAACGTTTTCTTTATTTATGCAAATAATATTATATCAACATTTTCTTTAGCTACCTTGTATATAAAGTATTACAGGATCTTTCTCGTCGTGCCCTGCGGGACTCGTTAGGATCTCTAGAAATAATCCCGTAGGAATATTCCACTTCTAGATTCTGCTTGTAAAAGAACATTTTACGTGAGCGTTTTAAATTTAATTTTATAACATAAACAGTTAACTTTGAATAACCTTTTATTTGGAGTCAAATGTTATAATATTATTGTTCGATCATTGATTTTTTCGTCAAACAAATGTTCATAATGGTTTGTTGCTAAAATGTCAATCTATCTGTAGTATATTATTTTATTGATTAGTTTAATATTCTTTTTCAATACTTTTACATACAGGGTGGCTGAAAAGTAACTTGCACCCCCCCCCCCTAACTTTTCAACTTTTCCATTTTCTTTATGTTATTTGTTATGTTTCGTCAATCCTTGTAAAATGATACCAAACTCGACTATACTTGTCTTTTGAAAATTTTGAGCTACCTCCTACCCCCGCTACCCCTAAGGGCAAAATTTTTAAAATTGACCATAATTATTGTTCCCCTCATATCTAAGAAGGTTGCCGCAAACCAATTTAAAATATCTCAAATAGTTAAAAAGTTAAAGAGGGTGTAAGTTAATTTTGTGCCACCCTCATGGTTATTTGGATTTGAAACGTTTTAGGGTGCCATTTTGTTATTAGTGAGCCGATTTTGGTTTTCTTTATTTCAATGTTTTTGTTTCGTCAAGACCTGTAAAATAATACCAAATTTTACTATACTTGTCTTTAAAAATTTTGAGATACCCCCTACCCCCACTACCCCTAAGGGCAAAATTTTAAAAATTTACCATAATTATTGTAGCCTATCATAACTAAGAAGGTTGCCACAAACCGATTTCAAATACCTCAAATGGTTGAAAAGTTAAGGGGGGGGGGTGCAAGTTACTTTTCAGCCACCCTGTATATCTATACTATTCAAATGTTCAATTGTTTTCGAAGCACTATTACGTGTAAGATAAAATAGTTTTTGTGGTGATGATGGTTGATTTTAACTTTTTTTTAATACAAAATTAATATACATTAATATTAATGTAAAAGGACATTAACAAAAATCAACTCCAACATTCATTAACTGCATTTTAGTTCATTGATCGCAGTTATACATGAGTGAAAACATGTAAGTAATATTAAATATCTAGCATGACATGAGTTTATAAACAGTGTGTCTTTTACACGTGTTCTTAAATTATATTTCACTGATTAGTTATTTTATACGTTTACTTGTTGCTACAAGAACAACCAAATCTTGACTTTTCACCACGAAACATGCTACGTTTTGAGTAGTTTCTCACCTGATGATGGTATTAGATATCAGGTCCCAAAACGTAAAAAAACTTGGGTTTTACCACGAATACTAGAAAAATACCGGTATGGATCATAAACATAAACAAATGACGTTTTTGGCCCAAAGGTAAACCAAACCCCTATACTAATAGTAGAATAACAGCATTGTACGTGTTATTAAATTTACGGAAAGTAAATAAGAGAAACGTCTTATAACACTTAAAACATATATTTACGCTTATACTGTTACTCACAAGACGGTAAATATACCATCTTTTTTGTATATTTACATTTTGTGAATAACAGTATAAGCGTAAATATATGTTTTAAGTGTTATAAAACGTTTCTTTTATTTACTTTCCGTAAAGCTATATAAACATCATAACATCTTATACATTTACAATTATAGTTGAAATTATTGATAGAATACTACATACAACGAAGTTCCATGGATTGCGATTTGAAAGATGGAAGAATAGGGGAGCTCAAAATTAAAACACTGTTCGATATTATAACGTGTATTAACAAACTATTTCAATTACAATAATAGGTATGTAATTGTTTTTATCTACCAATTTCAATAATTTGGTCCTTAAGATGTAAGAGTTTTGAATGAACTATATATTTAATGGATTTTGTACATAAAAACATTCAGAACCATTTACACAATTTTACAAGTGAAAAATTATTGTTAAATCTTTACAATTTATCTAATTACATTTTTACAGTATGTATATATTTTACATCTTGGGTTTCTTTACTAATTACAACATTTTTGTTGGAGTTTTATACAAAATAATGTATTTACAATTTAATTGATTCAACTATTCATTAAACTTGAAAACCCGTTTTTTACATAAATAAATTTAGTTTCAATCCAAAAGTGTTTACAGTATCTAAATTATTGTCAAATCTATTGTTTGTACATAAAAACCAAAGGTAATTATACAAAATGTAGTATTTGGTATTTTAATACATAAAATACATCCGAAATGACTGTTATAACTAAAAATAGTTAAAATCTGCGTTGTGTGTTAGACTACTACACATAGATACAATTCACATTATACATAATATACATTTATAATCAATTCAGATAGTAAACAATGGGTTTTTAAAATGGATTCTGCTTCAAGCAACAATACAAATCGTTAAATATCCCTCCGCTAGTCAGTGTTAGCGTTCAGAGGAACTACTTTATCGACCGTTTAGTTTATCAACAAAAATATTTGAATTGATGAAAGCCGTTAAAAAAGTTCTATTTAAATTTGTCTACTAAAATATGTTTAAATTAATAAGATTCATATTTTTTTATATAAAAATTAATTTTCTTACCACGTTGATATATAAATTATTACATAGTTATGAACCACACATTAATATATCACCGAATTTATCGTTATAATATCATTTTCATAAAATTGCAGTGCCGTATACTAATCTAAGTGCAGCTACACATTTACTAAAAGTACAGAGTGGTTATAAATTATTGGACTCAAACGGATAGATATTGCGTAAAAATTAAGAGACTATTGTTAGAAAAGTCTATTTTTATACATCAGTTCACTTTAATCGGATACTAAAAAAGGACAAAATGTAGATTTAAAAGAATGCATGGTAATCTTTCCATTTTGGATTTACATGGGAGGAATTTAAATTATTTTTAAAAATTTCCCCAGACTCATTAATTTGAGTATTTAATTTGTTGGAAGTTTTAGTTTTGGTATCTTACCGGATCAATAAACTATTTTATAAGCTTCCTAGATTGGTGATTAGGTATTTGTAGGTTAAGTTTCTCAGTTTCTCTTTAAATAATTGTATTCTCTTGCACCAATTGACCTACAGAAAATGTATTTATTAACTTCTTTGGTGTTATTTTGGAGGCCTTACAACGGACATTAGTGAGTGATCTAGACGATTGTGAGTTTTTTACTAGAGCTGTACATCGTTATATTCCTATAGATTTTACAAAAAGAGAATACAATAATTTGCAGCATACTTTCTTTATGTCAATAACGTTCAGAAACATATAATACACGATTAAGTACGCAATTGGAAGTTTAATTTTACACCATTGCAAGGAAACAACGAGGATAAGATTCTACGGAGAGATTACTCTATGCATCGAAATTAATCCTTTCGCCTTAAATTTAATTCTTGGATAACAATCCCGTTGGAATATGTTTTTTGTAATTTTTCAAATGTGTCCAATAATTTATAACCAGTGTAGTTTAGACTACCCCATGACTACATTGATGATTAAGAATACATATTCATCACCAAAACCAGCTAGCCTCCACTCTTCAACGATCTTTACCACAAGCTGGAACGAGTGTGACGATCAACTGAAAAGTAGATGATGGCTACGATGACGTAGACGACCAATATAACAGCAGTGACTTCGGCAAAGTAGCACATACATTTTGTAACGGTATCTGTAAGATAAAGAAAGTGTTATTTTTCCATATTTTGGGATTTCCACGAGTTGGTCAGCTCCTCAGGCGATCATAGATTGTCCGTGTGGTGGAACCTGTCTCATGACCCGAGGTCTACCTGGTGGATTGTGCAATGGTATAATACTCGCGAGGTAGACCAAGGTTCAGGAGACAGGTTCCATCATACAGACTATAGCATAGCCTCCATCAACAATCAACCTCATACATTACATTCATTTTCTATTGTGATAATATTTTGACATCACAATATCCTGATGCTGCTTCGCTTACCAATTTTGACTATTGGAACTACACATTCCATTCCCATGTTGAGGTTGAAGTTTTATAGTAAAAATGGACTTAGTTGATTGGAGCCACTAACAGAATTCGCATGTGTAAATTACTGATTTGTGTAGAACACAAGAATTTTTAAACCAAATCAAACTGATAGGAATTTGTGTGTGTGCGTATGGAATTTCTATCACATGAACTTAGCTACAAAAACTAAGGAGAATATTGAGTCTGAGAGAGGTTCATGAAAGTACGTTCTTTTACGCAAATCTCTCCTATAAAGAAGAAGATACCACCGAAAGTGCCACAATAAGACAAAGACCCAGAACCAATTTATTTCTTCAATTTTATATACCTAGAGGCCAAAAACACTACTCGTTCAAACCTTAGTTGGCGTCCGTGAACATGGTACCTAGAATAATATTGGTCCAATTTTTATGAAACTTGGCATCAATGTGGCTGGATAAAATACTTTTTATCGATGGTAGATCGGAATTGATTACAAGATTTTAGACCTTGGACCTAAATTGTCAGATGATTAAGCATCAACATATTTGTTAACAAAACAACCAGCAAAGCGAAGCAGGCGTCTGGACAAAGCTCGTTATCAGTGCTTGCTAAGCGGAGTGGCCTCGTAGCTATTTGTGACGTAAAAATGTTATCGCCAAGTATGTGAGACATGATGTGTCATGTACATTTGGGAAATTATGTTTCAATTTCATTTAAAATATTAGGATGTCATAATAGCCTATTGCGCAGAACAAATTTCCTTTTTACAGTAATAACAACTATTACAAAATCAGTATAAATGTTAGGTGGTGAAATGTAAAGATCCATCTTTACTATATTTCACCACCTATTTAATAGATTAAAAGTATATTAAAATAATGTACCAACATTATAGCCTTGTTTAAATTCTCTCAAAATACACCATATATAATTATAATGTAACTTTATCTTTGGCTGGCCCACAACCGATAAAACAACTACAAGTTGATGATAAAACATTATAGATAACTAACTTTTCAAAATGTATTATTAATTAAGGACGTCCTTTAACGATTAAATACACAACATTATTATCAACGTTTAATTGTTTCATACACATTTAATTAAGTAATACGCATGTGTTGTTTTTTTTTTTTTTAGTGCAGCCATGTTTAGTGAGCAAAGCGCAGGATCTTTGTCCGGGAGTCACAGGTTCGATTCCAGCCAATGGCCAATTACTTTTAGCTAAGTTATGATTCCATGGGTCAGTGGTTTGGCCAGCTTTGAAACTTGCATTTCTTGTTTTTTGTTTATGTTAATTGATTGTTTATTTATTGATTTGTTGTTTTTCAATTTATATGTAATATGCATTGTACCGGATTATGTAGTAAACTAATTCTTTTAATCAATTTAGTTAAGCCCTTGTTCACTTATTGTTATTGTTAAATTGTATTTATTCCTTATTGCATACCATCTCAAAAAATAATTTATATTACTAAATAAGTTAGGATACTTCATATTTGTATATTTATTGTAAACTGGCTCCACCCATTGCTAAGGGTGGAACTGGCTCATAATGCTTCCCATTAGATCGTTAACAGCCCTTATATTGGGTAAGCAAAGGTAGGAACTAAGATGTTTTATAAAAACATCACAATAATTGAAATAACTATGGAACTTTAGCTTTTGAGGCTGTACCATTTTGTTTACAGTGTAAAAAAATCATAACATACTAATTTTCAATCAAAAGCTTCAAGCCGTTATGAAAATCTAATCTTCTGTTATTTTAGGAGTTTGTATGGGGATATCAAAATTAAAATACAAATTTCAATTACAATTAAAATATGCCTGCACATATCATGGATTACAACTTCATAAAAAACGGACCATAGGTGTAGTCTGTAGGCCTCTGTACACGCCCCCCCCCCCAACACACACAAGAGCGCGGGCGCACACTCACACACACATCTTTTGAAAACCACTTTTTGGGTTCATGGGGTTCAAAACGTAAAACGTTTATTTGCACACGATATTCTAAGTCGAGTATTTTAACAAAGGGGGATAGAGTAAAAATTAAAGGACAAATCTCTCAGAAGAGAACAAACTTTTCACCAATGAAAACTCCCTACATTTAAATCTACAATTATTGCTCCGCGATTGAAAAGGTAGACATGAGAAATGAGCTGATTCGATGGCGTAAACAAGACGACATTCAAACTTTAACGAAGAAAAACCAAATAAAATAGGTTCACCCTGTTATTGAATGGAATTATTATACAGGGTTAAAAAAGTCTGGAGACCCCCTATCAATATTTTACTGCCCATTCTAGAAAAAACTAACCTCTTTGCACTCCTTTATGGTATGTTAAAGTACTTATTGGGTATTACCACCACTTGATGTACATCCCCAAAATGGGAGATTTCTGGGGAAACTCAAAAATTGCAAATAGTAAGACCCATCGAGTGACCCCTAATTTTGAAGGTCATGATAAAAGAAAACCAAATGTGGAGAACCCCTGTAAATTTTGTAACGGCTCGCACTAGAAAAACTAAACTCTGCACACCTTTGTGTAATGTTATGAAGTACTTTTTGAGCCTGATTGCTACTTGGTTCGCAAACCCAAAATCGGGATTTTAAGGAAACTCAAAAATTTTAAATGTCAAGCCCCATCAACTGACCTCTCATTTTGAAGGTTGTGATAAAATAAAACAAACAACGCAAACTAGAGGTCTCTATTTTCTCTCTATTTCAAAATGAGGGGTCTCTTGATGGGGCTTAATATTTCAAATATTTTTGTTTCCCCCAAAATTCCCCATTTTGGGTTTGCGAACCAATTTGCAATTAAGCTCAAATAGTACTTCATAACATGCCATAAAGGTGTACAGAGTTTAGTTTTTGTAGTGTGAGCCCTTAAAAAATTACAAGGGGTCTCCAGACTTGGAAAGCTGTAAGTTAAATTTCACTTCTGAGAAATTCAATTGACTGCCATTTTTTACTGGGCTGAGATAGAGACCCCTAGTTTGCGTTATTGGTTTTCTTTTATTAAGACCTTCAAAATGAGGGGTCACTCGATGGGTCTTACTATTTGCAATTTTTGAGTTTCCCCTGAAATTCCCCATTTTGGGGATGTACATGAAGTGGTGGTAATACCCAAAATGTACTTTAAAGGAGTGCAGAGGTTAGTTTTTCTAGTATGAGCCGTTGAAAAATTGACAGGGTGTCTCCAGACTTTTTATTAACCCTGTATTTATGCGATTAGTTTGTTACGTCCGAACAGAACTTTCCCAGTAACTATCTTACCCATGATCGTGTACTGCAAAATGTGTGTAGCCTATCAAGTTTGAAATAAACCTCTCAGTTGTTGCATCTTTAAGCCATTTTGGAAACTGATTTTCTGTTGTATTTTTTGTGCCAGTAAATAGTATTATTCCACCTCATTTGTTTAGGTAGAAAGGTCAGGCTTGAGATAGCGTCCAAATTGTGAATAAAGAACATAAACAAAACAAATGTGAATAATAACACTTCTTCCGTAATCTTGAGCCCATTGCAGTTGTAACCATGCTAAGTTTAACCATGAACGTATGGAAAGATGTTCAACCAAATACACAAAGATTCTCATTTTTTTTTTTTATCATATCAGTATAATCGTAACACCAACCCATTATATGGTGGTGGGTGAGAGGTGGTGAGGGGAGGAGAGCGAGAGACATATGAATATTAACTATAACCTAACCTATTGGGGATATTCGCTCAAAGCTTCTGGTAATTCTTCGGCTGCATATTCTTCTTGACTACCTTTCGAAAACATTGTTAAGGGGCCCTGTGATTCATATACATGCAAAAATACATAGAATTTTTAAATCTCTAGGTAAAAGAAGCGCATTACCACCCCTGTCCAAATCTACAGCCCGAACACCAGAGGGAACTTGGTATAGCCATTAGGCCTACTGAAGAATTCATTCTGACATCTTATCGCACCACTCAATATCAATTTACGAACCCTCACTCCGTTTCCCCAGACCTAAAGGACCACCTGCGTTTGATAGATGTAATTATGTCTATCACACGATAGAACTTATTCGATATCCATTTTAAATTACACATATAAAACAAAAACTGAAATGCCATCCTGAAAGTAGAAATAAAACCATTGCTACTTTAAGGTCGTAAAACTAAGAATGGACCTACCTTCTTCTTCCTCCTCCTGGTCACTGTCTGATTCGTCTTTCTCGACATCCCGCTGATTCGCCCGGGTGTTGGATCTGCAAGCAGGATTTCTTGGGGTCGGTGCGTTTCTTCTGGCACCCTGCTGATTCCCCTGGGCGGCGGATCTCCAAGCAGGGTTCCTTGGGACCGGTGCGTCTCTTCTGACCTCCCATGGGGTGAATTTGGCGGAGTACAAGGGAATATCCGGTGTCGTAGCCCGTGCATTTCTCCTGGCTTCCCACGGATTCCCTTGGGGGGTGGGTCCCATGGTGGGATTCCTTGGAGGAAGGGCCGGTGCGCCTCTTCTGGCATCCGATGGGTTGACGGGGCCAGATCTCATGGAAGGTCCCGTAGGGGCGATCCGCGCGACTTTTCTGCCATCAGGTGGGGTTGCGGGGGTGGTTTGATGGGTAGGATTGCGATGGGTCACGGTGCTGCATACCAAGGCAGGACTCCACGGGGTCATGTTGGCGGATAGCAAGATAGGATTTTGCTCGGTGACGGTGGCGGATACCAGGACAGGGTCCTCCGGGTCTAGCAAGGACTCAGGGTTCTTCTTTCCCTCGGACACGGAATAGGAATCAGAAGCTTTGAAGGGGTTCATAGTTGGAGATGCGTTCACTGCGACCGATCAACTAAGACTGTTGAACGCCGTCGCTCTGACGCTGTCCGGCAAAGTCAGCAGTCTGTTGATGACGCATTCACTCAGGTAAGGCGGGACTCTCTAAAGGCTGTTCGCTATAGGAGAATCTATAGTTTTATATACTTTGTTTAAAGAAATAATTTTCAAACAGTATTAGGAACTTGACTCTCTTTTCAGTGTATAATAAATTGAAGCAAATTTATTAAGTACAGGTTTTTGTATAAAGGGATTTTATTGCTTTTGATTCTGAAGACTAAACTTATTAAAACTTTTGTTGCCCTAGAGATGATATTTTTAAAAAAGATTAACCTCTAAAAAATAGACAAAGTTTGCCAATAAATTTCTAAATATGTCTACATTTGTTAATAATAATTTAAGTTTAAATTAACAATCATTCTTCGACCATGAAATCTTTAGCCAAACTTGTAAAATATTTGTATCAGTCCACGACCCAGTCCGATCAACGACTGACTCAAAGGGGGTTTCCGTTAAGGGGATGGATTTTGGAGGGATATTGGACGCCAATTTCTGTTTTAGGGTCTACAACCCTATACTTTTAAGCGTTAATAAGAAATAATTTTTCTCCATTCGTTTTACTAGTTCAATACCAGGATTCACACCCTTGTGTATCCAGTGCGCCTCTGCGAAAATCACTGATTCGAAAGGCATTGCTCAGGCACTGCTCCACGCATGTAGGGTATAACTAAGTTCTGCTTCAAAATATGTCCTAGGCCAGGCCTATGGCTACCAAATTTTGTTCGCTATGATTTTAATTTATATTTACAATTCTTACTGCTGAAGGGCACAGCTCTGAAAGAAAGTAGATGGTCAGGCAGGGGATGCGGAATACTACCCTCGGAAAACCACCCCCAGGTGAAACGTGACGTCACGAAATCTGCTAACTAACTAATATGGGAGTCATGTCCACGACTGGAATACCACCCCTCCCCCTTAGCAAAATGTGATGCTATGTAATTGTAATTTTAATTCGAGTAATTCCATTTGATAACAGGAAAGGCATGTGGGGAATATCATACAGATTTTTTCGATGTTACAAGCAAGATTGGTTGGTTAGGTTAGGTTAGTTTAGAACAGTATGTCAAGAAAATGTTAGTGTCCGTGACTGGAAAACTGCACCCCCCCCCCCCCCCCCGCTCTCAGACGTGAACATGACGTAGGAACCTGCTTGGTTGGGGTAGTCGTTCGGGGGGAATATTCCGGCGACCCGCCAGGCACTGCTCCGAAAATGTGTTTGGGTTCAGTTACTTTCGGATCTTTGTTTTTCTGAGTAATTGCCTGTATTTCAGTGTATCTATCAAACATGGGCCTATAAACGGTCGTGAGTGTTTCCAAAAAGACGAATATGATTCACTATATTTCGTTATACCTTTAAATTCCCATTACGTTGAAATTACTAAACGCATTACATTGTCTTCTAAGTTATTTTGAAGGAGAATGTATCGATTACTGCGGATTAATTGAATAAGTACTAACCTTTTACCTCGCCTGGGACTCCAGGACCCCTGATTTTGGGAGGGTCAGTTGGAAATAAGTCTCTGGGAAATTTTGTTTTCGGGGACCTTTTTAAAGCCAGGACTGGATCAATTAAAATTATATTCATGTAAAGTTTTTGAAAGTAGGTTGTTTGGGTCAAGCTATCCCAAAACAAAACGTCGAGACTAGTTTTTGGCCGTTATTAGATTTGTGATTAAGTATTCCTTGACAACTTGATATTAATGTGGCAACAATAGAGGTAAGGGGAAAGAAACTAAATAACTTACCATTCTTTACCTCTTTGGAGGTTAAGGTTGAACAAACACAAAAAGGTTAAGTAGCCTGGAAATGTTCAATGGGGATATATGTGTTTATTTTTAGGATAATAATATTATTAAACTTTTGAGCTTTAAATGTGTTCAAAATACGATTTATATACTTCACAAATATACTCATACTGGGTCCTCGAAATATTCTGGGAACGACATTTTATTTTTTAAAACCAATACAGATAAGCTAGTGTGAAGAAAATCTTTGCACATAAGTATTATACCTAAAAATCTACTTTTTGTTGCAAATATTAATGTTTCCATCATTATTAGAACGGTTCTCAAGGAGTCAGAAAGAAATCTCAAAAAGTATAGATCGAGTAGTTCATAAAATAAAGCCTCATAAAGGAAACAAATAGCCTTGGATTGTACCAACTAGTACAATTCAAAATCTAGTATTTTAACCGTTGAAAGGCGAAACATGTTAAGACACGCCTAACATTTTGTAGACGAATTTGATCTAAGTGATAATGCCGCTAAACCATCCCACACTTGGCCCACTTGATGGGGGTTTCATGCCTAGTATGAAATAAAGCGACAAACAGTCCCAGGCTAGAACATAGTAAAATATAATTATACAAAGGGTCTGGAATTAACCAAGCATATGATGCTGTCATTCAAATTAAATTGTCCTTCTACATTCACTACTCTAGTTTACCGAACGCATATTTATACCAACATAACAAATACGTAATGTTTGATATTTATACCTCTAGTCTAAACAAAAGATAAGATCAAGTTTGAGTTATGGTGTGGAGATAACCTAGCAATATTTTCGATTTAGTAGACAACACTTTTGTTTGGATTAACAGTGATGGTGAAAACATTGAAGATGTGCCGATGTATTACGACAAATAAAATGGAGGATTCGTCAAAGACAAAATAGTAGATCAGGTAGAGTGTGAAATTTTTCTGTGATTACGGTACTTAATTCTTATTATAATTGCCTACTTAGCCCTTGTTTTAAGTGCCGTACGATTGAGCTCACAACTCTCATAGCACTACAAGCATTACAAACCTTACTGTAATACTAAATAAGTAATTCGATCACCTATGCAGGGTTTGGTGTTATATTTATAAAGCAAATCGAACTAAAGTTTTACGTGGAACCAATAAGTTCCCAATATTCGTTTTATTTTTAAAAGTCATTTTATAAATGAAATTTTTTTTAAGTTTATAAATAGATTTTAGAGGCTACAAGACACCTCTTTTGAACCCTTATCATAAAAGAACTAATTGTTGTTAGATTGGCAGGGGAATGATTTTTTGCTATACTTCTTTCACTTATTGTTTGAGAGGGGCCCCCACTACCAGCATTAGAATATACGTTCCTAAAGAAAAAATCATTTTTAGGCCGAGATATTTTTGCTTTAACAAATATTGGTAAATCGGAAAACATCAAAACTATTTGCCTTTTTAAGTTTTACGATTTGGACAAACATAATTAAATGTGGTACAAATGGGCGTCTTTGGGCCTCTTAAATTCTTTTGAAACGCCATCATCAGTTCTTTGAAGCATATAACTTGAGAAACTTTAAAAATACGTATTATTAACAGTGTAGTACACGTCACATATACATATTAAACTACAACAGCTAGATCTATTGAATAATTAGCTTAAGTCAAATAAATAAGTCGATGGAGTTTTCAAAAAAATTGACGATTAAGGATTGAATATGAAAACATGTTTGAAATTATTTGTATGAAATCGTTTATATCATCGTAGTATGTACACTATTTACTTTTATCTATTACTAGATAAGTAATACCGTGATAGCCAAAGTGATACTGCTGTTATAGTAGCAGCATAACGTTTTTAATTGTGAGATATTTAAAATTAAATAAAACTTGTATATTAAACCATGATTTGGGCGTTATTAGAATACTTATTGTATGTCATTAGTATTTAAAAGTGTTTTAAGCTTATGGGTTGGACTATTAAAATGAGCAATCTTGAAATTTAATTTTTGATCTGATTATCATTCAGTGCACTTATAATATAACGAAGAACCCCCCGTGGGGTTTCCTGGCCTAGAATAAGACCGAATCCTTCCCCGGCTTGTCATAAGAGGTGACTAACAGGGGTTGGAAGATCTTTCTCGTACAAATTTCTCCGAGGCCAAGTTTACTTGTTATCCCTGGCTTGGTTAAAAAAATTGCTTTATATCTAACATGTTTCGTCAACCCCGTATCGGGGTTTTCCTTAATCTTTTTTTGAACG
Source organism: Macrosteles quadrilineatus (assembly GCF_028750875.1). Classification (NCBI taxonomy): domain Eukaryota; kingdom Metazoa; phylum Arthropoda; class Insecta; order Hemiptera; family Cicadellidae; genus Macrosteles; species Macrosteles quadrilineatus. The sequence goes on along the minus strand of NW_026542600.1, from coordinate 7,882,381 downwards.
GTGCGCGGTAGGGAGCCCTGTGCAGAGGGGCAGAGGGACTACCGGACCAGGCCCTTTGGGTTCTAGTCAGGTACTGCGTCGTTGGTGCAGAAGTCGGGCTTTATACCATCAAGGGCCACTTCTGCTACATCAGGGTACCCGGTAATAGGTACAAGGCCTGTTCCCGGTGAGCTAGGGTAGGGGCTTTGTCCCCGAGGATATGCATGTTTCCGGTTATTCCGGGCCACCCCTTGTCGCATGATGTGCTGGCTCAACTTCCATAAACTCCTTATTCCAAGACGCAAGGAGGACTTGCTTGTCAAGCTGTTATAGGTGATGGTGTTTCAGTGGGGAGGGCATGTATCTAGGTGCCCGCAACTCCCGTTATGCGAAATTCCCGTAAGAGGTCAGTTGAGAAAATTCCATCGGGAAAAGCACCTTTCCCAGGCTGTCGAGTTAAAAAGCATTTCACCAATTCCCAAGGGAAGAACATCCTGGGTTTTTCTACCATGCCTGACCTTTAATCAATGAGAACACCACACTAACCTTCTAGCACCCCTGAATGGGGGAACGGCCCCAAACATACCCTTCTATCTGAGTCTCTTTTGCCGAAGATCAGTACCTGGAGAGTCTTGGAGGACTAGAAGACCAGCGAACCCCAGTTCATCATTTGCGATATCCTTGATAGTCATTAGAGGCAATTCGCAATTCGCATGTTACATATTTAACTTCTAGCTAACAAGCAACTACAACAGCAACATCAACGTGCAACTATGCTACATATTTAAATTCGTGCTTTTTCCCTCCAAAAAGTTAACACACTTGCAGATTTTCAAAACTACTTTAGGTTTTGATATAGATTATGCGTGTTTTATTTAGCTAAACAAATCTCACAGCTACAAAACTTTCTTATTAGATTCGTATAATTATTTAATAACAACTTTTTCACCTTGCAACTATCACATTGATTCCACAGGAGGTAATGGCCCAAAGGCACAGAGGCCGATTTGAAGAACGGTTTGAGATCATCTCCCGGGCAACCTGGAGCCGCAACTGTGACCTTATCGAGGATTCCCGTCCTACCCTGAAACCCCCACTGGGCAACTTGGTGATCGGGTGGGCGGGAACCCCATCCTGCACTTCCAGGAAGGATTGTTACCATGCTCTTTGGGACATGTTGAGGCAGGACAGATTGAAGCATCGTCCAGAGATAGAACACAAGTAAAGGATTTTAGTTGGTTCCAAAAGGTGCTAACTGGTCTTTGTTAAATTAAATTTTACTGCATCGTACTTTAACAGACAGATTATTTAATTAGAAATTGGTTTGTTTAGTATCATTGTGATTGGAATTTGTGGGTTTTTATTTGTATTGTTTGGTGCGAGTGTCTGTTTTACATTACAAGTCTATGGCATCTTTGGGATTACAGTGCATGAATTAGCCAATTTCCTAGGGTTTTCCTACTCTCTCTAAAAAAGAGGTCTATTGGATAGGTAAACATATTTTGAGAGCAAACAGACCTGCAGTAAATACTCTGTGTATCAAAATCTCGATACATACTATTTTAGCTTTTACTCACCTTACGTTGGAGGTGAGCTTTTAAAAAAATCACTCCCAAAAAACTTAAGTAAAGAGTTTTGTGACGATTTTAATATGAGCCTATTTAATCCTACTCAGAGATTAAATTTCGTAAAGAGATTAAATTACAGGTCAATAAAATATTTGGTTTTACAATACCTTTATCAGTTCCAAAAGTTATCAGTTCTTTTGGTACTGATAAAGGTATTGTAAAACCAAATATTTTATATATTACAGTTCCGGGGCTACAACAATGAATTTTTACAGGTCAATGCTAAAAGACTTTTTCCACTCCTTGCTAACTTTGTAAACGTGGGTAGAAAGTGCTTCGTTTTACATAGTTGAAACTGTTAAACTTGTTCCAAAACCTGTTCCTTTAGCCAGTAAATATTCTTTTTTTATGACGTCTCATGATAAATTGTAACAAAGACCGTGTGCACGCGTTTTTGTAAGAAATCTCCCTTAGACTAGACAAATCAACGAAGGTTCTTACTTGAATGAGTTGAATAGTTGATTCATGGTTTAACCAAGTTTTATTCATACTAAAAGATTATTAAGGTTTGCACCAAGGTTCTAAAGTGGGGTTTTGAAGGCCCTAAATCGTGAAATAGGTTTGAGACGATTATATTAAAAGCTAAAAACACGCTTTCTGTTGAGGTTTGTAAACTGTTTTCACCTCACTATAAAAAATAACAACTATATGTTTTCTGATTAAAGATTATAAATCAAATTGTCCAAAATTATAAACAACTTTGTCCGCAAAACTCAGTAGGTAATTAATAAACAAACAGTTATTTTGATATTTGCATATTGATCACCAATCATTATATTATACATGCATTCATATATCCATTGTAAAAAGGGTTTTCCATCAAATAAACAAACAAAAATTTGTACATTAAGTTTTGTTACTTTGAGGTTATGTTTGCAAAGCAACGAAAACGACTGTTGTAAGATAATAACCAAATAAATTAACACATCCAAGAACAAAAAATAGTGTTCAATTTCGTTTATTAAATTATGTTACGAAACAGCTGATGTCTTTTAAGTGAAGAAGAAATATTTTGTCAGTGAAAACGACAGGCTTAATTCACGAGGTTTCAGACTTAACTCCTTGTTTCTCTAGGGTAAATAATAATCAGCTGTAATATAATATTTACTAGATGGACATTTTTCTCACATTTAAATCGAGTTTCATAATTCGGTAACGTGCTAGGAGGATTAATAATAATAAAACTTTTTGTAAATCGTTTTCGGAGTCTACTTATAAAAGTTAACAGTCATAAATGTGCGTTAAGGTACGAAGAAAAATATAGTTCACTACAGTCAAAATTTCTTTTCAGCCCTCGTCCAAGTTAAGTGCAGGCCTGTGTAATGAAATACAGGGTCCCCAAAAAGTCAGGAAACGGTATTTTATTTTTCGACCAGATGATTAAACTAATCATTGCGCACAAGTACATAAATCTACTTTTGAAGAAAATATAATTTTTCCTCATAGGACGGTCCACAAGGAGTCGAAAGCATATCTTAAGTAAGAGTATGAATCGAGCAGTACATGAAATTAAAGGTATATGTTAGGAGAAAACAGCTAGTGCTACAAACAAAATCTTAGGCCGTAATTTAATATTCCCTCCCTACTTATTACCGTTCATGATGGAAATCCCCGCATTAGTTTCAAAAAGTAAATTTTCATGTAGGCCTACCAATTAGTTTAGCTTTGTATCATTATTTGCAATGGTTCGAAACCTTTATGATGTTGAAGAATTTTTCAGGTCACAGTGTATTACACAAAAAATATACAGATCAGTTGTATAAAATGGTGGTCCATATTGGCTGTTGAGAACTGCGCTAACCTCGACAGGTCAAAATATCCTCTCGGTCATGTTCCATGTAGCCTACGTTGCGAGTGACTCATCCGATAAGGATTTGCTCATTTTGCGTCTCTCGTCCGTATCAGAAACATTCCATGTAGCCACAACATGTCTTTGATAAGGTTGTTTTGTGTTGAATGTCCTAAATTTATATTTATATTTGCCATTTAGTGACTAATAAATATTATCAATTTTGGATTTTGATTGTTCGTTAACATTTTAGGCCTGTATTCAAATGTTGATTTTGATGCATGGTATATAAAGGTATATATATTATTTAATTTTGGACGTACTGTAATTTGATAGCGAGATCGTTTGAATAGAAAATATCACTTGACCAAAATCATTATCGAATTTTGTCATCACCTAAACAAAAATATCTGACGGTAAAAATCATTGGAGTATATTTCTGACATTCATTAATCAACATGTAACTTATAGGAAAACTATTATCAAGGATTTGTAAAGGACATGACTCTTAAGAGCTAGCTGTAGATTCAACCCAAAAAATAAAATTTTATAATGTAACAATCAATTCTTGAATATGGAAAAATGTTTATCGCTAATTAGGTATACTGTGCTTGAGTTCATTTAATGGTTTATAGTTTTTATCAACAGTAAATAATTGGGATATAGATAAACAATTGGGGGAAATTTATTGTTTTAAATAATAATTTAACCTTAAACATTTGTATTTGTTGTAAAATCCTCTTCATATAATTAACATACTTTTAAATATTGATAGTTAGTGCTGTAACTTTAACCTATTACTAAAGGGTAGGTAGTTATTTTTCGGAGGGGGGGAGGGGTCGATTTCGTAAGAGCAATATAAATAAATGCAAAACTTCGATGCATTCTAGCAATGAGTTGTGAACTTTTTATTGATTTATAGCGAAGTATAATAACTGTGTATGTAGAACACAAATTGAGATTCTGTCCACTAATTCTGCCATTTAGTTATCTGCATATATATATTTAATACTAAAATCAATGTAACTCGTTTTATTCACTATATTTTCACTTTTTTTCCTTCAAATAATTTAATTTTTTTGTGTTAGCTCATTTCAAGAATTTCTAAATGTGGTTTAAATAGAATGTAAGAATGCAGGCAACAAAAAGGTAATTAATTACAATATTCTAGCATCTATTTCTACATACATTTTAATCATAATTCAATCAGGAATATGTAGATTTGCTAGGTGTACAGGTTTGCTGTGACAGGGGTATTTCCTAATAAGCTTTTCTAGTTTTTATATAGGAGGTGATGGAAACGTATACGAGGGGCAGGGTTGGTGGAGAAAAGGACCTGACCTTCGAGCGTATGCCACTGAACAATTTGTGACAGTCGCTAACACGGCTACTGTTGCTATTATCGGCCCAGAAAGTGAGTTAGAGTATGAGTAAACGTACAAGTAAGAGTAAGTAACCGTGACTATTTAAGTAGATACAACCTTTTTCTAGGGAGAGATGGGAAAATGTGTTTAGGCACACAGCCTGTAGTGTAGGAGTTTTATGGGATTAGGACCCACAGACTACTTTCTATAAACCTCCAATATTCTTTGGAAACTAGTTTGGAAACACTTGATACACTTGATCAGAAGTCAGCCGCATTTGCATTCTCCATGTCTAGCCGTTCAATCCTTGAACCTAAACTACAATTAAATCTAAGTTGTTCTTTTTGGCTTGGAGGATGTTCTGAACATATTGTGACCAGGTGGCGTAGGGGTTGGCGATCCCATCGCCCAGTGGCTAGCCATTGCAATCAGCCTCCCTGACTCCCTACTCTTCAACTGAGCAGGGTCTGTCCTTTCACTCCATGTTTTTCTTCTTCTTCCCAATCATGGGCCAACTTACCTCACCTTTCTGTCTCTGCTCTCTTCTTCTTCCAACTTCCAACCCCTCCTTTTTCTTCTTCTGTTACAGGCCAACCCAAGGTGTTAGGTGGACCGTGCTGAGGGGTGAATGGCACCAGGCCTCTTTTATATGGTGTCTGAACGGTACCTGCAGGATACCAGGCGCCCTCCTGTAGTAAGCAGCCTTCCCTGGGCATGTGGGATTCTGTCCAGGTCGACTTCAGATCCCTAGCTTTTCGTGGGCTAGTACCGCAAGTCATGGAAGGGGAGGTAAATTGCCCCGACCTTTGAAGAACTACCCAAAAAGGCGATCCTCATAGAGTGGGGAAGGAACCCGCTGGTACCTACCCTTCTTAGAACAGGGTATGGAACCTGATGAAACCAGGAAGAAAATGGATGAAAGGAAGGCTTCAGCAGCGCAGGACAAACCGGCCCAGTGCCTAGAAATTGAAAAAGGGGGACACAAGTGATTATCCCCCCCCCCTGAATAAGAACTGTTTGAGAATGTTAACAGGTTTCCTAACTGGACATTGTAGGCTCAGAGCTCATCTGAGAAAAAAATTAAAATCGTTTAGGAAAGGGACCGCCAATTCTGCCAATCAGGGGAAGAAACACCCAGACATTTTTTTGGTTGAATGTGATGCAGTTGGGCGAAAGAGAGCCAAGAGCTTGGGGATGCACCAAGTAGCAGTTGGAGATTTTCCACAGTTAGAACCCTACCTTACGCTGAGCTTCATTAAGGAGTTAGGATTGGAGGGGGTTCTCTAGGAAAAGACTGGAGACTAGTTGGGGGACAAAATAGATGTTACAGTTTAAATCTAGTACTGTTCTTTACTGAATTCAGCACTAATCTAGCCAGTGTCCACCCCTGTCTTGTCATCATAATCTAAAGTAATATTTGACAGAAAATCAACGCTCCTACCAATTAACGCTCACATTTTGTAATTAAATGTCTCCAGAGGAAGAGGGCCAACCCCTGTATTAATCTGTCACTAGTTGACAGTTGTGTATGCAGAAAAGTGTTGAGAGGCTTTGAGTCCCATGCCTCTTTTGAAATAAAGTTTTGCTTGGCGGTACTTGAGAGGTGAAAGGGGAAAGATACAAAAAAACTGTTAATGCTACTAAACGTAACGTGAAATATGTGTAAAAAGACAAATATTAAAGAAAAGATAAATTTTTTGACAAAAGAGTTACATCACTAAACAATGCAACAGTAACTTTGGAGGAACAAAAAGTGATGTTGATATTTAAAAAGTACGTTAATGATGAGATGAGTATAAGATTGAGTAAAATGAACAAAGTATATTTATCTTGATTTTATTAGTTTTACATTTTAATGAATTTTTGATTTTTTTTATAGAGCAAGGGTCTTTTTAAGCACCCACCCACACTTACAGGCTTGAAGTCTTGTCACTACTCTTCTTCATAATCCCTTCTCATTGACTGACAACAGATAGGGTAGCTGGGAAAAGAGTTTTGAAGTTGATGATCATGCTACTTCTCAAAATCTGTTCCCACCAACTGGTCAAGTAAGTGTAATGTGAAGAGGGTGTCGGCGTAGCTGAGCACTGTGGGTTCAGGGTTAATCCCTTTGTCACGTCAATAAATAAAATGTGCATATTATGTGGGGTAGAGAGTTTGTAGAATGCTATACTCGTTTACTCAACGAGGCCGGCAGCAATTGTTCATCAAATTCCATCAACGAGTAGATGGTTATTACAGTTAAAGAAACTTTGCATGCTGATTGGCTTGTTTAAGGCTACTATGGGTTCAGCACCCAGGGGATTTTCAAGGCCCAATCAGTTTGTTATCCATCAGTCTCAGTCAGTCATGAGTCGATCACACCACAAAATTCAATGAACTATGGCCATCAAACGAGGCTGGCGAATGAATGACCACAGCCAGCATACACCATACAACACATCGTGCAAACGTTAACGACAGCTCCAAAATACCTCCACCCCGCGGCCATTACGCAAACTTTCAATGTTCTAACACTTTACTTCATCACACATCCGTCAATTGGCAATGAATTTCAATTGCAATTGACGCCTTAGACCGCAAAACTCCAATCACAGAACATGGTTCATACTTGGTAGAAGTGTCGGTTCTCCTTCACACAGTTTTTGGATACTGACAAGATTAATTGTCGCATATAGGGGTGGGAACTGGCTAGTATAGTAGTGGATGAAGTAAAGAAAACACAGTGCTTGTCTCAGGGACCAGTTCGCCACGATGGGAGCTAGTTGGATTTCTTTTAGAGACAACCCTAGTATTATACTAATTTCAGTAATTGTTATACTATTTTTCCATATTTATTAATTTTTTTACTGTTCAAAGGTCCCGGACTGGAAGTGGTCCACTTTAAAGCGTTAGCAGGTCTGATTTCTGAAGGACAACAAGAAAAAGTCTTGAAATCAAAGTTTACATTGTACTGGTTCAAAAAAGGAAAATTGGAAAAGGAGAGAAGTTTTAACATTCAGCTTAGCAAACTAAAGATTTTTGAAGAGTAGAGTATGATGGTGATTATGGCATTAATTCCATAATGATGTACAACATGCAGGGTGTTATAAATTGTTGTTATTTGTAAAAAATCAACGAGGCAAATGTATAGCTCTTAATTACAAAAATAGTTGAAACATTTTAATTAGGTACTCAAGATAAAATACCTGATTATGTATAGTTTAATTAGGTATTGAAACAAACTCAATTGTACATAATGCAACTACCTATTGAGGTAGACCATTTTTACTTTAGTTTTACACTAAAAATTAAGATAAAACCAATTAAAGGAAAGTATACCATGACATGTTTAATGTTATTTCCACACAGTTGTTAAATTGTGCATCAAACATCAATGCAGTGACGAAAGTTTCTTTAGGATCCTTCACCATTATAAGTGTAATGCTCCTTCTATTTTTCCTTCATTACTATCGAGGTTACTAGGGACTACACCGGATTGGTTATTTGATTTAGTTTGACTTACTTGACTTAATCTCTTTGACTTTTCCTGGAGCATATATACTCCACTGTTCCTCTCTACTTGACCCCAACAGGTTGCTTCTCTCTTGATCCCTTCCCAGTTTTTCCCTTTCTCGTTCAGCTTCAACCAATGTCCTTTTCCACAGGTTTCTAGGTCTACCCACTCTCCTGCTTCCAGCTGGGTTCTGACGCCTCCTTTGCCACATATCCAATATCCATTTCTCTGTGTGCCTTGTGCTCTACCCATCTCCATTTCCTTTTTTTTCTGAACTTGAATTTGTGACAGATGTTTCAAATTCTCCATTGACAGTAGTTTACTTAAACAATTAACTAAACTTCTTTTGGGGGGGGGGAAATTCTACCCCTAGCTACTTCGGCCTTTTGACCTATTGTATCAACCCCTCAACTCAGTCTGACAGTTCTCAATGCTCAATTTCTTCATCTGCTCAGGTCCCAGTTAAGGCCTGGCCCAGAGATTTCAACCTTTTTTGGGTCAAAGCCCGACAGTCCAGCCATAAGTGTTCAGAGGTTTCCACCTTATTTTCGCAGAACCTGCATTGGTCTTGTGACCTCCCTATGGTTCTAAGGTGTTTCCTAATAGGTCAGTGCCCAGTTAGCATCCCTACGAGTAATCTGATGTCCCCCTTTTTTAGGCTCAGTGAACTTTTCCAGTCTTTCATTGAGGAGTCTATATGTGTTTTTCAAGTCCTTAGTCCTGGGTTGATCCTCCAAGCCTCTGTCTTCCCATTTATATAGTCTCAGACTTTTGCTACTCCAGCACTAATCGGGGTACCACAGTAGAGCTCTGGCCCTGTAGCTGTTCTTCTGCACCCCTCTTGGCCAGTGCATCAGCTTTCTCATTATTCTCATGCCCCAAGCAATTCTAACTTGGTTCTGCTTTGCTAGTGTTTTAAGGGTATTTTTTTTTTATATCCCTTTACTGTTTGTGACTCTGTCACACAAGACACCACCACCTTTACTGCAGCTTGACTGTCTGAGAGGATCAGTATTTATTTTCCTCTTTCTCAGGTTCTTGTCCAGGATAGTTTTCGCACAGCACTCAATCACCAGGACCTCCGGTTGAAAAACTGTCGCTGTGCTTCCCAGGGCTAGGAAGATATTGGTTTTGTTAGCATAAACCCTCAACCCCAAACTCTCATACTTCCATCTGTATAAAATACCAGACATGCCCTGCTTGTCTTAAGACCCCCCCCCCCCCCCCCCGCCCCCCCCCGTTGCCAGTCTTTCCTTTCTACTATGGCAACTTGGTAAGGAATCACAAAATCTTACTCCTTGGTCAAGAGGTGTGGCATTGTTAGTTCCATATCCATACTCGGGAAGTCCCTTAGTATGGACAGGTGTCCAGTCCCTCTCTGCAGCTTTAACTCGCCTCTGCTACCCATTTTGAGGGCAGCAGTGACTTTACGTTTCTTGCTTTCCTGCCCTAGTGGAAGCATGTCAAGTATTGCTTCAAGTGCAGCTGTCGAGCAGGATTTCATGGTCCCACAGATCCCCGTGCACGCTAGCCTTTGCAGCTTCCTGCCAGTCACTACCTGCTCTGCTTTTGGCCACCACACTAGGGTTGTGTATGTAACCATTGGCTTTACTGTGGTCTCATAGGTCTAATATATTTGATTGGGGCTGAGCCCCCATTTCTTACCAAATGTTCTTCTACAGTTACAGTATGTTTAAATATAAATCAATATGATTTACTTGTTCTCATAGTAAACCTTAACTAATTTACTTTGTGCAATCAATTTTACTTCTTTATTTTACTTATGAAGTTGTAATGTTAACATTTAAATTAAACCAATGAATTATGAACCTACCAATGAATTAAAAAGTGTGAACATTGGAAATATCTTAGTTTTTCCTTCAAAAATAAGCTTTTGACTGGTCTCATGGCTGTCAAATCAAGCAGATAAAAAACTAAACGCACCAATGTTGGCCAAGTTTCTAGAGACCAAAGTTTCTATGCAACTGGGACACATTTCAAATGACTGTGCTCGTAATACACACAATATTTTTCTTTTTATATTTAGGATAGGATGCAAAACTGTAACTTGGAGGATTCTTATTAAAAGTGTCTTAAACCTGGGGCTAGGAAGCTTTTTTGTGTCTTGCTTAGTCTGGCAAATTTTAAATATAATCAATCATGTACTTATATCTAGTGTTGTATGTTGTATGCACTCTGGGTCATTCCTGAGACTGAACTTTTGGAGATTTTGTTTAGTAAGAAATAATGAGTACAATGCACAAGCTAGGTAATGCCATTACATTAAGTCTAAGAAAGTGATGTTGGCAAGATTCAGTTTGCTTAAAGCTTCAATTTAATGGCCAATAAGTTTTGGCAGATAAATAGTTACCCCACAAAGTAGTCCCATACAATTGGTTTTAGACTCTTTTCCTCTCATTATTGGATTCGGATATACGCAAGAGATCGGGATACATATAGTTGCAAAACTGCTTAAGTCTTGGAAACAATGAACTTTATTCAGTAGTTTTTGGACTAAAAGTAGGTATTATTATCTACTGTTTTTTTTCTTTAGTAGCTGACCTTATCAACAAAGGATCAAACTGGATTAGCTGATGCCAAACCCCGTTGCAAGGCAAGAGCAAAGCAACTAATATAAAAATACAAAAGATTTAACTTAACTACAAATCAGGCAATAATTGACACATGTTAAATGGCAAATTAGGTTTATTTCAGAATAAAGGCACTTGTCAATTGTCTCTCAGATATAAACCATTTTAACTTAAATAAACATCCATACAGAAAATCAAGTTTACAAAACAAAAAATTACTTTCATTGTAGAGTATTCAACACTCAATACAAAATATGTCTTCAGTCTTCCATTATAAATCAACTGGATACAAAATACAGTAGTGTGAACTGAGTGTACCTTAGATAATCACAAACTCTGAAAATATCGAAAATAGGATAGTAAAATAATAATATGTAATAACAATAGTATAGTATAGTAATAAAAATAATAATACCCAGGTACCCACTGATGTAAAAAATGTATCTATTACATACTGTTAGTGCTACAATAGATTATTTTAAACTGGTTACAGTATCAAACTTTTTTTAAGTTCTTTGCTTACACATAGTTTGTAAATCTTATTTCACTTTCCAGTTTCAAATCTTTAATCTTTTCTTTGGGTGACATTTCAAATTTATAGCAAACTCCAGATTAGTATTGGTGATTAAAAACCAATGTGACTTTTGTTTGCTAAGCAAAATTAACCTTTTACTTTCTCCCCCTGTACATAGTATATGGAGAAAGTGTTTTTTCTGTCAACATTTTCAAGTTGGAGTTTTGGTAAGAAGTATATGTCCTCCTGAACACAAAAAAGTTGTTTTCAATGCTTGTGTGTGTAGATGAGTAGCTACAGACCACACCTGTGGTCGGATTTTGATGATGGTGATAATCGATGGTTTTCCAGGCATTATTCCATTTTTAAATTTTGATTTTTATTGGTGATTTTCCCATTAAACAACAGAAAATTCAGATTTTCTCTATAACGCCTCAAACAATTTTGATAAAAATTTCAGTTTGCAATGGCCACTAAAAACAGTGCAAACTCCATTACTGTAAAGATTAACAGTTAAAAATTTATTGTATATTTTATTTTTCCCATAAAATATCATAGTTACTTCCACCGCTTACCCGTTATAAGGGTTGTTGACAGGCTAAAAAAGGGGAGAAAGTATGTGTTGTAGGGATGGACTGGTCTCGAAAGTTCGGGAAATTTTAGAGAAATTTAAAATCTTGTTCTACGTGACGAGATTTGATTTTGACCAAAATTTGTTCAAGACGAGATTTCAAAAACAAAAAAAACACTGTTAAAAACGCCTGCAGAAATTCAATGCAATACCTGCAATACAGGAGCGTGTTGTTGTTGTGTTTCCTTTGCTTTGTATTATTATTATGTTCTTTTTGAACAACTGTCATTTTGAGCAGGATCAACCTTTTGAAGTGCGGTTTGCGGCATTGTATTCTACTAAAAAAGACCTTTTATTTGATGTGCATATTGACCTATGCTTCCATTTAAGATTTTCTTCCGACTCCTTGTGGGCCGTCCCCCTGAAGAGTTATTGGATCACTGAATACGTGTTAAAATAGAGTTTTATGCCCTGTAACTTTGTACCAAGTATTGTAGCTCAATCTGCATTATATTTTAAAAAATTAAGCCGTACCCAGACTTTTCAATCACCCTGTATATCCTAACTGATATCACCATGTTACCTATGCGTAATAGTTATTAGGTAGTCCTAAATAATATTTGTTTTATTATACTGATGTTTTTTATTGAAAGATTTCAAATATTCTTGCATATTACCGTAGACTCCCTCTTATCCGGACACCTTTAACCGGACATTGGTTTAACCGGACTACACTCGGGGTAAATGTCATCTCTTTAACCGGACAATTTTTATCAGCACATCAATTTAACCGGACTTGGTCAGCAGGTACTGAAACGACTGTTCTCGTGGGAAAGATTTGTTTATTACGTGTATAAACACAATGCTCTCCTAAATTTAAGTCAAATATTTGGGTTAAGCATGCATTAAATGGTCCGTTTTAATGAGTTTTTGGGGACATCCGTTTAACCGGAAAACCCATTATTGGACTGGCCTTGGTCCCGAGGAGTCTGGATAAGAGGGAGTCTACTGTATTATCATTTTGTATTTTACCAGTCATCTGTCATAAATCAGTAGATATTTAACAATGTTACAAAATCAGGTAAAAATGGCCAACGTGCATTTCCCGATATGTGTGAGAAGGAAAATCCGTCTCGATCTTGTCTTGAAATTTTATGAGAAATCAAATATCCCGTCTCGTCTCGAACTAAAAATCTATCTCCTCCATCCCTAACGTGTTGATACTGTGTACATGTGACAGTGGCTCAGTCAACCCAAACTTGGTTAGTCGGGGGCTCTAAACCGCATCTATACGGTTATAGGGCTGGGTAGCTGAGTGGTTATAGTGCTTGTGTTACAATCAAAAGGTTACTGGATCGATCCTGAGAAAAGCCAACTATTATATTTATATTTCCAAGTGAAACTGTTACAAGACTGTCACAATAGAAGACGGACATGTTTCCCTTGTTATATTTTTTTTTTTTCTATATTGTATGACTCCTGTAAACATTCTTTTTGCATGCTTAATGTTACAATGTAATTGGCATGTGCTGTTTTGTAGCATTGTCAAATAAAATAAAATAAAAGCCAGTGGCTTTATGATGGTTTGAAACAGGACCCAGCTGTCCCTGATCATTGGGCAAAAATAAGTGATCCTGGCTGATAAAACAGCTGATCTTAGTCAGTAACAAAGTTACACAGATCATCTTATTTTATTCTACACTCATCTTTTACTCATATTTGGGTTAAAATACACACCTAGGTGGCGTCCCCATCTCAATTGATAATGATAATAAATAAAGATAAAAATAATGTATATCAGTCTAGGTATACCATTAAGTATACCATTATGGTATATACCATAAGGTACTCAGTTTTTAAACCTTTTAAGGATGATGAGACAAATCTTTCAAGATGGTGGACAAGTCGGAGAAGTGTTGTTTCATCCAGAGGATGTTTAACTGAACTGTCTCTAACGCTTGTTCCACAGCGATGCTGGCTGGAGCCAACAATGTCTGGTTCTTCTCAGCAAACTCCTTGAGCTGAAAAACAGTGTTGTGATTATTTACTTTGAAATATCCATAAACAGACTTCATAGTTCAAAGTTGGCAGGAAAATTTACCAACTTTCGATTAATAAACAGAGTTGGATGTTAAATACAAGCCCTTAGGCTCACCTGAGGTGCGGACCCTGGAGTTGTGGTTTTAGGGGTATAGAATTAGAATACCCCTAAATGAAAATGGGGTCCAAGGGCCCTCCTCCAAGAATTTTTATAAATAGGCAAAATGAAGAATTTTAGGGGAATTAATGCAAAATATTCTGCGTTGCCTGGTCTCAAAGTATTGAATTCTTCGGTTATAACATAAAGTTTGTACTCAAAAGCACAAGAAAATTTAAGACATGTTTGACAACTTTAATATTGTTAAACTTATAGTCCTACTATAAAGAAACTGTAAAATAGAATTTAAATGTATTGGAAAATTAGATAGATAACAGGAATTACTAGTATGCCATGGGTAAAGGAGAAAAACTCAGATTTAATGCCATAATAAAGATGAGCTGTAGCAATTGTCGATTATTTTAAGTGATAGATTTTGTGTATACAATTAATAGGACAGAAATATAAAAAATAAAACGTATAAAAGTAAAAAACTAATGTTGTTTAGTGGATCTCATTTAAATTCCAACAATTGATTACAGTAACTGAATAATAGGTTATCCAAAATAGCCTTCCCCCTCATTTTTGGTTCGTTAGGGTTATATTTTGTTCAATGATACAGTATGGTCATTGAAATATTAGTCAAGCTTTTCTGTTTAACCAATAAATTACAGGGAGAGTGACTAGTGCTTTGTAACATCTAGAATTTGCAAAAAAGTGAAGGGTCTCTATTTCTAAGCAATTCATATTTTAAATAAATACAAATATTGGTTTCCTAGTATCACTTTATTGCGGACAATTCTGATAGTTAAACTTCAATTGCAGAGTTCTGAATCAAACTCCGCACTGCTAAGTTTAAGGGATAGTGTAAATAAATTAATTCATTATCAACTTTAAACCCGGTATCTTTTTTGATCGAGTTTACTTTAAAGGTTTAAAGTAGGGATGGGCCGATTCCGATTCTCGATACCTCGATACCTTCGATACCAGTGGTATCGAAGAATCGCCGATACTCGATACTTTGCTTCATTGTACTCGATACAGATTCTGAAAAGTGAGGTTAATTAATAATGCTAAACTCAACTGACATTGAAGGTTGTAAAGAGTGGCACATCATAGTTTATTTGAAATACTCTGAAGTCAGCTAATATAAATAATTCCAAGTTCATTATCTCACATTCGTAATAGTTTTATAATCCAAAATAGATTGCCATTGCATAGCTGTGTTCAGTTCATTTGACAACAGTGACAAGACAAGACAACTAGGCCTATCAGAACTCTAGTTGCCGCCATGTTGTCAGATCAAAGGCAATGTTGCCAGATGGTACAAGCATTTAATATATACATATAATACACATAAGGTGTATATAGTCAATGGTTTAACTCGCATTTTCTAACTTCAAATTGTGGCATAGCTTATAATTTTTTGTGAAAGTGTGGCATAGCTTATAACTGATTATAAGCTATGGAACAAATTCACGATTATAAGCTATGACATTATAAGATATGAGACCCCACGAACTGTTCAGCTAATTCAGGGCTTCATGGTGACTATTGTAGAAAGCCATTTAGCGATGTATTTTTATCGGTTTTTTTATGTTGTTTCTCTATGACTGAACTGAAACAGCTGTCACGAGTTTGCAAATGGCAAATTAATTGTTTAACCTATGTTTTGGTTTTTTGTTGTTTGTTTTGTTTTCTGTGCGTGCATAGTGAGTTTGAGTTGTTCAAAATGGATATGATCTCCGACTCCGTTCTAGTGATGTGACAAACTCCATGACTTTTTTATATGATTCTTTAAGTAATTTAAGTGATATTGATTATGACAATATTGAAGATGACTTTGAGTTTATAACTCAAGCAATATGGAACATTCATTGTAGGCCTAGGCCTAGATGTACGAATTATGAATTCTTATGAAAAAAAAACTCTGTGAACATTTTAGGCCTACCGGTACCTAAATTGGTGATTGTGCTCAATTAATTATTATTATCAATTAATTATTAATTAGTAAAATATGTAAAAATTCATGTCTTCTTGAAATAGCCCTATCTTATTTTTCCTTTTTGGCTAACCTAATCTATGTAACCTTAATAAATTCAATGCCGTTATCTTATTGTATTTAAAGATTAAATAAAGTTAGGCTTTATCATAAGTTCATAAGTTATATGTGTTATTAAATGAATTTTTAACAGGTATCGGTATCGAGTGCGGAATCGAGAATCGAAACCAAAGTTGTAGAATCGGAATCGGTATCGGAATCGACCAATTCAGGAATCGGCCCATCTCTAGTTTAAAGTTTTTTTTTCATCAACGCCAGTGGCATTTCACGAGAGAGTCACGAGAGAAACGTTTAGTGGATGTGCCGGGGCTTGAACCCGTCCCTCCCGCACCGAACGCTAACCACTAGGCTAGCAACACAACCAATGAAGTATTGAAGTATGAAGTATGAAGTATTGAAAGTTTTGAATTATAAGAGTATAAAATTAATTAGAGTAGACTGAACTGTATTAAAAAAAAGATGCGGTTGATTATTAAACAGATGTCCAAAGGAGATTAAGACATTATCCTCTGGGTGGTAAAAGTAGAACAGAAGAAGAGTTAACAAGTCTCACTGAACATATTTTACAAAAAGTTAAGGGTGAATTTAAAAGATAATTTTGGTCTAGCATTAACTTTTAATTTTTGTATGTAACATTTACTCCAAAAACACATCAGTGTTACAGTTTTATCATTTATCATTCACACTATACGAGATGGTGTTTTTCAAACTATCTTGAAAAATCGTCTTAGTGATCAAACTAGTTACAATAATTTTCAGTAGTTTAAGGTGTGTTTATATTCTTTTTTTTATACACATAATGCTGGTTTAAACTCTTTAAGGTAAATGAATAAGCCTTTTTGTAACATGGAAGTGGGCCTAAAGAGAATAAGAACACAATCCCGAACCTTACCTCTGTGTATCCTTCTGGGTCTGTTATTTGATCAGCAACAGCTGTGAAATAATGCTTAATGAGTTCTGATGTGGCTCCAAAACTGAAAAAATAAAATCGTTAAGTTTTAGTTGAAATTTTAAATGTTTTTGCTTCATTAGTTTTCAGTAAGTTATTTTCGGTTTAAAACACATAAAATCTACCACTGAAGTTCTTTTAACAAAAGCATCGCTATTGGTAATTTTCTTTTTATAATGTTTTTTTGTAGGTGAATTTAGGTGTATTTTGTTGCAGGTAAAACTTGAGTTTCACTAATAATTTATAATTTATGCATGAATTTTAGTTACAAACAACAATAATTTGATATTTACTCTTATATTATTTTAATGTTGTATTGTTAAGCATGTCTTGTACGTTTTCCAATAGAAAAACAGTATTCACTTGGTAATCATGAATTGTTCAAGTGTGAATTTATCATGATGTCTCACAACCATGATTTACTATCACTATTGTAATAATTATCTCCAGCCTTTAGATAAATTATGGAAAGACATCATCACCGTATTACATGATCACTTTCATGAATAATTTTGAACATCGAACACATTGCATAGCAATAGCAACTCATAAACTGAACCCAATATTTTCCCACAATTCTTGATTTCGGGTTTTGTGCTAGAAACCAATAAAACTGACAACTGACTCGTCCCTAAAGACCCTAAATGAAAATATTATTATTAATGAGATGAAAACAATTAATAGATTTACACTGATATACAATCATCACATATGTATATCATAGCTTGTCTGAGATAAGTTGAGGAGAGCTACCTCATTGAACAGGACAACGGCTGGGTCGACCCTGTGAGTTAATCCCTTGCCTCATTAAATGAAACGCTAAAACGTGGTAAAGTAATGAATTATTTAAACATGGAATTAAGAATGTAACTTAGAGCACAAGGGCCAATTATGAGTTTTGAGAGGATAGCAGGCTTACCTGAATGGGAAAGAGTCCAAACAGGCACACAAAACAGACAACTTTTCACCAACAAAACATTAGAATATTTTACTGTTACCGACAGAATTTTTCATAAAGGAATGCTTGAGTTTAAGAGAGTTTTCTTCAGGCCTAATGGTCAGGACCTGAGTGCCAGTTTAAACTTTTTTTCATTCAGGTAAGCCTAATATCCTCACAATAATTCTGAAAAATTGAATTTTTTTTCTGAAAATAATTTATTCTAAGTTATTACAATACAAAAAATTTTGCATCTGACTGACGTGATTGATTGATTAATTATCTTGTGAAAACTCAGAATAAAGTGTTCTGAGATAGCAAATTAATTACATTTTAAAATTATTCATTATATTTCCACTTTTAGTAGGTTTATTTGTTGAAAAGTGTCGTAACTACTTTACTTACAGAGTAGATCCAGCCATCGTACTCTTCTACCCCTAAGTTAGCCTGTCTCAAGATAATTTGAGACATAGAGAACCTCACATAGTTAAAGTTAAACACGTATTTCTATAACTTACTACTGTGACACTCGCTCGATGTTCCTAAAGAAGAACTTTTGGGCAACGTAGAATCCCACATCTTTGGCAGCGATTAACCTGAAGATTATAAAAGCATCTTGTTTTCTGACCCCCGATTCGCCATCCAAGGTCCACTCCAAAAACCTAAAAATTAAAAACATATAAATATGGGACTAAAAGAAACAAAAATTAAATTAAACTATATGGATTTTTTAATGCTATTGGTAAAAATAGACGTATATTTTTTGTTTTTACACCAAAACCTTACCATAAACTGTTTTTATTCTGACAAATTTTCCCGATAAGCAATCTGGAAACTGTAAAACAAATCTGTTTTGTTTTAATATATTTACACACATCGATTTTGAAATAAGCTTATGTGGAAAATTTTTTAAAATTACATACTTACATAAAGTAAGCAGAATAATGTTGAAGAAGAGGAGGAAAAAGTCAAGATGGAATTATTTTGCTGGGTTTGATAAATTGGCAATCTGGAATTCAGACAAATTCAAGCCAGACCTGGTTAGTCTCATCGTGTTTGAATCAAAGAGCTACTTGATCTGGTATTCTTTTTTTGTATATTCTGTCCTTAACATCGGTTTGCACCCTTGAATTTTAAAATATTTAAGACATTATTTTAACTTTACCTCTCAAGCAGCCATACTTCCTTGGTGTTGGTAAGAGCTTTCAATATATTATTCTTCTCAGCAACGACATTCGCATTCTTGTATTTCTCCCACAAGAAGTTCCAAACTTCCTCGCCTCCTGACTGAACTGCGTGACTGTACACAACTTGTCTGATGTCCTTAGGAATCCTAATAAGTTACAAACACTAAATTAGGAATTATATGAATCAGAAAGTTACTAGATCTGGAACATACAGGATGACCCAACTTCAGTTACTTACAGTAGAACCTTGGGCGGATCAACCATGGTCAATGGATGCCTCTAAAATTATGATGGACATAACCTCACTATCTCAGAAAAATTCAAAGAAATTTGTATAAATTGTATTGAAATTCATGGTATATTCAACTATTTCTGCTCATTATTTATATGCAATAGGCTCTCGCATTGCTTATTTTTTTAAGATCACAGTTCATTTGACAAAAATAAAATGGAAGCACAACAAAGAAATATCGATAGCTTCATGCTCAAGCTATCCGCTAGCACTGACAATCGTCTGTTCCTTACACATTCAACACCTTACATGATTTAGCAAACAAAATAAATTTCGTGACCCATTATTGTTGCGTTTAGCTAGCTGTGCCTTGCTATGTCACAAACCGTACGTGATTGGGTAATTGGTAACCATGACAACTTTAGTAGCCTGTGGATGATTAGTAACCATGGCAACATTTTAAGTGTGTGGATGAAGAGAATTCCAAGAAATAATAGAAGAACAAAGAGCCCTACTAATTGTATTTTGAAAATGCAAATAGTTGCAATTGTAATCAACTGGGCGGTTTTTGTTTTACCGATTGTATTGGTGTGTTACTCTTTCAAAAATGTCATTCGTGTTGGAATATGTAAATATAGTCATGGTTTGAATGAACAATTGCCTGATGCAGGGTGTCCACACAAAATTTTTCATTAATTTCCATGACTTTCCATGACTATCCATGACCATTTACCATTGATTTCCATGACTCACGAACTTTACACGCAAATTATTATATAACATACACACACAAATATAACTGACTGGACATGTTATTTTGCAGAAAATACTGAAATATGTAATAACAGATAACAATGGAGTACAATAGGTACAACAATGAACTAATACAAACCGAAAACTCATAAAATAATACAACTGTAATAAATTGAATTGTCGAACATTTGTGAAAAATCCTGAAAAATGCTACAACAGTCCGGGTTACAGCTGACTAGAGCATTGAATGGTCCCCTCAAATCCATCCATAATTGGAAATTTCCATGACTTTCCATGACTTCTTGCCTATTTCCCTGACTTTCAATGACCCAAATTTTTTTCCCTGACTTTCCAGAATGTGGACACCCTGTGATGTTAAGAAAGTTCATTTCGTTGAAGAGAGCATCCGAAGGGTAGCGCCGACAACTGCCTAAGGCTGCATTTACTATAACCTTTTGGGTGATTGATTATTAAGGTGTTAAAATATAACTATTTGCAGATCTCCAGGCTAAATTTTTTCATCAAGTAGATGAGTATAACAATTCCTGGTTAGAGCGTAGTGCCTAGAATTTAAACGTGGGACGTGAAAAATAGTAAAAATGAACAACTCGAGTCCTGAAACATGTACAACTTACGGGTTATGATCTGAGTCTTGTCCCTTGAACCAGCTGTTGAAGAGTTCCATAGCCAGATCACCACATTTGCCGACATTGAGAGGACACGCCCATCCAGTAATAAGGCTTATTAAACGACCTTTCTCAAAGTCAGTTGTTTCTTCCATCGGGTTTAGATTTGATACCACTGACTTCAAAAGACGCCGCATGAAGTTCTAACAAACACATCATACTTCATGAGCTAAAAGAATTGGTTTAAACAATTCTATGTATAACATAAAGATTTAAAAATTTACCTGCTCAAGAGTAAAGTATTTAGTTTTTCGGTAACTTACATGCAATAATACATTGGATTAGAACAGATGTTTCATCATGGTTTTTGAGATGTGTTCTCAACTTATTGGTCCTTGAAATTTACAAGTTTGATTTTTACTTCCCGTCTCCCAAATAGTGTGTCCATTAATCAATAACAAGCAGTCAATCATTAATCAAGACATTGCAAGGGAGAATTAAACTTTATTTTTTATTATTCGCATACAATACAGATGTTTCATAAAAAAAGTTGGTGGCCTCTTTTAGTCTTGAGCTTGCCTACCTTTATGAGCATCAGATCTGCACATGATATATTGCAAAGAAAGTGGTTCTCGTTCTTCATGATGTTCCAATCTAGAGAGCTGAAACCCTACTGGACTGAGGCTGTTTTAGGACTTAGTCCTCTTCAGCCTTAAGGAAGTGGTGATTAAGTACAGTACAAGAAGGAAATGAGGATAAACTTAAAGTGGCGACAACAGGACACAAACTCATAACACCGCTGTATTGGTTCCACGGTTAGTCACACTTCCAACTGAACCACCCATTTACCAGATAAACTGTCATACCCATTATCATATTCTAAACTAAACATTTTGTTTAAACTATGTGAGATTACCCATAAACCAAAAACGAATAAATCCTTGAAGTAATATTGTAACAACACACTACGTAATCATTCATAACCGAGAGAAGTACACAGGGTTTCAAGATTTGAAATTTACGTTTCAAGATTCAAAATTTAAATGTTGATTAAAGTTACTAGATTTAACTAAGCTTTGAATTAAACTGTTTAATAACAAAGAGGATAGCAGCTAACTTACCTTGAAGAAGCACAGGGTAGGCTATAGAACAGAAGACACACAGAAAGCACAATATTTCGTCCCTTGGGGTACTTTTTCAAGTGTAATAGAGAAAGAGGGTTTACAAAATGGTAAAAGAGTAAGAGTAAGAGATAAACGAGTTTACAATTTTTCTCTTTCACTTTCTCTACATTTGAAAAAGTCTCACAGGGGATGAAATATTGTGCTTTCTGTGAGTCTTCTGAATGTTCTATGACCTACCAGTACTTCTTCAAGGTAAGTTAGCTGCTATGTATCCTCTTTATTCTACAGTTCAAAATCCTGACCTGGTTTTGTTTCCTTAAACAAAACTGTGTACTAAGAAAATCATTTATTAAGATTGGTGGATTGATATTTTAATCAAAGAAGACCTCTGTTGAAAGGTACTTACCTTGAAATCACCATAAATGGGTGTGCGAATTAGTTTTGATTTGATTAGCTCCAGTTTCGTCAAAGCTGCGTTCCAAGGGATGAAAGCCGTTTCTCTCTCGGTGTAGGTGATGAGTGAGAAAGCGATCTTAAAGTCGAGAATCCCACAATTGGCAAAGTCCATGACATCAATGATCAGTAAGGCTCGGTTCATCACATCGATATCGTCGAACTTGGGTGAGTTAAGAGCAGCAATGAGGAGGTCCCAGTTGTGTTGGTCGTAATTTGTTTTATACAGTCCTGAAATAGTGATACTGATATTATAACTGCACATAGATCCTGTAATAATAATTAAACATAACATAGTATAATATTACACATTACGTAAATATTGATGGTTTAAGGTTTAGTTTCTAAATGAAAGTTTGATTTAATGGAATGTTTTAGGCTTTCCACCCTAATGCCTGCAACGCCTCAAACATCGGACTAGACACTGATACATACAGAGCAAAGTATTCAAACATACAACCAATAGCAAAGTGACATTCCCAACTTTATTTAACAATGAGTTTATTCCAACACCTTGCATTGTGCTGATGTTGTTTAACCACTTTGACAGAACATATAACAAAACAAAAATGTTTAACAATCCAAAATCATAACTCTAACGACAACGACAAATATAATTATTTTTATGTCAATATCATAGAGAAATTTGTTCTAACAATCTTTGTAGCATTATAAATCTTTTAGATATTTACTTAAAATATATTACCTGCTGCTCTGTTGTTGAAGATGACCCATTCATTTTTTTCAGCTTTTAAGTGAAATGAAAATTGCTTGTGACCTCTGGGAAACCATTCTGCTGGTCGATTGTCCTTGAAATTGTGCTCCTAGTACAACAAATGATCAGTTATTGGCTATATCAAAATAAAGTATGTTTATATGTAGTGAGTGTCCCATGGAAAAGACACTATTTTAATATACAAGATGCATGAAACACGTTACAAACTTGACAGGCACTAAACACATATGTAAATACAACCTGGATTCCCTTTTGGTTCCAAAGAATCAGAATAGAATGGAATACTACCAAAATAGCACATTTTTGTTAAATTTGTCTTATTTTCAAAACTATATCAAATTAATCCTTCATTTTTTTCTTTTTTTCATTAACTGTTCCTTTAGTATATCAAATTAAAGAAATTAGAAAGTAGTTAACTACTAATTAAATCAATTTTATTTTTAACCCTTCATTTAAACTGATGTCGACCAATCACTATACAGTCAAATACACATGTATTTATTATGACTGTAGAGTTTCCAGTTTGCAGCCTGTTCAATACATTTAGTATATTAATTTGAAAATAGCAACTTCTTCAAAGAAAACCCTACATATACATCATGTATATGTAGAACTTCAATAGCAAGACCCTTAATAGCAAGTCATCCTTGATAACAAGTGTCATTCTCAAATACTCTTTATGATGTTTGTGGATTAAACTCTTATTTAAATTAGACAACCAGATTTTTACGGTACAATATACAAATCTTAGATTTGTCTAGGCACTTTCTGCACTTGAATTGTTGATTTGACACTTTACTAAAAGTCAGAAAAAAATCTAGCAAAAATCAAACCCAACATATGGTTTAGACATAGCAGCTTCAATAAATATGTATAAGTTGGCATGAATCAAATTAATTTAAAAACTATATTACTATTACTTAATATACTGAAACAAGTACCTTTTCTGTGGAGAAACTCAAAGGAACCCACCACTTTGCCTTTTGGTCGAAGTCGATATCAGACTTGTTTGCGTAGTATTGAGTCTGCAAAAATAAATATAAAGGTTTATACACTAAAGTTGATTACTATAATATTTACTTAACACAATCAGTCATAGACTAATGTTCTATATTAAATTTATTATGATCATTTAAAAAGTGAACAATTTATCATTTGGTGTTCTCATTCAATTATTGTCAATATTCTCAACAAAATTATTAATTAAGTCATATGAATAATAAGGAAGACTTACCAATTGGCTAGTAAGTATTTTTTTGTTAAGAAATTTTATAGTAAAAGAACACAGAGAACATAAGTCTGATGTTTCGTCCTGATGTACTCTCTGTATTATTCTATTGCTTTTAGCCATAGAATGGCAGTGTTTCATATTATGATTATTCAACATTGGTTATACTATTTTAAGTTCATACCTACCCATCCAGTGTTTAAATTGTCAACAGTTAACATACAAAATAGTTTATACTACAGTTGAACGAGTCCCTAAATTTCGGAAAAAAGTATATTTCTAAACTTCAGTTGGGATTACATTTAATTTGGAATTTTCTCAGGAACTTTTTCAACTGTCAGCAATTTTGACATTATCAGGAGTGATCATGTCTTTAGGATCGTGGGAAAAGTCAAAGATTTTGTCATAGCTGATGTTGTCTCCACGATCGCGGGCAATAATAACGATGGCGCCACAATGATGGATTACAGTCATGATGACATATAAGTGTGCAGTAAAGACTGAACTTTGATTTTAACTTAAGATTGAACTGGGTAGCACTGTAAACTCTAATTGTGTCATTATGGCCGTTTGCAAGAATTGGTACTCACGATTTTTTTAAAGCAATCAAGTTTCCTTTGCTACACAGAAAGAAAAATCCCATCCCATGACAAATCGGAAAGGATACAAAAATCGTATTCTTACATGTCCTGAACTAAAGTAGCCTTACAATCGTTGACTTTTCTTTTGGAAACTGAAGTAGACATCCCATCTCCATGGACCAGCTGTTGCATAATCTTTATTGAAAAATAACATGGTCCTGTGAGCCAGTCATAGGTTGTGCTAGTGTCCAAAATTCTATTTTCTACCTTATATTTTGTTACTGAGATAGTTCACGTGACATAAAAGTAGCTTACAATAAATCCTACTATCAGTTTAACTTTGTTAACACGTTCGCTGCGGTCGTGCAATGGCCAGCCATGGCAGGTGGCAGGAGCAGCCAATGCGCTGTGTAGATGTGTGTGCAAAAATGTTTAAATTTAGTTTCATCCATTGGGTGAGGCATATTATAACATGTACTGTGTTTTACTCGTTGTAGACGTAATTTTACAAGAACCCAACCAATAGCAGCACTAAAAAGCAGTCTTATGATTGCCAAATGGAGAGGAAAAGTAGGGACAAAAACCCAGATACACCATAAAAAAATATTGCAAAAAGGCGTCAAGCACAATTATGAGGTTTGGTTCCTTTCACAATGCTTTTTACTGCAGTAATTATTATCATTATTCCATACATTTCACTAAATTTAAGCCCCACACTACACTGAATTTGGAACCCCCCCTCCATCAATAAAATAGTTGTATCTTAAAACAAACTATACTGGATTGAAGTATAAAACTGGAGCAATAAGCGCCAATCAGAAACAATGTTCAGCGTGCGAGACAAAGCTCACATTGAAGTAAGATTGTTGTTATGCAAGGAGGACAACATTTCCTGCCCCGCACCAGTGGTGCCGGTATGGCAGGACGAGAATTCCTGCCCCTCGCACTCAACGTGTTAAAAAGTCTACATACTCAACGGTAATTTACATCAGCGCAATCTGTTGGCAGCTTACTTCAATTACGTCCGTTTTGACTAAACAAGCGACAACTTTAACATGGGGATGAAATGTCTAGTTGTATCAATGGTCAAATAATAATCTCGTTTAACCCTAAACCATACTTTTCCAGATTATAAATATTCAACAGTAAACAACAAATTATAAGGTGACCCCCATACCTGAGTGATGGTGACGTTCTGTTGTTCATACTGTCGTTGTACAGTTATGACAGGATAGCCAGTTTGTAATGTCCACGTATCCATGATTTTCTTCACTGTCAGGTCTTTGGGCAAAACTGAGAATCTAAATAAAAACAAATATCAGTCTAATACCAAGAATGCGTTGAACAAAGTAAAAGAATTTTGAATCTGAGCGTCCAAACAATTTAAGTCTAAGTTCTATGCAAAGTTCAAGCCTCAGGAATTAAATTTTGTGACAAATGTATAAACCTCACTCCTCGTAACAGATTTACAGTGTTTACAGGACAATAGCATATTCGGAAGTCTCTCAAGTTTTTGGTTAAGAAAATTTTTTTTAACTGGGAGCTAAGAAAAGAGGATTAGCACAAAAGTTCCCTTTTGTTAGTCTTATGGCAAGATTTACATGGATGTCAATCCATTTATTTCATCCAACAAGTTTTTGGTGGACAGAAATGCATTCAATAAGG
The DNA here is from genome assembly GCF_028750875.1 of Macrosteles quadrilineatus. Lineage (NCBI taxonomy): Eukaryota > Metazoa > Arthropoda > Insecta > Hemiptera > Cicadellidae > Macrosteles > Macrosteles quadrilineatus. The sequence continues at coordinate 7,855,779 of NW_026542600.1, read as the reverse complement.
ATCATACCTGCAATTCACAAAGATCCCACATTCCATTTATCTTATAAAATCTCACTTGACCTGCACTGTTTGTTTGTTTAAGGTGAGCCTCTTAAGGTGCCTGAGCTCTGTGACAGACAGGCAAACTAAAGAATTAAACACCAGATTGGATTTGAACCTTCTTTGGTGTTGTTTCCAGGACACAACAGCTGCTTGGCCATCGATTAGACCAAACAACCAGTAAACCCAACAATCTATCGTAGTAGTTCGAAGCTTGCCACCCAGAATGCAGCAAATTTTGGGTTAGGCTTTCAGCCCAGACTGTTTAAGGGTGCGCTCTACCTCAGCTCGGAAATCTCAGCTCGGGCTTCAGTAGCTATGTTGCACCATTGGACAGCGCCGCGAGAAGCGCTTGCAGTGGTTTCCAAGATTCGTGTTTTCGAATTAACCTATAATGATAGCTACGGCTTATAGTAGTGCAAAGACCAATTTATAGTTCTGCGTTTTTTCGAATGTTCAAATATTGTTTTTTTAATAAGTTAGGGCTAGTTGAAAAGACCTTTTTCCTTGGCCTGCAACTCAAGTTTATAAGGCGTGTATTAAAAATAATTGAAATATAGAAACATCTATAGAAATTTTCATCCTCTTTAATATGAGACCCTAACTTTGATTCTACCTTCAATGTAGCAGGTGAAAACAGATATCTTGCAAACCCTTGCATTCGGTGGCGCGACAGGGGTAAAGCGCGCCCTTAACACCTTAATTCAGACTACATATGCAGGGTCACGGCATCGGTAATTGGTGAGATTCGAAGCCAAGACCCCAAGGACATTCATTCCTCAAAAGATTTGTTATGTTACTTTTGACATCTCATACTGTCTTTGAGCTTCCTTTTTTAGCCTTTGAGGCTTAAAAGGTTCAACAGTTATTTAATTTGATTACAAAATTTTATAAATAAATAGTTTAGTTGCACCACGAGTATAGCTAATTTTCTAAGAGACTGTAAATCTATCTAAAAAGGGGGGAGAGGAAAGCACAAGGGGGAGAAGCGGGGACTTATGGGAAAATACACCTCTTAACATGGTCTAACAGCATACAAAATTCCAGCTTTCCCAGAATTACTTCCAACATCTGCCTTATTTATATCTTCATTGACTGGGCTAGATGTAAAATAATACCAACCTGTGAGCTTGTTCTGTTAGTGACTCCCACAAATCATCTTTTTCGGCATTTGAAAACTGATATTTCAGCAGATATGCGCTTATTCCAGCCCGGAAAACTTCCTCTCCTAAGAAGAGACTTATCATGCGCAGAAGAAATGATCCTAGAAGAAACAAATGAGCTGTTACAAAGGAAACCTATTAAGAATTGTATACCTAAATAGAAGAAAAGAAACATAATAAGATTGATAAATGCAATTTATTTTAGGTAATATTTGTTTTAACTAAGACTGAGCATTTTACATCTCTATTTGAACTTTTGAAAATCCTACATTCCAGTATTTCGGTGTGAAAAATATATTTTAACCACATTATAATATTGCCTAAGTTAAAGAGCACTAATTTACACTGCCATACATTTTTATGATACCATTCTGAAATTTGGCATTTTTTAAACTATGAATATACTTGTAAATAAAAAACAAGCAATCTAAAGCTATTTATTTTCCCTCTATAGGTATAACTTGGGTGACAATGCACTGTATTTAGCCAAATTTGTACATATAGGCCTATATATGTGACAGTTAGAATAAATTGTGTTTTTTTTCTTTCTTCTTCTTGTAGGCCTACCCCAAAAAGCAGTTTTAGAACACTAGCCATCCTAAAAACATACTCACAAAAAAATCCTTAACTATTTACTTTTTTCACCTGCGTTTTTACTATCACACTTATTATACTACTATACTGACTATATACCAAAGTCAAAATCCAATTAATGAATTTAAAATACCAATTTAAAAAGCTTAAAGTTAATAAATAAGTCAAATAAACTTGAGCACCTTGATAAAGTCAAAACGACAGTTAGCTCCATAAAAATAAACATGATGTTTCCAGTAATGTTATTATGAATATCATGAATATCATTCACAAGACCTGTACAGCACAGTGAACTGGAATTTAGTAAAGCCAGGAGGAATTGGTTTAGAAACATAAATTAGGCCCTAATAGCTTACATGTTAAGGAAACTTACCTTTGTCATATGATATTGCGTCAAAAATATTACTGATTTCTTTCGGATGATTTATCACTACCGACACTGGATGAGAAGTTTTCAAAGAGTCTAGGTGAAAGACTCTGAGCAAATCTGAAAGCGCCTCGGCGTCCAATGAATTCCACTCAGGGAATATCTGGAAGATAGTTTTATCATAGAATGTAGAATGAATTATAATTACCTATCTTTAAGAAAAACACAATGCTACATATTTGAACCTGAATACAAGTGAAGTAGGACCTATGACTGTTAAATGGAGATGAGATGGAAAGTGACGAAGACCAGCTGTTTCTTTAGTCGCGACTATTTATTAAAAAGTCCAATGATCATGACTGGTGGTTCCAGTCTCAAACCACCCAAAAGCTACTGACTTTTCTCATGATCGAACTTGTGTATTAAAAACATTGTCTTTTCTTGGATTTTTTAGACAGATTTAGAGAATAACTGGGTGGTAAATGCCGCTTATGAATAAAAAGGCTTTTGGCTATTTTTTTAAAATTACAATAACTTAGGTTTAAGACCATAAGAGCTTCAGGCTTTCAAAAAATTCAAAACTGGAACCAGCTGTCCTTTATCATTGGCATGTTGTTAAATGGACCTAACTAAAATTTTGCTGGTCATTAAATTACCGGTAATATAGTTATAAGAAATCTATGTGTCAACATACAAAGCATACACTGAGACATTGTCTTGCCATATAAATTGTTTGAATCAAGATATAAGGTATACTCTTTACCAGTTTGAGTAAACTGTGGAAAACTTCAGTTTTTATAACTGAACCAAGATTTATGACTACCAGCACAACTGTGCATTATTCATATTGTAGTTTTTGTAGATAAAAATTTAAATTATATTTTCTCAACCTCAATATTTATTTTTTAAGTACTTGAACGTCAAGCTATCCAAATCCGAAACTTTGCCTTTAATTATCCAAATCCGATCTGAACTGAAGTTTCACTATCCACACACCTCTAGTGTCAACATTTTTCTCTTGGTTAATAAAGTGTTGATTTGCTCACTTGTTGTATAACTAACTATTTTTAAACTCTAAAGACAGCTTTGTACACTTACATAGTCAACGGCCAACCCTGCCATGTAGGTGGCGAACCCTTCCTTGAGCCAGAGGTCCGTCCACCATCGCATTGTCACCAGATTGCCGAACCACATGTGGGCTATCTCATGGGCAATGATCGAGGCTATGTACAGCCTCATAATACTTGATGCAGTCTTTTCATCCAGCAATAGGGAAGACTCCCTACAATAAAATCACATAGTGCAATAATTATTTTCAAAAGAGTTTTGTTGCCTCCGGTTAACTGTTTAATTCTTTTAAATGGATTAAATACCTGCATAAAGTAATCCTCGGTTGCTGTAGTGGCAACTAGTTAAGGAAATTTTGCAATTCCTTTCCAAACTATTTTGTACAACTTAAAAATATTATTATAATAAAGCGTTGTTGTACGCCCAATTTTTATTAAGAAAATTCTGACAAAATGTAAATTTAAATGTTTAGGTTATTCTTATGGAGAGAAAATAGAATGTGCTTTACTTGTTTAGGGATATATTTTTTATCCCACTTTATTACCTTCCCTGTAGCAACACACCTAAGTACTCATTGACATTTTTTTAAAATTCAAATCAAGAATAAATCTGAAAGTTTAAAGGGAAAATTTGAGTGAAAATCCAACCAGGTATTTTATAGTTGATTCAAAACCGCCAAAATCAAACCAAAAGTTTTTAAAGGATGCATTTGCTTCCAGACATAAAGTAATGATATTTATATCTTTACCAGTAATCTGTCCCTATCACAATAAACCCAAAGTATTAATTAGTTAATCACGGCTTGAATCCGAGTAAATTACAAACCTGAAGGTTATCATTCCCCAGTTCTCCATTGCTCCTATCTTGAAGTCTGGTATTGCCAAAAGATCTTGCTTTGGAAGAGAATACTCCTTCCCAAAAAATATTTCATAAAACTTAAGAAATTTTGGACCGACCAAAGCTGGAAAAGCACTTTGATCAATCGCATCTTTCCGGGCCCAGACTCTGAACGTGGTGTCCTTTGGATTTTGAACAACTTCGTTTACTTCAAATTCACTGTAAAAAAAAACACTCTTATTCTTAATGCTCATATGATAAAAAATAACACAAAACTTAGAAGTTTTATGTAATAATTTTTTTTTTTACTTTGTGGTTGCTATTAACGGGAAATTTAGAAACCAAATGCATTAAAAAGGGTAGCAATCGGACTATAAACAAAAGATCTTACATTGTGAATTGATTGTGTAAAATCTAAATCCAAAACTTTTCAGAAATTATTTTCTAATTTTAATTTGTTATAGAAAAGATTGGAAAGAATGCCTAATCCAAAATGTCACCTCGTTTTTTTTTTTTTTTTTCATAATACAATATTTCTACAGTTTATTTATGTCACAACTACAAAGTAATGCTTATGAAAAAACAGACGGGTTTTTGTGAGAAACTATCAAGGAAAGTACTTACCTAACCATGAATGCAACGAGGTAAGTGGACATGAGTGGAGTAGTCTCAAACTCGCTCCAAACAAAATTTGTGATTTTTTCATCTCTGAAGTTTTCTCTGTGGACAAGTTGTTTTATTTATTAGTTTAATCAGTTTTAGAAGGATGTGTTGGTTTGCTATTCTATTTGTTAGTATATTTGACATTGGTGAGAGAGAATCTCGATGAATTTTCAAGTATATCCACAAAGATTTGAGCTGCCCTTTGGACAGCTTTCCCTCAAAAACGTTAGTGTTCTGTTTTACAAAATGTCATTGGAGTAAAAAATGCTATTCGAAGTATGTGACTAGTTAATATTAATTTTATTAATAATACCCTGTTTATGTGTTCATTAAGGTTTCCACTTTCCAGTACAGGATGGTAACTTTATAAGCCAAGACACTGATCAAAATAATTTTATTTTATTTTTAACGGCAACATGTATAAGTACGAAATATTTCAGCCTGAGGTTACCAAATTTTACTAAACTACAGAGTAAAAAACTGAACAAAAAGTTAGAATCGCCAGTTAATGCTGCTAACTGAAAATTAGCATATCAATGAAACGTACTAGGGATAAATGTAATGAAATGAAATGTACTAAAATTTGTGATTTTTCCAATGCTATTTTACACACAATTTGTTTTTCGGTTTTCATGTTTATTTAGAAGAGTTAATTTTGTTTTTTATTCTTTAAAATATGCTGAAATTTCAGAATCAACTTTAAAATATGTTTTTCGTTGATTTTATTGAAATGCATGAAACTTCTTTGTACCAGTAGCTAGAGGAGAGGCGTGGAAAAAGGCTATGTGAAACGGTAAACCAACTTCAGGGCCTATGCAGTGTATAGGTATTGCCAGTCTATGTTACTCGTTGATTGCTGGTGCGCACACTCACTTACCAAAAGTGGATCATCATGTAAACACGGTTGTGAGCAAGACTTTGTGTGTGAGGGTTAAACAACCCTTCACCTAAACACTTATCACTAAAATATAAATAATTAAGAAAATACACATTTACTTACAAAGGATTTGTTGATTTCAGCGGCATGTTACTAAGTGCCTTGAGGTCCTGATGATGCCCCAATCTAATGTGGAAGGTTGCTTTCAGTAAAGGTTCGTCAAAACAAGGAAATGCTCTCCTGGCATCACTGGGCTCAAAATGGGTGACCGCAAGATACCTACAACATTGAATTATTAACAGAAACGATAAAAAGAAGCCCTTTTAATGCCATCATTACAGCAGTAGCCAGTTTTTATTTATTTGAGCGGTAATGTCATACTTGCACTCTTAATACACAAATAGCTATTCTATATTAGAGAGCAACACAAGTTGGTGTTACTGGATTTCAAACATTGTGAACTGATACTATAAACAGCACACAGCAACAATAACAATGCTAATGGCGGCGCTTGAAGAGCAAGGCATGCCGGGAGTCGGCACGCATGCGTGTTTTGTCTTTGGCACTCACTTCAAATAGATTCAGCAAATCGGACCTTACTTTTGGAATAACTCTCGTATATAAAATGTAATCTAGGTTATGTTTACTTTTTAAGGCTATGTTATTTGCTCACTGCATGCTAGTGTTTATATCGACACCAAGGCTTTGGCCACACGGGCGTTTTTTCACGCGGTAAAATGTAGCTTATTTTCACGCTGCTTGAATTCCCGCTGTTGTATGCCACACGTGCGTTTTTATCACGCGAAAAAATTTAGCTTATTTTCACGCAGGTTGCGGCAGGAGCGGTAAAAAGCCGTGGGAACCCGCAGTTGATTGACTAATTCACAAAGTTATGTTGTAAATCTTCCTCATGGCCGGAATAGTAACCTTGTTTCTGACTAGTGAACAAGAAATATGAATGGTATATTGATTTCGGTACGAAAACAATACTAAAATTATTTTATTTTGTTAACCTTTCATTTAATTATTTACATTTAGTATAAAAAATAAATTATATATCTTATATTATATATTATCTTATTTTCACGCAGGTTGCGGCAGGAGCGGTAAAAAGCCGTGAACAAGAAATATGAATGGTATATTAATTTCGATACGAAAACAACACAAAAATTATTTTATTTTGACATTTAGTATAAAAAATAAAATATATAATATAAATATTTTTATGACAAGATTTTCATTAGATCTTTGAATATTCTACTACATAAATGCCTCTTTACATTTTTAGTACAACTAAATGCCTTTCCTTTTAGTAACAAATTATTAAGTGGCTCAGTAAGGTCGACCTATGTTTAAGATCCTAATGTATAATTGGCTAGACCCAAAAATATTTTACGATATCCTGGAAAAAATTTTATACATTTAACTTTATTTTAACTTGCTAGAACGACTTGATCAAAGCTGCGTGTTGCTCCCGCCCGTGTGGCCAGGGACAGAGCGTGAAAACAAGCTTCAAAAATGCACCCCAGTCCATTCTTCTGCGGGCCCGCGGCGGGTGATTTTGCAGACGCGCCTTATCTGCGAGAAAACAGACTCCGTGTGGCATACCTCATTACATTTAATGCTGCCCATATTTCTCGCGTTTTTTCACGCTGCGTTCTTGCGTGAAAAAACACCCGTGTGGCCGTAGCCCAACTGTGAAATCAGCTGATTTAGCGAGTGAGAATGAATAAACCAGAAATAAGATATTTTGTGTACTATTTACAGGTGTGGCAATGTGATAATTTCCACAGTTGTGGGAGAATTAATTTTACATTTAGTTATGAACAGAATGAAATAGGCTTAGATAGTTCAGCACATCCCGGTATCAAACCAGGCAGAACTTACATCATAAGGATGTTAAATCTAGGGAGAATTTAATCAATCAAACAATTTAATTAGCTGTCCCAAACCTGTGGTTAATCTAATTAGATAAACCAATCAATTAATAGTCAATGTTTTATTTTAAATAATCATAGGAGCTCGTGACATCTAAGCTGGCACTTGGCCTAGGGCGGGCAGTGTAGACGGGAGGAGGGTGGAGGTAGGGGAAAGACCGGACTGCAAACATTTCCGCTGCCTCACGGGGTTGACTCCCCTTGTATTATGTACTTGAGCGCCTTCATATGGGTCGCGAGGAGAGTTGATGCAAGCCTCATGATGGGACATAATGTTTTTGAAATAGGTACTAGTAGCGATCGACCAAGTGCCAGCTTAGATGTCACGAGCTGTACATCAATCCAACATAGTTGGATAAACGGGTGAAAATTGTCATGGTTTGTTTACAAAGAATTTAAAAACTGATACAGTAGTACATAACATACAAAACACAAGTCAACACATGATTACAAAATTATCTTTGTTCCTACTTCAAAAATTGTTAAATATTTAGGAAAAAACCTATGGTTTTTATGGTTTTTCAATTTATTTTTTTTTTTTTTTTTATGTTGTGCTATGTTTTTGTGTTGTAAATTGACAGTTTACGCTATTTAACATTTAGAGAATGTACAGATAGAGAACTTACTTCACCGAGCCAGAAGATCTGTCGACATAGCTTGAACGGTAATAACCTACAAGATCGTCTTTCAATGTAGCCTCAAAACTAAGGTCAATATAGTACTCCTTTTCCACTTCCAAGGGGCTTTCAGTTGTGATAATATAAAAGTCATTCACCGTGTCCAAGGTTGAGCTAGTTACAACCACTTGCGTTGAATCGACTCTTGACTCTGTTCTGATAGATGTTTTGCCGTTGTCTATTTCAAGATCTTGAGCGTGGATTTTGATGGTATTTTTTGGTTTAAGGCACTTTATCTGAAAGAACAAGCACAAATGAAAATATTTCTCTGATAGGATACAATTATTTTAACTAAATTTACAATTTAAACTAAAAGTTGTTAAAATATATCAACCAATTTATTTGCTTTAGGAATAAAATTGTAAACAGGAAATGATGAAATGGCAACAGGCTTTGTACTTTCGGGCATAAGCCTGATATTTATATAGGCTAAAACAAAATATGTTTTCTTTGACAGATAAAAACATGTTAATTTTGAACAGCTGAAAACTAGTGATGTGTCGGTACCTGATGGCAAATCTCTGTACCACTGGTTCTAAGGTGATATTCCGGTAATCATTTCCAAGAACCGATGTTAAAATATCGGTACGGTATTGATACTTTGGTACAAGCAGGGCACGGGCCAACTAGCTGCACGGTCTGACGATGACATGGGACAAATTGCTAGTGCAACAATTGTAGACCCTCTCTGGTGAAAAGTTACTTTTACCGCCAAAACATTGGAATAGTTATTTGTGTAACTAGTGGTGAAAGTGGCACTTTGCTGCACATGAGAGCAATGTTTACGCACGAGCCGCAGGCGAGTGTGGAATGATCTCGAGTGCAGCAAAGGCCTTTTTCACTCGTGTTACACATTATATTTTTCCTACAGTCACTATAAGGCATATAAATAATTAGTCTTTCAAACACTATGGTGCCCTAGAGAAAGTAGTACCTGCGGTCCATATCACTCCGCTATTTTTCCTCGGCAAAATGTGCTCCGCGTTTTGAGAATATAGTTCCGTATGTTTTTGTAATTTGAAGTGGTTTCCGCGCCTAAAAAAAATGCTTAAAAGGTATTTTCTTGTTTATTAAGATCGTAGGAAGGTTTTAAGATGTAACGAGTTATTTTCCCTAGGGGGGTATATTTTTGCTATTTGGCCGCGCACCGATTGTTGAGGTGAGCAAGCGGCGGCGGCGAAGCTAGCGAGCGCCCTTTGACCCGGCTTATCAGTGCCGATAAGCCTGGGATATCCTAGATCTTCAGGACAGTATAGAAAAGACATTCAAGTCGTCGATCCCGGGCAGTGAAGAGCGAGCGTTTGTCGAGTGAGACGTGGAGTGTTTTGGTGACATCGGTGTCGTGTGAGATTGGTGCTCAAGGAGTGAGTGTCGGCATTCAAGTTGGGTAGTGAGACAGTGACCCACTTGTGGTGAGTGGACGACGTTTTATTATATTTTGGTTTAAGAGAGTTAGAGTTGTAACCGTGCTGGTCAAAGCCTGACGGTAGTTAGGATTTATTTACAGGTGTCAGGAATAAAAAGTATATTCCTGACGGTTCTGGGCAGGTGCTAGAGCGCAAATAATATAATTTATTGACTGTAGTAGTTATTATTTTGCGTTGTACCAGGAGTTAGTTATATTGCTAATAACTCTGAGGCCCGACAAACCTAGGCTGCACGATTTAGCGTGCGTAGTTGGAAGCACGTGGCCAGTAGGCTAGTAGCTAATATTATTAGCCGATTAACAGAAGCCCAGCTAAGTAACATAAAGTTGGTAGTAGCAGTAGCAGTAGTAGGGTTGTTATTGTTTATTCATTTGATTATTTTGATTTAACCTGAACAGCTTGTTTGGTAGTCCAACACGTTATCTTGGTAGCTTGGATAGCGGAGTACCGGCTATCAGATAATATATTTATCTAGTGTTTGGAACGTATTTAATATTTATTTATCTGCTACTAAGTAGCTCAATATTTTAATAGTGCAATTGCCATTTAATTTTGCTTGTTTGGCTTGGTATTTATTGAGACCAGCTACTAGTGGTGTAGTCACTCTACAGTGTACTTGTATATTATTATGTGGTACGATTATTGAGTGAACTGTTTGATTCTTAGCTTGGGCATTAGAGTTGTGTTTTGGATTATAGTGGCCTAGTAGACCCCGCCTGGTGATAACACGCGTTGTGGTTTTTATTGGCAAGTCGTCGTGTAACTCACCGTGTTTTAGGCACTCTGGGCTTAACTATTGGATAGTTAGGACGAAGCCCGAGTTGCGTAGTCAGCAACGACCCCCTAGGAGTGTGGAGAATCGGCGTAGGCCTGGTAGTGATTATTGCACGTTTGTTTTGGTGACTTGTTTTTGACTTGTTCACAGTGCCCGTGTATGAGCCAGTCCTATACCGGTTCGACCCGGCTTTTGGCCTAGTGGTTTCCCTGACCTTATCGCAGACCCTGGAACTTTACCCAGCCATTGTAGGCTGAGCTATCCCCGGCAAACGGTTGCAACTGCGACTGCACTTTTAATTTTTTTTTTCCAGTGCAGAAAATTTTGTCGCAAAAAACGTTTAAAAGAAAAGTCCAGAAAGTTCAGAAATACCGAAACTATAAACACGAAATGACAGGTTAAATCGTAGTTATAATAGTCAATCAGCTGCTCATAGTATAATTATCTTTAAGTGTTGCCAACCTATTTCCAAGCGTACACAAATTACGTGCATAATGGAACCACGCTGTTTTGTGTTGTTTCGTTGGAATCCTGATGTGCGGCAAAGTATAAACCGTACGGCAAAGTATAAATATGCAGCAATTAGCAGCTTTCTGTACTATAAACAGTACAAGGAAGCCAACTTTGTCGGGTGACTGTAGGAAAAAGTAATTGCAGTAGGCTACACCAAGGAAACTGTTGCAATGACCCACATGTAAATGTTGCACAGTGACATGAAAAATACTCTGTAACCACGACAACACTGTCTTCATTCATCACAGTTGTTTCTCTAACTTGTGAAAGCGTGACAACAGAACTGATGGAATGTTTGGTAATGAATAAACACTCATCCGTAGGCTACTAGCGGTTCTTTATTAATTCGCATGGTTTTATCCAGTGGTAAAAATTCACATACAGTTACCGCCATTTTTTTTATCTACCGTGTGTATAAACATTTTATTCTTCATTCTGCACGCACTTGTTACAAATCCGTGCATGCAGACGGAATAATCGAGTGTGAATATACGCGATTCATTCAGCGCCGCACAGAGTTCACAGAGTATTGATTTTAATCATAAACAGTAGGCCTACTGGCTTTGAAAATGGGATAGGCTACCCGCACAAAAATACATACATGGTTCAGGGGCATAAAATATGAAGTCTGGCTTCATCCAATTTATGATCTAAGTATGTTACGCTAGTTAATTGCTTAGATGGACCCAATCTATTTTTTCATCTTTACATTAATGTATTGGATCAGTAATAACGTTTAATGTGTCATCCACTGGACTGGACCACATTAAAAAAATTAGTTCAGTTAGTATCCAGTAACAGGTACTGTATCAATAAAATAGGTGGCTAAGTCAGTATTACCTTAATCACAGCATTTCCCTTGAAAAGGAAGAGTGAATCAGTAGGGTGTCCTAGGAAGGTTACTATATCCAAATCGTAGTGAAGTGGAATTATGTCTTCGGGCAACCTAAACTCTGGGATAGGCTGACCTTCAGAAGTTTGTGCTAGCATAAATTCATCTTCAGGCTCTACTTCGAGGGAACTACTCATATTGAATCCAGTATAACACGAGCACCTGAAAATGTTCAAATGAATAGCAACAAGGAGTGTAGCAAGAGTACATTAAATTATATCTAGTAGTTTTTATTCACTATATTCAACAGTTATGTACTATAAGCTTAAACGATGGATGTTAATAGGCCCAGGATCCCAAATATTTAGGAAAGGGTTAGGCCTATTGCTGATTTTTCCAGGTGGAATTTTAATAATTATAGGATAGGCCTATTTTACAGATGGGAAACCGCCCAAATTTTGCATTTAGGCCTACTGAAAACTGTTAGGCAACCTCTAAAGTTTTTGCTTTCAAAACTTCGCAATGTCTCCAAAATCAACATTGGGCCAACCTGGCCTTTTGTTTTTGGATGGATTGAAATGTTCGGGAACCTCATTACCTTCCCTTTACATTAAACCTTCTTCATCTTTTACCACAAATTAGGGATTTTGTTGTCCTAGGACGCTAGGCACGAGCCTGCAATTGTTTTCTACATTGCTTCAGGATAGACTTCTAGGGGTTCACTTAGACAAAATCCATTGGTGACTTGGCGGGATTTGAACCTGGAACCTCAGGGACTTAAGTCCAGCACTCTAACCACTACACCAGGTCACTCCCCACAAATTAGGGTTATTACTGGGTATTATTACCAATCGTGTACGATTTTCACCCGCATAGCGACCGCAGGTGAACACGTATGGTATACGACTCCAGTACGAGTAATAATCGTGTCTTCTGCTGTTGGACCATGTGACCATATGGCCCTTTTCACACTACACGATTGTTTAGTCGGACACGATTGTTTAGTCTGACGGGAGCCCTCCCCGAGTTACTTATAGTCTCGAGATATATTGTTTTTACAATTAAAACTGTTTAGTTATTAAGTTGAATTAACGCTGCATACTGTATTTAATTTTGGTTATTAATTGCAGTTTTGTTTAGGCTATATAGTTCAAATTAAGGATGTTATTGACCCTGAAGTTTGAAACCATTTTCTCTTGGCATCGTTGAGTTTGGACATAGGCCTAGTTGAAAAACTTCCCTTCGTCATTTCTCAGGTAGGTATTAAATTTGTTGGATCAAATTTGTTGGATCCACCCGGTTGAGACGGTCGCATTTCTTTCTTTTTCTCCGCCGGTAAATTATCAAAGCAGCAATAATTTACTCACGATCCATATTACTTAACACTTTCCACTGAAGTGTCAATGAACGAGCTGTTCTGGTAGAGGGGGGTTACGATTTTTTAATCGCACGATTACAAATCGTATAGTGTGAAAGCAACAGACCCAAGATAATCTGCCCATACGATTAACACTCGTACGAGCGAAATTGTTAAGTGTGATAGGAGCGTTAGGTTATAATATTTATTGTTTTACTTTGTTTCAGTTCTCTTAGGTAACGTTTTAAGACCTAATTAGAACATTGATTGAAGAATAGGCCTAGCTTGTCCAGCAATTTAAGTCTTAGGCTGGTTCAGATTGTAATGTTTTTAATGATAAAACCCATTTTTTTATATCACCTTGTTTGGCTCTCAGGCAGCTAACTTATTCCATAGGGCGGGTTGAAGAAAAAAAAGGGAGTGACAGGCTACGTTACAGCCTAATTGGAGTTTGTTTGTCGGTTATTATTGTTGTGATTCCAGGCCCTAGGCATAGGAAAACGAAGTAAAAATTCACCGGCCCAACGTCACACAAATCATGATTCTTATGAAATTGTGTACAAAGTGTTTTACATATTTTTTCTCAAAAGTATAGATTATAACGAATTAATTTACTTACCAATTTAAACAATATATTCAAGATATAATTTGTTTGGTTATGCTACAGCTACACGTAAACGTAATATTATATTATGTTATTTTGTTTTTGTTACAAACAAAACAAACAACAAACACAGTGAAACAGTAAACAAAAACAAACTAAACATCAACCTAAAAAAAACTAGTCCGAGTAGTAGCACAGACTCGGTGGTAGTAGTAACCTACCTAGACTATTTGAGTATATGAAGCCATTGATTATACTGTACATACATATCAATGCTGAAACTGACTAGTTTGTATCAATGGATTCGATACCGGGCATACAATACCACGCTTCAAATAGTTTTTAGATTAATACTATTAAACTTTTTCGTGTTTGTTCCACCCAGGGTGTCTATAAACATGGGTTTAATGGGCTGTATTCGATGAGGCTACAAACCTAGCCATTAACCATTAGGAGTAAGGTAAATCACCATGAAGACATGGGGGTAATGTTATGAACAGACATTTATTTATTTATAATAGAGTTTCGGGGGACCGATCTTTGCTTGTTGGTGTATAATTTGTTTGGAGAATTTGAAATATCCAGTAATAATTAACCATTTCCAATAAAACCATTGATAACCATCCAAAATAAGAATACTAAACAAATTTAACACAATACAATACAAATCTGAACCAACACACGGAAATATAATAGAAAGCTTATTAATTAAAAATAAATATTGGGTACAGGGGATGTTTTTTCTTTCTAGGGAGAGGATGGAAAATAGTTCTACGCACAAGGTGGTAGGTGTGCATGCATCAAGGTCTTCTTGGCACGGAGAATACCCTGGACGAAATGTGACAAACAGATCAAATTGTCATCATCGAGATCACCGCGTGTCCACTGACAATGGTCCTACATTGGATTGAGCCTTCAGGCAGAGCCATTGCCAACGCGGGCAGCGAAAAATAGTGTGTTCCGCGTCGTTGAAAGTGCCCTGGCAGTACATACAATCGGGTGACACAGCTTTGTCCATCTTGAACAGGTACGACCGGAAAGATCTGATGCCTTTCAGAAATTTGGTGAGAGTAATACAACTCTCCATACCACCAATTAACCCAAGGCTCGACTTGGTGAATCCAGTCGCCTGGTACCCGTGTATTCGTGTATCTCCATGTCTCCTGTTCCCAGCACTCCTGCCAGAGCCTGGTCTTCTCCTAGCCGCTGATAAATTATTGCCTTCCTCCCTGTCGCCAAAGTTTTGCCGGGAATTTCTCCAGCAACCACCAGGATGGCAGGTTCGAACACTGTTAGGTAGGTGGATGCTACCCTGAGTGGTGCCTGACGCTGCACTCGGGTGAACCACATCCTGTATACTTACTTATTGAGTGTGTCTGTCCACACTTCCACACAATATAGGAGTGTTGACTGGGCCTCAGACATTGGCCTTTAACCGGCCAAGAGAAGAAACCCCCTTTAGCGGCCTTGTCCACCGTATGGAAGATCTGGTCCCGCCAGCTTGCTGACCACTATAACCTCAAGGCACTTGGCGGCACGAGCGGTTCGGACTTCAACGTTCCCCACCCTCAATGGCACAATATGTTTGGTCAATTCTCTCTTTGGCAGAATCACAATCTCCAGGTTTGCTGTGGACGTGTCTGCCCTCAATGCGTTAACGGTACGCATTTCTTGATTCCGTTTCAGATGGGCAAGCTCAACGCTATTAAAGCCGCAACGTCATGTTTGCTCGACCAATCAGAACTAGCCAGGTCGGGTCTAGTGGGACCTGCGACACACCATATGGAGTACACACACACATGACCTAACCCCAAAGATTCTGGTTGACCGACCATTGGGTCCTATTTTGCATTGTGTGCACTGTATTGTGCACACTTATTGTAAAACTGACCATATGCGACTGGTCGAGGTCTTGATCGGGATATACCATGTACAGCAGGGTAGGTTTCCGTGCGTAATACCGGCAATGTTGCGTACCCGTGAGAACTATCCAACTAAATGTATTTTCCGTGTGTTACATGTGCCGTGTACGATGTGTCCATTTAAATCATCGACGAAGCAATTCATTTGTGTGTTTAATTTATTTCCTGGACTGAAGTGTTTGAAAATGGCAGCCCGCCAAAAAGTAGCTCTTGAATGTTAAAATTTGGAACCTCGATGACAGTTAATAAACCAAATAAATAAATCAATACATTGCATTAAATTGCTGCAATGCACTTTAATATAATATAATGTTAACAGTCTATTGTAAGCTTGTACACACATATTTAGCATGAAACCACAGGGAAAGAATTGTCATGAGATATTATAGTTGGTTTTACATGTAAATAAAAAAAAATATAAGTAAAACTTATCTTTCTTTATTCAAAGTGATGCATAAGAATCACCTTATTTGTTTCTTAACTTAATGAAAATTCAACTATCTTCCTACCTATATAGGTATATAGCTTTATTGTTTGTAGGTTCCAAATCCCGAAATATTGTGACTATTTTGTCTTTTACTAGTCATACTATTGTCTTAAATAACAAATCTCACCATTACCATAAATGGACTTCGAACAGAGTATGTTGTTTGGTAATCTACCAACTATTATGCCAATGTCACCGAACTGTGTAAAGTTTCATAAAAAAATCTAGAATGAAACTGTAATTTTATTTTATAAACCCTAAATAGTGCAAACGAGAAGACCGATGCTTATTTCCAGAATAATCAAAGGAAGGTAGAAATAAACCAATCTTTTGTTTTATATGAGACTTTATTATTGCTCCTTCTTAGAGAAGTATGTTTTTCTGTAGAAATCAATAAATAAGACGGACATGAAGATCACTTGGGGGATGGCTACGATCAGCCAGAATTTGGGAATAGGACAGCTTGGTTGTACTAGAGCCGCCAGACAATGTAATGTTGTGATTACAAATTGTACCTGCAACAAAGACAATATGTTACAAAAATTGATGTCAATCGGCTGAAATCCTATACTAATAACATTAACATATAGGCCTATGTATTGATTGGACTTTTTTTTAAGTTCCGTTTAAATAATGGAGCTAATACTGTAAACCTGTACTTTCAGTCCAGTGACGTAATTTTGTATGTGTATGTTAAATTCTGCTTCTTAATTTAATAATTTTCGTGCTGTTAATCATATGGTAATGTAATATTTTAGTGCATTATTGATTATTTATTGGTTTCAGTT
Organism: Macrosteles quadrilineatus; assembly: GCF_028750875.1. NCBI lineage: Eukaryota > Metazoa > Arthropoda > Insecta > Hemiptera > Cicadellidae > Macrosteles > Macrosteles quadrilineatus. Next base: position 7,838,852 of record NW_026542600.1, on the reverse strand, counting down.
TTAACATGGTTAATAATTATTGGAAGTAAGGCTTCCACGGTCACAATCACTAACACTAAGTCCTTGGTCTTCTGGGAACGACCGCGTCAGAAAACTAAGAGAAACAATATTAATATAGACATCCCAGAAACAAAATAACCCTGGGCCATTTCGAGCCGCGCAGGTTTGAAGGGTACGCCACACCTACTGGCGCGAACCACGTGATCTTTTCGTTTCTGCGCAGAATGTTTTGTTCTTGGGATGTCTAGTTGCTGACGTTTTGGCTTAGTTGCAGATGGCTATCTGCAACGAAGCCGAAACGTCAGCAACTAGTGTTTCTCCTAGTTTTCCGACGTGGTCGTTCCCAGAAGACCAAGGACAAATTACCTACAAAACAAGTTAATTCTTACGTAGTAAATTATATACCACCCCAGTTTTTAATTTTTAAATATAATGCAGGTCTCTGAAAATACGTATAATGACAGCATCGTGTTTTTTACTTCCCTTCAGTGTAAACAATATTTAACCACTTTATTCATTCCAATAATAACTATCTGCGTACAAAAATATTATCTCCATTTAAACCTGTAGGCAATTTTATGGACCTCTCTGCAAACGCCACCTTAGTACTGATGTAACAACTATCACACAGTAACAAAAACTAACATAGAATTTTAGACTGCAACTGTAGTGCTTTCTGCGAGTGGCTCATTCAGCTACCTTCTTTTTGAGTAAGAAATAGGTTCCAGCTGATCCATAAATATGGGATAGTTATCCAGACAATAATAACACTGGGTAGAGTCACAGACAATAGACCATAAATTGGTTCTATCGTCTGTACTAGGGCGGGCATTAATTGTGCCAACTGACCTGGGTCAGGTTGTCGGGTATTCCTGAATTGCGCCAACTAATCCAGGGAGCCAACCGATACATTCCTTTTTAAGCCAAGTGGCGGCCCTTTTTGACTGTATAATTGATTAGGTTAAGTTATGTTAGGATAGGATAGGATAGGTTAGGATGACACGTAAACAAGGACATTCCTTCTGCCGGTAACTCACCCCTACCTGGCTTGGGCTTGGCGCAACTAAGGAACTTTTTGGGGCCATTTGATGGCTTGGCGCAATTAAGGAACTCTTTGGCACAATTAATGCACGACCTACTACTCTGTGTATTCCCTTACTTTGCCTGTGGTCTAGTAAAGCATTGGCTGATAAACAATATCTAGTTAATGTAACAGTCTCTACAAAATATTTTTGGAAATACTCAATTAACCTACCAATTGCAGCTGAGTTATATATTTCTTCCACCAAACATTTTTCTTGTTCCTTGGCCTAATTAGCATCAGTTGGTAGTAGCTGAACATGACCAAGTGTACGAAGCTGTTCACAGTGCCAAACAGTATGACATGTCCACCTGAAATTATTAGCTGTTAGATCTAGCTTGAATCAACTTACAAAATCAGGTTTTCCAAGCATAATCCTCCCATACTACGCTAAGCTCCGAACACAGGGGAGGTTAGAAGGTTGCTTTGATGAGTGCAGGATCCCTGGTTTTTCTGCCCCACCCCCACCATCACATCCTAGGCACTATATTAGCCCGGAGCCGCTTTTACACACTACTCAAGGCTAGACTTGGATGGTCACGTCATTTCCACATACATAAAATCCATTGGCTATTTGTAGGGCTTGAACCTCGGGGACTGAAGTTCTACATTCTTCCACTACACCAGCTTGCTCCTAGCTTTCATAGCTCAAAACTAATTGAAACTGATTTAACTAATTGAAAACTAATTGAAGTTACTGGAAAAGAATTGCTCATATTCAGTCTTCAGCCGTGTTGGCTAAATTTTGTCTACCACTGAACAGTTGATGCCAAAATAGTATATTTGATTACTAGGGCCGAAAGTGGCATTTTACGTTAAGCGCTCAAGTTTCATCGGCTTTGCCTCACACAGCAAAACCAAATTTCACGTGCAAGGCCAAGCCGATTGACACGAACAATCCAGTTTTTTTCCTGGTAAAAGTTCACGAGAGAAGGTAAAAGAGGTAAGAGCATGTGAAAGTTATTTTCCTGTAGAGTCTACGAGGCGAAGCCGAGGAAAATATCCATAATATATTTTAAAATGTAGAGACACTGTACCAGCAAAATATTTATTCGTCCCCCATGATCCGCAGACCATAATTATGTGGTGGTAGCGGTGAAGATACGTGACCTGACGATCATTCTTACGTAGTACCATGAACACCTGTCAACAACAACAACAAACCAATCATAAGTGTATGGACATTGTTTCTACTATTGTTGGGCTTCGAGATTTATTAAAAAATCCATTGTCTATATCAGCTGCCAATGCATAACAGGCTTTGTTCAATAAACAGCTGATGTAGCCTGTAAAATATTCCTTTACTACTATAAACAAAAGTGTGCTTAATTAATACTGTACAAGTGTAATATATTTTGTAAACTCTACCAGGGGTATGTTTCATAATAAACTACAAACTAATATAATTAGTAAATCAGCTGATTGCCCAATCAGGATAAAGGTTGAATATAGTTTTATAATGTCAAGAAACTATTCGTTAAGAAGAGGTGACATTGTTTGGATCAAAAGATTTTTTGAGTGGTTGTTGACTTACTGTATCCAGAAGATCGACGCATTTGAGGATGAAGTAGACCCATACGTACCTGACGGTCTGGAAAGTTCAACAATCTGTTAGTGTGGATTTTGTCTATGTTATCAAACAGCCAAGCATAGACAACAATAGCTTACACCATATAGACAAAAAAAATTAAATATATAGGCCTACTGTCAGCCGTGCTCCAGAACCTATGGTAATGCAGCCGGCTGCATACGGTCTATATTAACACTCAACTAGAAATCCGCTTGTTTACAAAAATATAATAGTAACATTTAAAAGTATAAATAAGTCTAACATTGTATCTTAAACTTTTACTAGGAAATTATGTTTGCGTTTACCAGGTTGGCTGTTGGTGAATCAGACGTGTCCACTGGCATACACAGCAAATTGTACTCTCCGGGAAGCCAAATATGTTTAAAGCACTAGAACAAATTGTTAATCCTTGTATTGAATAGGAGAAATATTGCAAAGGTCCTTTTTTCTAGACAATTTACCTGAAGTTTTACAAAGCTTTCATTACATACGGTGAGCAACATAGTTTGGTTTATTTGTATATGCACATTCTCACTAACGCATTTTATATTGGTATGTATATTTGAACGGACACACACAAACCTACACAAAACATATACACAATCACAAACACATAATATTATACATATTATATGAATTTCAACGGAAGGTGTTTTAGCCTCTGGGGACGTCAAAACGAGGACCAGGTCTTACTACGAGACCTAGATAAGATTTTTCTTCACTCCGTAACGAAAGTAAAAATTTTCGATAACATCTGATATCAATGAAAGTAGTCGTTTCCCAAGCTCTAATTTAGGACGAGGGAAAATTAATCAGCTGATTTTCCCTCACTCTAAATTTACTTTCTCTCGCTCTCGATTAGTTCTCTCGCTCTACATGTACTCACTCACAGCCACCGTATTAGAGGTGGCTGTGACTCACTACGTGCTAGTATTTTTTTACGATTTATTTTAATGATTTAAATCAGCTGTATGTATTGTTAAAAGTTGTTTTATTCTTTTATTTTGATGTTTAAAAAACAATATTGAGTAATATACGTAGGTTTCCTTTAAACTATTTTCTTTAATTTTTATATTTTAAAAATTAATCGAAAATATGACTAGGTTTCCTTTTAGAAGATTTTATTTTATTTTGATGTTAAAAAAAAATTATAAATAAAATAGCAGTAATATGACTGAGGTATTTTATTACCTCATAGGTTTTTGTGTATTTTTGCGTCGTGATGAAAAGTATCGTTCATAACTCGTACCGAAAGTGTTTTCCGGCACTTGCTCCTTTATTCCCATCCTCGGCTTCGCCTCGTGCGTGAAATTGGGGTTTCCTGAAAAAACTTCAGCGCGCGCCGGAAAATGCCACTTTCGGTCCTACAGTAGTAAGAAAATGAATAGTAATCCCATATGTAGTAATGAAATATACTATTCCGTGTATGAGATACGTAATCACTAAAACTAACGAAAAAGAAAATATTTTGTGATGGTATACCAATCAACAAAATAAAAACAGCAGGGCTCATATTTCCTTCATATTTTCATAATTATGGTATAATTTTAAATCCATTTATACCTATTGTCACAGAAAACATACTACTATGTAGTGTGTGCTATTGTTTATGAAAATGTAACGTTTAGTATATTGCTAGACTCACTTTAAACAAAAACCAGCCATTAACCGCAATCTGAACCCAGTTGTATATCATCATTGGGTAGTAGATATTCATCGGGGCTCTGTTTTTCATCAACTTTGGACCCCAGTCTGTCACAAAGTAGTGATAAATCACGACCAGTAGTAAAACTGGAAGTGGAGACTTGACCATTGGGAATTCCCTTGTTCTCGGGTCTGCAATTGAAATAAACATACAGCCAACGAGACGAAACTAAAATAACTACCTGACTAGCATATACAAATATCTTAAAGTATAATTTACCTGCGTAGCAGAGAAGATGAATTTGTTGTACGGTATACAAATTGTTGTTCTGTTATTTTTGCATTTAGTAGGCCTACCTACGGGAATAGTTTCATTCCCGAAAAAGGAAAAAGGAAGTTCATTTTCCACATATTCACATACATACGCATGTATGTATGTTTATACATTTTTATAAAAAATACGACTGTATTTAAAGTAGTCGTTTGATTTCAGTTCTTAGAATTGAAAATTTTCCCATAACAGCATTGTTTACTTTCATAAGAGCATATTTACTCATAACAACACAGGTAACTGACCAATGAGGTTCAAGGATCGAGAGAGTAAAATTGTCATGATTCGAACTTCAACTAATCAGCTGTTCAGGCCAATTTAATTGTTGAGTGGTGCAATTAATGCACCACCAGCAGTGTTTTTTAATGGTTGGTACAATGTTACGTTGTATCACTGTCAATGGCAATGAGATGTTATAAACGAAAACATAACCTATCTTAGAAGTTATAAGTAGTGATTTTTAGTAATAAAAACACTGTCATAGGTAAAGTAGTGTGCGCAACTAGTGTAAATAGTATTAACGACACGAGCCGTAAGTTGCGTAAACTTACTATTTGGCCCCTTGGGACATCAAAAAGTAAACGATTCCTGGGTTTTTCCGTGCCGCCTTAAGTAAATAGCTCCTTCCTTACAGCGAAATTTGCCAACAGAATTCACAATGAATGTATCGAGGAGTGCGTATCATTATCAAATATCCATCTCCATATACTATCAGATTAATTTTGGAAATATTTTCATACAAACCCCTAGAGCTATGATTCAGTGACCACCTATTCAAACGATTAAATCATTTTTGCTAAAAAAACTAAACTATTTATTTTCTAGATTGAACATAATTGGTTTACCTGATAAGTCCACCATTAAAAGTTCATAGCCAGCCTGTATGTTTCTGAAGATATCAGCCATTTTCTAGCAAAAACACCATTATTTGAGTTAATTTGAAAATACAAGTATTATACTGCACTAAATTGTCTATCCTATATTTCATTTATAAGTTGTCCATTCAATGGAATACTGGATCTTCATCATTGGAAAATCATTAAATTCTTTACCATTGATAAATTTAATGTAGGCTTACATTTGTTTAAATTCGTAATATACATTTTTTGTACACACACAACCATGTTTTTGTCATGGCATAGGCCTATCAACTAACATTATTACAATTCATAATAAAACAATAAGTGCATATCAGCTGATTTGCAATGAAGTAAATAAAACAAGGATACCAGATACCATCATGTTATCTTGTATTGTCGTTAAAAAGTGTCTTACGGTACTTGTAATTTAGGTTGCGTAAAGAAACACCTATATAGATTATTTTGTCAAAAATATTTACACAGTACGTACCTAATCAGATGTTTAAACAGCTTAACTATTTGGAATCCTGTACGCCGGTACCTATAAATCTTTATTTGACAACACACAAAACAAAGTAGAGATCTGAACTGCATAAAAACAATCGACCTAGGTCAAGTAAATTTCAATGTCAAATGCACTCATCTCAATTGAATGGAAGCTCCAATTAACACGTGTTTCGAACAACAAGAAAGAAAACTTACACTTCCGCATAAATTTGCAGATTTGATGCTATGACTGTACACTAATTAGTGACATAAACAGTAATACACAAACCTGCAGACAAAACGAATTACAATTTGTCTGATTGGATTTTTACTAAAATATTCCTATGAACAAGTCATATTTTTCTTTCTAATTATTTAACCATACCAGGGGACCAAGCATTGCTTTAGGTGTTGAATTTTTTTTGATAGGGTTGTAAAATAAAACATAGATTCGTAAGATTTTCATAATATTACAAATTACAGTCAAAAATATTTAATAAAACGAATAATAATAATACAGTATTTTATGACGCTCCAAGTATTGGTGCTGCTTATAGAACATTTTATAGTCAATGATTTTAGTAAAGATCTTGTTTCTCACGTCATTAAATCGCATTGTAAACAAAAATCGCAATACTGACACAGCTAAGAAAAATAAAATAATAAAATATCTTCATTTGGAACCAGCACACCAATAGAATCATTTGTAACGCTGGGCAATTATACAAGGCTACACACATATCAAGTGTATTGTAATATACATATACAGTACCTAAGGATCGTCAGTATACTTTGAGAGCAGTCTTTGGTCAATGTAATTTATCCTAATCTTCATTTGCAGTCTACAGTATTTCTAATAGTTGAAATAGTAGGTTTAATATCGTAGTTGACTTTGTATTTGTAAGCATAACCTATGATTCTTATGTAAAGCACAATTTTTTTTATATATTTATAACCAAACTACGGTACCCGTTATCTAGGCTTTTTTAAACGTTTAATAATATACTATAGTTCAATGAAAATTGTATTAATTACCACAAATAACCAATTTATAAAATTAAATATGTATAGGCCAATATTTTCATGAGAAGTTTAAAGTTACAAATATATTGACCACTTAAAGTGTTCTCTTTGGTCTGAACAACGTGAATACTGCTCACTCAAAGTAAGAAGTGAAACATGAAGAAATATCGTATAACTTTTACATACCAAATTAAGAATTTTAATAAGTTTAATCAGACAACATTATTTTCACTTAATTGTCAAATATTTTTTCAACTAAGTAACCTTTATATTAGCACTAACCAGATTATAAGCGGGGTCGGATTCGCAATGTTGTAAAACTGCCTCGAGGGGTCTGACGGTATACTGTACCATCAGCCACTGAGTAAATAACAGAACTATTTTTATTGTTTATCGGAATTGTTTAATCTTTTATAATATAATATTTACAAAGGGTCATTTCGGCAAGGGTCATAAATACTGTGACATAATACATTTCCATCTAAATTGTTTACGTTGATTACTTAAAAAAAGTGTATCGTATCACTTGAGAAAACCGCATGTTTTGATTTTCGAGGGTCCAAAACAGATATTTTTAACAAAATTCAAACAAGTTTTTAACGAAAAAGATCTACACGTTCTTTCCTGAGGGAGAAAAATAAAAAGAATAATATAACCTACTATGGGTTATATTCAATACGGATTGGATCATTCCTTTCACTTCAATTGGTACCATTTTTTTTTTAAATTAGTAAACTGTATCACAACTTTCCGTTTAACGTGTGATAGAAAACAAAACTTTTGAAGAAGCTGTGAATCTTTAACTGCATGCATAATCACTACATTGGTATCTATGAGAACATTACACAAATATTTATATTTATTGATCCTTCATCTTAAAAGAATCTTTGTTTTTAAAAGTAAACAACAATAAACCAAACGCACAATTCGTATAAGACACTTTATATAACGTGGACTTTTATTTCACTCTGTATAGTAATAACCAAGAATTGTACTAAGTAAAAATATGCATGAGTAATGAGAAATAAATAATACAAAGAGATAATTGAATAAATAATACATTAAAGTTTAAGTAACCTAGAAAATAACGGAGATGCATAATTCCGATTTCATTTACATGAGACCAAGTAAATTAAAATATTGCAATTTATAGCTTCAAGTGTAAAGATTTCCGAGTAAACTATAAATACAGTTACAAATATTTGAGGACCCTGCAAAACTCTTTTTTTTTACAAGGAAACCCGAAGAGGTCGGCAACATTGGCTTGGTAAGAAAAAGAGTCAGTTCAGCGGTTGATTATTGTTTCTCATGTCCTCATTCTGTGGTTGCTGTGCTCTAATGCAGCTGCACTCTATTAGCAATTCTGCAAACTATTCGTGATACACTAGGCAGTTCTCAAAATCGCCGCTCGGAGCAGCACATGTCTCGCTCGGATGTGATGTGCTGCAATCGCTAAGCAAACTATTTGCTAAAATAATAAAATATTCATCGGGAGGCCCTGCCACCAGTTTTTGTTCTTTTCTTTTTACTGATTTTCAGTTAAGAATTAAACCCAATTGATTTATTTATTCCACTACAGTATCATAGGAAGATTAAAAGAGCTATTTAAATATTATCATTGACTATATATACCTATATAGTCAATGATATTATACATAAGTATTTGAGCCGGATTTCTCGACCCGTTTAGCGGGATTTTCGTTTTGGTCGTGTGGGTGTGGACACACTGAGTGACAGACGGAGAAGACAGTGACAGTTAGTGAAAACTTACTATCGATAGTCACACCATCGATAGTTTTCGATAGTTTTTTAAAAACTATCGATACTATCGATAGTACTATCGATAGTCACTCAAATGGAATTTTAATGCATATAATATTGTATATATCCTGCCTGCATGAGTTTAAACAATGGTTTCTACCTAGTCGAAGATAAAGCTGTATCAGATTATTAATTTTAACAATTTATGAGTGATGCCCTGGAGCCCCCTTTATGTTTTTTTTCCAAAATATTACAACATTTGTATAAAATAACAATAAGTTTTTTTAAGGGTTACAACAATAAAAAAAGAAAAATTCTCTTATTATTTTCTTTTTATTATTCACTACAAAAATATTTTTTTACTCACATAGCATAAATAATATATATATATATATTTTATGACAATCTAAAACCATAGATCAAAGGAAAATACCGTATACCGGTGTCTACTATGTATGCTAAAACCCACGAGGCAAATGTACCCATAAGTCCGGTAGTGAATTAGCAAATGTTTGAGTAGGTAGCCTACTTGTCTACCAAGCTTTTCTACAATGAATAAAAAAAAAAATAGTCTATAATATTAACTATAGGTATGCATTAACAGACAAACAATGATATGTAAGAGTACCAGATAATGATTTCTTTACTTAATTTAACGTAAAAAAAACTATCGATAGTCTCATCGATAGTGTAATACTATCGACCCACTATCGATATTTTCAAACTATCGATACTATCGATAGTACTATCGATAGTAAGTTTTCACTAGTGACAGTGACACTAGTGACAGTGACAGTACTGACAGTACTCTCTCAATGACAGTTGACGTTGACAGTTCATTTCGATTTCATAGTGTTCAAAATTTGACTAGCCTGCCCTAGCCTTACTTCTTAAATTTAAATAAAACTTAAAACCTTTCAATTTGGACTTGGCCGAATAAATGCGCTATTAGGCATCTTGTCGGTGTGATTGTGTGTTACAGAGGTATTTGATTTTCAAACAGTCAATTCTTAACCTTACAAATTAGCTACAAGTTTAGCCTAGGCCTAGTTCAATTTGGGTAAGTACTTAGGTACGGTACAAGTGTTATCACTATATATATATATTTTTTTTTTTAATCATTGTGATTTTGTTGATTTACCTAACCAAACTTGCTGTACAAAACATCACATGGCACAGCCACAATGAGTTTGTTAACTGGGCTACCCTACTTAATATCGATATAAAATACCTTATGGATTAATAATCGATACTTTTAACACTTAGTCAATGGGTACCTATATCATTATAAATTAAACTGTTCTAATCCAACCTAACCAAACCAAACTTGCTGGTTATGAAAAATTGGATGAAGGTTTAGTAGGCCCTAACCCAATCGATATTAGGGCAGCCCTAGCCCAGTTAAGAAACTTTACAGCTCGTGACACTTAAGATGGCACTTGACCAATCGCTACTAGAGAGAGAGAGAGATCTTTATTTACAAATCGTTAAGATTGAAAATTGCGTCAAATATATTACAGAAACTTCTTTCGAGAGTGTCTTTTAGAATAATTGATCTACAGAGCTTGCCAGTCCAAGAACTCTCCAACGCCGTAGAAAGGATTGTGGTGCAGCCAATCCCGGAGTACAGTCTTCAGCTTCTCAGGACTGGAACTCTTGATTTCAGCTGGCAGATGGTTGGAAAATTTGGCTCCGATGTAAGAAGGCTTACCCTCATATCTTCTACTGTGGTGTGTAGGCAGATTAAAATTACAGGCATGCCGGGTAAAGTGCTGGTGGACATTCTCATTCCGTGGTAATCTTGATTTGCAGGCCATGGTGACAACTTCAAGTATGTAAGTATTTATTAGTGTTAATATCTTAAGGTCTACAAAAGCTTGTCTGCAACTCGCCCTCCATTCTAAGTCCGCCATAACACAAACAGCCTCTTTCTGCAGAACTAACACACGTTGCAGGTTTTTCCCGGCAGTGGCGCCCCAAAGAGCTATTCCATATTTAATGTGGCTGTCCAGTAAAGCAAAATAGGCGGTTTTTACTGCATCATATGTGCTAATGGCTTTAACGCGTCTTAAAGCATATATACTGCTGCTTAATTTCTGGCAGAGGCTGTCGATGTGCTCGTCCCATCTGAGATTGGAGTCTAATATTATTCCTAGCATTATATATTATTCCTAGCATTAATATTGAACTAGCATTTTGTTCAAAAACATCATCATGCGGGTTGTGTCAACTGTCCTCATGACCCTCCTGAAGGCACTAAGTTGTGTGAAACATGAGGAGTCAAACCTGTAAGTCAGCAGAAATGTTTTTAGTCCGGTCTTTTCCTTAATTCCACCCCCCCCCCCCCCCCCGACTACACTGCCAACACTAGGCACATTGCCTGCTAATTTGTCTTTTCTCATTACATTCCCTTTCAAACAATAGGCCTAACACTAACGATGATAAATAATAGGCTAACAATACGTTCTATATTTCCCTTCACCAGCATCCAGCATCATAGTAGCCTATAACATCTGAGATCTGAGTAGAACTACAAGCCATTTAAAAGACGTCCATTAAAATGTCCCGGGTTGTTATTACTAGCCTACCGGTACCTTCATCACTAGGCCTACCAGAACCATCAGAAATATGAGAATGAGAGAATGAGAATGAGAATTTATTTGGTCTTTTAAACATGCAGTTACATGCAATCAGACAAGTCATATAATAATCATCTGGCAACAATCAGTTAGGCTAACAGTCCCAGTTAGTAAATTGGGTTGACTTAGCTTAAATCACACCATGCACAAAAACAGGCAAATATAATAAATAAATAAATAGTTAAATATAATTATTAGGAAACTTATAGAGTATCTTAGGCCTATAGCAAACTCTTATCATTCTATATAATTTTAGCTTTGTTTAGACCTAACTTTTCTGTCTCTTTTTTGTTCAACATTTTCATTTTTTGTTTGATTTCAGGCAGAACATTGATTCTTGGAAAATCTGGGTCTAGTCTATAGGCCCTAAAAGGTCCTGAAAATCACAAAATATAAATCACACTCTATCACCACCAGTGCCATAAAGATTGATTTAGAAATACGTTTTGGGTTCATACAAGGAACTTAATATCTCAACTTAGGTTAGTAATAAAATAAGATAAAATCAACTGACTCAGTACGACCTCAATATCTCAAATCTGAAGGGAGTAAGGATAAAAAATCAAGTTTTCATGTTAAGCAAGGTTTCAATTAGAAAATTGGAGGTGTTGAATTCTGACAATAATGTTACATCACGACCTTTATAACTTGACTTTTATGCTCAAAACCTTGATAAATCTAGCTCAAACTGTTTATAGTTACTGAAGAATGACTGTGGAAGCAAAATAACACAATTTGAATTTTTCATGCATAGGCCTATAAATAGCATAAACTGAATGTTCTTCCTTGCAAAATCGGTTCTGATGTAGGAATGTTAAATATATCCAACACTGTTTTAACCACGTTTAAATTCACAGCGCTTACATCTTTTCTAATTCATTATTCAACCTTCAGCCTCATACTTCACCCGTTTTCTAAAATCGTCAATTCAAAATTCCTGGCGGTTTGACTTTTTTTTCTTTAAACTATCATCAACTGCCTTAAATCACTCTCCTTTCCGTTGTGTGTTAACGTTTCGAAACACTTACACTTAACTGAAAACATCACGTCTGACAAGTACAAAATAATCTCAATATTCCCAATAACTGGCAGCCTAACAGAATTGGCCAATGCCAGACAAACAAAAGTTGTACCTATTTTCATTTCTCGATAGGAATCAAACACAGCTTACTTGCACTGTAAGACAAAACTTCCGAGTATTTGAGGCACATGGTGCAAACTTCGACTTGTTAAGATAAACTTCAAGTCATTGAGGCTTGATATCTCGAAAATTTGAGTTCTAGAGGTGGAGTATTACTGATATAACCACTTAAAATTCAATACTGCATTGAGATTAAATATTTAAAACCTTAGACTTAGAGGTACTTTTAATATTAAGAATATTAAGATGCATGGGGAATTTGAGGGGATTTTAGGGGATTATAACAAAAGTGTGACATCATAAGGTTTGAGAAATTGAGGTCCTACTGTACAACTGAAAATGGTGAAGTAGGTTAACTTAAAAGCAATGGTTTCCAGTTTCCCAATGTATTAAAGTACTGTACTGTTGCTAACTTAAATACATTGTTTAGCTCCTGTTCTGTCTGGTTCCTGTAATAATTTTTTTGAGATTTTAAATACTTGAGGTCTTTCTTGGTGGAAGTAAGAAAATTGAAACTAACTTTTAATTACTTCCGTGTCCCTCACTGTGGATATTGAACTTTGGGAAAAGAGTTGTAATTTACAAATTTGTCTGTAAACTTAGGACTGTCGTATTTTTACAAAACAGAGGTTCCTAAATTATGGGTTCTGTGGAGAACTGGAACGTTGTAGTGAACACCAGAATACTGAAGTACCAAGCAGGTAGCAAGGGGCATGGCTGTATATTATAATATTCACTGTTTAACGTGATTGATGTATCTTTAAGCCCAAAACTAGGAATTTTGAACACTAATTGTTTGGAAAATTTTTTTCCCCAATTTTTATGTGTGGATTTCAATACCCAGTACCTTATCAGGACTTTTTAGGTGTGAATAATGCTCTAATATTGGGATGAAGGAAAATGTCTTCAATGTTTTTGTGACCTATAATTTACAATATTGCTTCAACAGGCAAAGTGCAAACCAAATCCATTTGTTTTCGACCAATCTAAATGACTTGGAGATGATAATGATGCTACTTCGAACGAGGGAGATGATTAAGGAGTAACCATCATCGTTGGAGATGAACAGGTTAGTACTGCAATTACAGAATATAGGTAGTTAGGATGGGGACTGTGACCTGTAACATCTATTTCGTCACCCAAACTAGTCTCCAGTCTTTGCCTAAAGAACCCCCTTCAGTTCTAACTCCTTAATGAAGTTAAGCAACAGGTGGGGTTCTAACTGCGGAAAATCTCCAACTGCTACCTGGTGCATATCCAAGCTCTTGGTTCTATTTTGCCCAACTGCATCACATTCAGCCAATAGATGTCTGGGTGTTTCTTCCCCTGATTGGCAGAATCAGCAGTCACTTACCTGAACGATGTTCATTTTTCTCTGATGTCCTTTAAGCCTACAATGTACAGTTAGAAAACCTGTTAACATTCTAAAACAGTTCTAATTCAGCTTTATCATAGTCTCAGACCTTCTTGCGTCGTATCCTCCAAGCAATTCCTTAGCTTGCCGACATCCTGGATGAGCAGTTCAGCCTTAAGCTCTAGTTACATTTTCTTCTTCCTTGAGCTTCTTTTTGAAGAACGAGTCTTCGAGTGCACATCCTGGTTCTGAACCTATGAGGGAGTTAGTTGCCTCTGCCCTCGCGAGCTTATATGCTTCCTCATTTCCCTGAACACCCTGATATTCAGGTACCCAAAAGAGTGATAACTTGTTTGTTCTTTCCCAACAGGTTCAGACTCTAATTCCATACCATCTTAGAGCTGATAACTGATGAGCTCAGTGCTACAATGGCAGCCTGGATATCTGACAGGATAACAATTTCCCTTTTCTTGTATCATCTACTTAGGTTGAATTGGGCACACCTTTCATCAGCCTTAACCTCAGCCTGAAAAATGCTGGGCCAAAAACTTGGTTCTTGGCCCAAATACCCCTACTTTGGTCCCCTCAATCGTCTTTGAGCCATCAGTATACCACCTGATGACATAATTCCCAAATGATTTTAGGAGTTTTCCATCCCAGCCAAGTTTATTCCCTAGCTCAACAACAAAGTTCTTTTCGAAGTTGAACTTCCTTATCATAGAATCCAGATTCAAAATCACTTCTATGGCCGCAGTTGGATAGGATCTCATAGCTCTTGTGATGATAATGCAGGCCAGCCACTGTAATCTCTCCAGGGCTTTCCTTGTTTTCACCCTGTTCCTGCCAGCCAAAGCGACACACCTATATGTGATGATTGGTCTCACCAAAAGAGTATAGGCTACATGTTTTTTAGTATGTATGGGTTATAACCCCACATATTCCCAGCATACCTTCTGCATATCATCAAGGCATTAGTGGCTTTTTTCGTCACCTTTTCTATGTGCCTGTTTCACAGTAATTTCTTGTCCAGGACTAGCCCCAGAAACTTCACTTCTGATTTCCACTCAAGTTCCTCCCCTCAAGCTTTGATGGTTCTCAGGTGGGCAAGATTTCTCTTGGGTGAATGGCACAAGTAAGATTTTGTTCGGATTAACAGACCGTAGCGGACTTGCACCATATCTTTGTGCAATTTGGCCCTCCTTGGATCAAGTCACAGAGGGTATTATCTTATCTTATCTAACAGGGGCAGGTCGAGACCTTAAAGCACTTCATCCGAAATCGAATTATTGCGCACCCCAGACGATTGCTTTCTTGTTGACCTACAAGTTAAGGCGCCCAATGAATGCCTGTAGCTTCCCAATTAGTTCATCCTCAGGAAGGTACCTCTAGCCATATTTCCAAGAGTTATCAATCTAGCGTCAGAGAGCTCGTTACAATCAAAGAGTAAGTGATCAGCTGTCTCTTCTGACCTATCACAGTACCTACAGATCGGTTCACCATCATATAAGCCCATCTGTTGTAAATGTTTCCTGAATTTCATTTTTATGGTATAGCCTCTGGATCACTGATTTTTACAATAAAAGGTTTAAATTACCTGTATCCGTCAAGTGATCCTGGTTTGTAGTTAATTGACTACAGCCGTCTCATGTTGTAAAAACACATCTTCAGGTCAAACGTATATACATTGATTTAATCCATGGAATGGTGGTCAAGGTTTAAAGTTCACATACACGTACACGAAAATATAAAAACATAAATTGGCCAACACAAAAATATGAAAAACGCGTGATAGGCATCGGACACGTACGGCGCCGCTAGAAGGTAGGTCATGACTGTCGTGTGCCGGAAGTGATAGCCCCCCACTATCAGCTGTTATCTATTGTGGTCTAAGATGCGTATGGCGGCATTGTAAACAATGTTCGACTCGAATGAGAGTTTTTCATTTAAGATGTTATCAGGCTGTTTTTTTGAAGCACGATATATTTCAAATTCTTCTAATGTGTCCATGTATTTTCCTTTGTTACATAAATGGAGAACGTTGATATTATTGTTTATATCTGTATAGTTGTGGTTGGAGTTAATCAAATGGTTGGAAAATGCCGACTTAGAGGAAATTTTATGTAGGTATTCTTTGATTTGGGTGGTAAATGATCGTGACGTCTGGCCTATGTAGAAGCTTGGGCAGTCGTTGCAAGACAATTTATAGACTCCGGTTTTATTGAACTTGTTGTCTACCCCTTCTCGTTGGTATCTTGATTTTAGCATCGAGTCAAGTCTATTTGACGTCTTGAATGCTACAACGATGTTACTTTTTGTCATCTCGCTTCTTAAGGTGTTATTAAGAACAACGCCATACTCAGCACTGACGTATTTTTTATTATTCTTAGTGCTGAGTATGGCGTTGTTCTTAATAACACCTTAAGAAGCGAGATGACAAAAAGTAACATCGTTGTAGCATTCAAGACGTTAAATAGACTTGACTCGATGCTAAAATCAAGATACCAACGAGAAGGGGTAGACAACAAGTTCAATAAAACCGGAGTCTATAAATTGTCTTGCAACGACTGCCCAAGCTTCTACATAGGCCAGACGTCACGATCATTTACCACCCAATTCAAAGAACACCTGCCTAAAATTTCCTCTTAAGTCGGCATTTTCCAACCATTTGATTAACTCCAACCACAACTATACAGATATAAACAATAATATCAACGTTCTCCATTTATGTAACAAAGGAAAATACATGGACACATTAGAAGAATTTGAAATATATCGTGCTTCAAAAAAACAGCCTGATAACATCTTAAATGAAAAACTCTCATTCGAGTCGAACGTTTTTTACAATGCCGCCATACGCATCTTAGACCACAATAGATAACAGCTGATAGTGGGGGGCTATCACTTCCGGCACACGACAGTCATGACCTACCTTCTAGCGGCGCCGTACGTGTCCGATGCCTATCACGCGTTTTTCATATTTTTGTATTGGCCAATTTATGTTTTAATGTTTTCGTGTACGTGTATGTGTCATTTTTGTGAACTTTAAACCTTGACGACCATTCCATGGATTAAATCAATGTAATATACGTTTGACCTGAAGATGTGTTTTTACAACATGAAACGGCTGTAGTCAATTAACTACAAACCAGGATCACTTGACGGATACAGGTAATTTAAACCTTTTATTGTTTCCTGAATCTTCCATGACCAGTTATCAGTTCAACAGTTAATTTAATTCTTCGTCTGTCTAGTCTCAAGAGGTCAGAGGCGACCTTTTTAGAAGGCCTAAAAAGAGTAAGCTTGCTGACCCTATGAAGGGGAACATCGACCCAGCGTTTTCGATGCTTTTCCTTGGCCCATGACGCAATCGCAGAACATGCACTGTTTCGTGAGATGCCACAGAAGGGTTGTGGGCCTATCATTGTTGTCGCAGAGGCAGTATTTGCCAATCTGTCTGCAGCTTCATTACCTTTAATGCCTGAGTGTCCTGGCACCCAGCAAAGCGTAAGGTCATTTCTCCTACCCAACTCAGACACTGAAGCAAGACAGTTCCACACGAGCCTGGAGTTGAATTCGTAAGAGTTTAATGCTTTTAAGGTCGCTTGACTATCAGTATAGATATTGATTATTTTGTCTCTGATATCTTTGTTAAGATGTTCTCAAGCACAAACCAGGATGGCAGTGACCTCCGCTTGAAAAACAGTTGGGTACACCCCCATTGGAAGACAAATACCAGTGCCTCCATTTGTCCAATGCGCACCTGCTCTAGTGCCCCCATTTTTGATCTTAGAACCATCAGTATAGCATTCTAAATCACCTGTGGGTATGGGTCCTTTTCCGCCAGACCAATCCTTCCTATCTGGTATTAGTACTTTGAAAGGCTTTCCAAAGGAGTATTTTTTGGACATGTGATCTGAAGGCAAGTCCAATTCATCATTATGTACCACCTGAACAATTTTGGAGTGCCCTTTATTGTTTCCTGAGGTTATCCATAAGTTTTTGCATCTAAGGCGTTGGGCTGTTTTACTTGCTACCACCTTGATGTAAATGTCGATAGGTAGCATATCAAGCAGACAGTCTAGAGCCGCTCCAGGACAGCTGCTTACTGCCCCAGTTATCATTATAAGAGCAAGCCTCTGAACTCCTGCTAAAGCTTTGACAGCTATAGTAGATTCCATTTTTGGCCACCACACAAGCGAACCATATGTAAGGGCGGGTCGAACAACAGATACATACAGCCAGTGCAAAAGTTTAGGCTTTAACAGAGGGTATTTTAAAATTTCCCTCTTGCAATGATGACTATATCATCTGCATGTCTGATACATCGCAAACCCTTCCTGGTTAACTTCCCAAGAAGTTAATCGACCACCAGACTCCAGAGAAGGGGGGATAATATCCCAACCTTGAGGACAATCCTTTCCAGTACTCAACTAGATAATTCTCTCTTTGATGTGTGTTTCCAGTGTTCATCTGGTCTGGACTAATCCATCTGTTTGTGGTTCCATCGACCCCTCTTTTTTTTCAGCACCTTCCTTATTGCCAAATGAGAGGTATTGTCAAATGCTCCTGCTATGTTCAAAAAGGCACCTATGGGCAAAATAAAATGATCTAAAACTCAACTAGGTGAAGTAAGGGCAAAGTCATGATGGAATTGCCTCTGGATCGTCTGAAATATGAAGTAGGCCCCTAACTAATAGAGATTCAAATTACATGGTTACTGTCAAAACGATCCAGAATGAAAAACATCTGAAAAACATGGATAACTGAGGAGCTAAAAGAGGAAAAAAACAATATTGTAGAACTTAGCCAACAGGCAAGAAGAACAAAGTCTACTGAACTTCATAAATAAGTAAAAACTAGAAACAGGCAGTTCAAAATAAATTCAGTTAACGCAAAGAAACAATTTTACCATAATAAAATTGCAAACTCCAACAACATCTCCAAAACAACTTGGGAAATCATTAACTCAGAAGTAGCAAATAAAAAAATCAAATCTGGTGAAAATATTGTAATAGAATCTGATGGTAGACTGGTCTCCAATCCAACTCATGTTGGTAACATTTTTAATGACTATTATGTAAATGTAATTGAAAATTTACTTAAGGATTTGCCTCCAGCACAGCCCGTGACTTTGACAAATAACTTGTTAAATCCACAAAAAGTGTTCCGATGCAATCCACTTAATGAGGACGAATTGGCTAAAGTAATTGATTCTTTGAAAAATAAAAACTCTTACGGATATGATGAAATACCAATAACAGTTATAAAATTTTCAAAAATCGCATTGATAAAGCCTTTATTACACCTGATAAATTCATCATTCATTTCTGGCATCTTCCCGGACAAATTGAAGATTTCTAAAACCATACCAATCTACAAAAAAGGGGATGAACTTAATATAGAAAATTATCGTCCAGTTTCTATTCTCCCTTCAATCTCAAAAGTTTTTGAAAAAGCCATGCATGGAAGACTCATGCTATTTTTAGAACAAAATAGTCTTTTAGATGACGAACAACATGGTTTTTGCAAAGATAAATCTGTCACCACAGCTCTGATCAATTTTACTGAATCAATTATAGAATCAATAGACAAAAAAGAAAGTGTTGCTGGTATTTTCATGGACCTTTCCAAAGCATTTGATAGTATATCACATGAAAGGCTGTTACAAAAATAACATTATCTTGGGATTCAAAAAAACTCCTTTGCAGTGGTTCAGGTCATATCTCACCAACAGGCAGCAATTTACAGAAATCAGTCATATAAACAACGCTATAATTTCAAAAATTCCCTCCGCAACACAAAGTATAAAGCATGGCGTCCCGCAAGGGTCTATTCTTGGACCCTTGCTTCTCATTTGTTATGTTAAGAATATGCCAAACTGTCTATGTAACAATGTAATATATAATTCTAAACTCGTACAGTATGCTGACGATTCTAATCTTATTGTATCTGCTAAATGTCAGATTGATTTGGAAGTAGCAGCTCATATAGAATTATCACAAATCCAAGAATTTTTTGTAAACAATCAATTAATGCTAAATTCACAAAAAACTAATTTTATTTCTTTCAGCACTAAGCAGAACAAAAATAAGTGTAGCCCTCATATTTTTATTGACAAAAACACAATAAATCAAATTGATTGTACAAAATTTTTAGGTATCCATATTGATGAATGTCTTAGGTGGGATCATCATGTAGGAAGCATTGTGCGTAAGGTAAATTCTGGAATCTATGCCTTGAAAAGAATGTTTTATTTAAGTGACCTAGCAACATTAAAAATAGTTGTTCATGCCCATATCCAATCACATATATCTTATGCAATAGTAGTGTATGGAGGCACTTCCCAGAAAAATTTAGATAAGATACTTGTTTTACAGAAAAAGGCAATAAGAATAATGTTAAATCTAGATTATAACGAGTCTGTAAAGCAACATTTTGTCAATTTGAAACTATTAACTGTGTTTAGTTTGTACGTACTGGAATGTATCGTACATGTAAAAAATAACCAGGAAAAATTTAAAACGCATTGTGAAACCCATCAATACAACACTAGAAACAAAAATAATATAGTTCTACCGAAACCCAACTTAGAAATGTATAAAAATAAGCCCTCATATGCCGGTGTACAGTTTTTAAAGTTAATACCAAATGAAATAAAAGATATTAAGGATAAAAAAAATTTTAGACAAAAACTTAAAGAATTTTTGATAGAAAAACCCATCTACTCAATAGATGAACTTTTTATGAATGTATACAGCTATAGATAGTTTTATTTTCTGTATTTTTTGTTTAGGTTAAGTATTTGTACATAGTAATTATAAGCTTGACACTATTTATTGTACATTTTGTACATAATATAAATAAAGATAATTTGAATTTGAATTTGAATCCTTGGTATTTTACTGCTGTTTCGTACTGCAGATAGAGCACATCATCAGGTTAGAACGTCAGCACGTGTGTAAACATTTCTCATAGTGTAATTTGTCAGAATCGTTGTACTAAACAAATAACACAGAGCATAACCAAAAAAAATAAAAATAAAATAAAATAAAATAAAAAAAACTACACAGTAAAGACTCATCCTTCGCCAGCGCTGTACCATATGTATAGTTACTCTCTGGTCAATCAGTTTTAAATGTTTGTTTCATTTGTTTTTCTGTTTACTGTACGGATCCCAACAAATCTGTCCACAGAAAATCAGTGGAAGTGCTGTATCTGTTTTTCGTGCTTAACACCTAGAAACATTATTTGAACAGCTGTAAAATATCAAGGATCGTTTTGACAGTAACCATGTAATTTGAATCTCTATTAGTTACTTTTTTACAGATTTCAGACGATCCATCACCATCCAACCACACCAGCAAATTAAGTGAATTTATCTGTCCGGGAAAGGTTACATTTTTTCTCTTGGCTTATGGTATTGATGTCTTTTTGTTTTGTTTTTTATCAAATTGCTTCTATAATATCTCATTTTCAGGCGCAAGCAGTGATGGAGGATTTACCAGCGGAGTTGATAGAAGAAATTGCGAAGTATTTATCATATGAAGATGTTTTAAACTGTTCTCATGTCAGTACCATTTGGGAAAACACTTTTAATTTGGACCGAGTGTGGAGAAGATTTTGCACCCTTAATCCTAACTATTTTCTGAAAAAAATAAGTAAGTTATCATATCCTTTGAATAATAACACCTCAATTTCAGCAGAACCTTGCCAGTTCAAAGAGTTATTTCTCAAAGAGCAGTTTGTTAAAGAAAACTTGTTTACTGAAAAATATCATGTTGAAGAAATTGATCTTTATAAACAGTACGTCGATTGTGTTAGGGAATCAGTGGATGACAGAGGTAACCATTGGTTGTTCCTTTCACTTATGGATGGAAGAATCTCCAGAAATGAACACAAAATCAAAGTCTATAAAATAAACGATAATGCAGTCTTACAATCCATATCCATTACACCTCAGGGGAAAACTACCAGAAACCTCAACACGGAACTGGAACATCACAATGAAAAACTGTTTTATATCGTCGATCATGTTGTTTTAATTCACAACTTTGCTAACCCTGAATATGAACTTAAGTACACTTCATACGTAGAGTTCTCAAAACCACCTAACTCATTTTATTCACTTAAAATGCTTTGTCCCAAGAGTCTCATTGCTGGGTTTTTATACACAAACCACCATGTCCTGCAGGAGTTAAGTCCGTCGTACAGGGTTTGGAATGAGGACGGAATTCCTATATGTGATAATTTGGAAAGTTTTCATCCTTTGAATGAAATCACAAGCACTAGTTTCCCTCTGTTGACCGCCAAACATAACAATACCAACACCATAGTGATTTATTATCAATACACAATAAATACAAAAGAATTCTTCACCTTAAAATTATTTGATAACAAAGTTCTTGAATACAGAGATTTTTCAATTAAAAGAAGGGGATTTATATACGAGTTAAGAGTCTTGAGAAATTTCATAATTGTGTTGTTTGGGGTCAAAGACCCGCATCATATATACCACAAAGGTTGCATCATTACCATAGACATGAAAAGTGGGAAGGAGATATACTCGTGTGCTTTAACCAACATGAAGATAGATATTAGAAAAATTAAAATAACACCAAGTGGCAAGTTTTTTACAGTCAATAAAAAGACACTCACAGTTTACGAGGTCACCGACTTCTGTCTGAATCTAGTTTTTACTGTAGATTTTAAAAGAGACGACGTTACGGTCAGTGCTTTAGGATGTGACTACATAGTTGTTCCGTCTGGCAATGAAGATAATGAATTTATTTTGTACCACTTGGAGACTGGTAACAGCAGCAAAATCAGGCTTCCTCTAAGACAGAATATGCCAGGGGCTCTGATTCCTGGTAAAATGTTGAATTTTTACTGTGAAGAAGGAAACCAGGTCGCTTTAAATTTTGTTGCCCACACAGATCCATCCTTCATGTATCCTCGTAGTTTGTCAAGAGAAACCAGAAACTACGTTTATATTATAAGTTTTTGGTAGTTTATGATTCAAGATTGAGTCAATCAATATCAATGTTTGTTAATAACATTGCTCTTACCTGAACAAATTCTCTTTCCTACTAAGAAAAACGTAAAATATTTTTCAAGTAAACCTGACTATAACAAAGAGATTTTGTGAATTTCTAGTTTTTATCGTTAGAAAGGATTTATAACCTTGTGCGAACTCTTAGATTTATAACAAAACTTCCAGTTTTATCTATGTATTTTATTTAAGCTATATTTGTCTAACGTGTTTAGTATGTTAGCTTGAAGATTTTATGGGAATTGACTTCAGAATAATCACCTTTTTCTTTTAAAACCGTTGAAAGGTTAAAATGCCTGGTACTGCCTTGTTTTTATTTATTTTTTAAGAGGTAGGTGGCCTCTCACCCCTTGCATTTGTCCGTCCACATATGCTATGGACCTGTGGGTGAAATGAAAGCATAGGGTGAGCTGATACAGTACAAGGGTGATAAAAAGTAGTGGCAGTGATCGAACCCGTACAATTATTTGTTGTCTGTGACAACCATGAGTCACCTACTAACCTATTATGATTCCTCCTTGAACAGACTAAGCGTTTCGATGCTGTAGATATGCCATCGTCAGGCTGCACAAAACTTTAAAATTCAAATCATTTTTGAGATGTCTGTCAAAATTTTTGGAAAACACAAAACCTTAAGAAGGGAAGAAAATCTGTAGGCCTACATCAACTTTTGTGCACTTGACAATTTCCGAGTCTCAGTGGTGTAGTCGTAAATCTTCCTCTACAAGAACACTAACCATCTTTTGGGGAAAAACATGGGTTGCCAATTAATATTGGAGTTTTGGAAAAATCTAAGTGGTAACACTGTTCAGATTTTGTACCCGCTCCACTACATCACTGCCAAGTCTCGACTTAACCGTCATGTGCACACTATGTTATGTACTTTTAGTTTTTCGTTCTCTTCTTAATGTTTTGTTTGCTTCTTGCAAACTTAGATGTGACAATCTCAACAATGGTATAATCTTTTCAAGTTTTTTTCGACCTGATGATGATGTTTCATCAACATTGAAATACGTAGTCCGTTCAAGGTGCATAGGAATCACAAGGTAGTACCAGGTATTTTAACCTTTTTACAGTTTTGTCTACGTGATTCTGGATAAAAACACAGTAAGAAGTTATCTGTTTAGCTTGTTTGTGTTAGAAAAACGTAATAATGTGATATGTATTTTTTGTCTATCTGTTTAAAATGAATGTGCCCCTATGTGAAAAAGATATTGCATTATTAGTGTTGATTTAATTTTAATATAATGGAGTTATCTATCTTTACCGACAAATAGTATTTTTATGTGACTGATTAACTAAAAGTCTGCTTATAAACTTAACATGTAAAATTACTAGATTACTTTTGGAAATTCATTAATACTGTTCTCTAGAAAACAAATATCCAACTCTTTTATAATGTTCCTAATCAAATACTCTGGATCTAACTTAGCATGTGCAAGACTAAGAGTTTTTTTTTACAGCTCTTAGGGTAAAAACACAGTGGAGCAGGGCAGGTAGCTGGTAGCCTGGCTTGTCGCTTACTCGCTTAACTGCTGGTTACCTGGAGGGTAGCTGGGACATACACACAGTGGCGCTCAGTACAGTCGCTTGTCAGCCGCCGATACTAATATTATCACTTATAATATTAGTGGTATAGGATAAACTTTTGTTTGAATCCTAGTTCATTCGCTATTTCATTCTACAGATCGTTGAGTACGTGACGTTTGTGGTGGTCCGGATGGGCTTGGTTCCATAAAGGCACACGGATAACCTCTGATATTAATTTGTCTACGTCCATTATTTTATTTAATGTAAACAAAACAACATCCAAATAAATCAACTAAACAAACTACAAACAACACTCCGTATACAAAAAATGCGCAGTGAAAGATCCTGCGTGGAACTTGCGAACTCGAGAACACGTGGCTGTCAAGTTCTGCTATTTGCGCATGCCCCAGTCGAGCCTTCCCCGCTTGAAGCTCCCAAACAATCGACTTGGCAATTCTTCTAGCTTGCCGCCTAGCTTACTGCTACCATGTCAGCTACCTGCTAGGCGCGACTGTGTGCGTACCCATAACAACACGTGCTTTAATTCTACATCGCAGTAAGCGAGTAAGCGACCAGCCAGGCTACCGGCTACCTGCCCTGCTCCACTGTGTTTTTACCCTTAGACAGTTACAACATATTCTTATAGGCATTTATGGGAATGTATTGGTGTTTTGGACACACATTCACTGTTTAAACACTCTAAATTCTATAAAAAATTACAACTGCCTTTGATTTACTTTATTCATATTCAAATAAAAAAGTAAAGTATTGGTATACTTTTAAGATTATAATACATGATACCGTTGGATATTTGTTAGTACTCGGTAGGCTAATAAATTGAGTTTCAAATTGGAACCCTAAATGTACGTATATTATGTAAAAAATGGGCCAATTGTGTGTAAACCTTTGGATAATTTAGTTCCTATTTGTACATCAATAAGAAAATTTTTTTCTGCCAAATTCTCTATCTTAAATGAGTGCAGGCCACAAACTTAATAAATATATACTTAATAAATGTATACCAAAACTCGCCGAAATGTTTTCCAAACTTTTGAGATAGCGGTGTTTTTTATATCTTGTAAATGCCATGTACGAGGCATGTTTTTTAAGTAAGTACCGGTTTTAAACTTCTCCGTTCCAGCGCTGCGAATGACATTTTGGACATTTGCGCTGTATATGTGCATCTATTGGAAATCCCTAGCCGGAAATTCGACAACAATCGGCCGTGTTTACATCCGGTATCGAGCATTCAAATGGTGCCGCCAATTGAGACTGCCGCCGACTGTGAAGTGCGCGTTGTAATTAGATTTTTATGTTCTAAAGGTGTGAAAGCCATTGAAATTTGTCAACAGCTTAGTGAGGTGTAGGGCGAGAACATTTATAAGTGACGGAATGGTACACAAGTGGGTAAAGGCATCTAAAGACGGCCCCACCAACGTTCATGATGAGCACTGGGTACTGGGGACAGTGACGCTGCCCAGTGCGTTGCTTATGATGGACGTTGGTGGGGCCGTCTTTAATGCCCTTCTGTGTTCGCTGGCCCTTACCCACTTGCGTACCATTCCGTCACTCATAAATGCTCTCGCCATACACCTCACTAATCTGTCGATAAATTTCAATGGTTTCACACCTTTAGCACTTAAAACTAATTACAGTTCGCACTTCACAGTCGGCGGCAGTCTCAATTGGCGGCACCATTTTGAATGCTCGATACCGGATGTAAACACGGCCGATTGTTGTCGAATTTCCGGCTAGGGCTTGCCAATAGATGCACATATACAGCAAAAGTGTCCAAAATGCCAATCGCAGCACTGCAACGGAGAAATTTAAAAACGGTACTTACTTAAAAAACATGCCTCGTAAATTTATATTTGTCCATCACAGTTGCAAGTAGTTAATACTTAACAAAAGAATATATAAAAACAAACTTATAAACATAAGTTACTCTTTATATTGTTGGCATCAACAGTTGTTTTAAGCAAGACAAACATAAAATATGTGCTTAGTTTTGCACCAATTATTTTGAAACACCCTGTATTTCAAGAATCTGCCAAGTGCGGAAAGAAATATTTTACTGAGTGGACAAAAAGAGGTCTAATGTAAGACTTATATAGATTTAGGCTATTTTTAGTGTTCATGTAATGTTTTATTGAAAGTCTGTTAGTTATTTTTTTTTTTATATTGTCTATTATATTGTGCACACATGTATATTAAGTTTACAACATGCTGATTAGAGTGATAAGATTTTATTGATTTAGAAATGCCTTTGTTTTGATTTAGCCTGTATGTATAGACGAAGGTAAAGAAACTAAAAAGTTTGCTATTTTTTTACATTTTATATGCTTCTAAATAGTAGGGATAGATAGTTGAATTCTTGGTTGAATGTCAACCGATATGCAAAGATGGGACTAATTAATCAAGAATACACATTATTTACTTTTTAAAAAGAAACAGCTGTATTTTTTTAAAATTTATATTATGACCTGTGTATAAAAAAATGTAGATTTATACAAAATTATAAGCACCTTCCTCATATGTAACTTTAACCTTCAATGCACTATTGTATTAAACTTTGAGAAATTAATTTTTTTCTTTACTTTCATCGTACACTCCGAAACAATATTTCAAACCTTGCCCTGATGGAAATTGCACCAAATCATCATAAGAGAGCATTTGCATCATTAATATACTAATATGATGTGGTACATGACAATATCCTGTTACATGTGTTAAATTTATAAAAACATAATTTTATGTTTTATTTAGTTTTTATATATTACAAAATTAAAAATCAAGTTTTCTGCTGAAATATTTTTTTTTTTATTTCTCATCCTAATACATAGTAAATGGAAAAGTATTTTTTTATCAAAATCTTTGGGATGAAAATATCCATGGACTCAAAAAGTGGTTTTAGAATTGATGTCCATTTGTGTGTCTATATATATGTTTGTATGTAAGTGTGTGTGTCTGTGTACAGAGATACAGACTAGCCTACACCTGTTGTACGATTTTGATGAAATTTGTTATGTTGGTACTAATCTATTGTATCTCCAAGAGTTTTTTTTTTCATTTTTTGAAATTATGATTTAAATGGTTATTTTCTCATCATTTTGCACCAAATCGGCAGGAAGAAGTGTTTATGTTATGGTCCTTTTAACTCCAAACAAAAATGGTACAACCTCCAATGCTGTAAAAGGTTCAAGATGTAGCCTATTGCGCTTGTTGTTATTTTACACATAAAACATCATAGTTACTCACACTGCTTACCCTAATAAGGGATGTTGACAAGCTAATGGGAGAAAGTTTTGTATGAATTATATATTATACTTCCTTAAATGAATTCAAAACACCCATATGTTATTCTTATGGAACATAAGTAACTGTTGTACTTTGCTATTTTATAGATGATAGTTTGATATAATTTGGCAAATTTCTTTATTTCATACTAAGCTATCATAATTTCACTTAAAACTCTTATAACCCTCCCAGTAGCAGCACACCTAAGTACCCATTAAGCCTTATGCTACCTGTATTTAATTAGGGAATAAATCTGACAACTTTAAGGGAATATTTTAGTGGAAATCCAATCAGGCAAATGGAAATTCCCTTAGTTTGCAGGTTTGCTGCAGTGATAGGGATTTTGTAGTATCGATATATAACTTCTGTTGGTTATATGTTCAACAAAGTTTATTTCATTACATAATTACATTACTATTGAATAATTCAAGTTTTTCACATAAAAATATTCCAAAATTGTGTTTGTATGTTATTTTATTATTATTTGGAGGTTATCACTTGCAGCTAGAAGTACTCTTTCTACTGTGAAGGATGCAGAATTGAATCGAGTTGATGCCTTGGTGGTTCAGGGTTAAGTCGTGGGTTGCTACTGGACTGGTTCACACCTCTAAAATTGATCAGTACTGTACAGACAAATCGCTTAGTATTAGTCAGGCCGTGTGGTTTCTTGATACCTTCCACACACACAGCCAAAACCCAAGAGGCACAGGCAGCCAAACCAATAGATATTGAACCCTAATTTTGAGGCAAAAGTTTATTCACTTTCTTGAACACTGGTATCACCTTTGAAATTTTTTTCTGAGTTTCTAAAAATTTAAAAGGTGATACCAGTGTTCAAGAAAGGGAATAAAGTTTGGCCTCAAAGTTATAGACCAATATCTATTGTCACAATCTTCTAAAAAATAATTGAATCGGTTGTTTATGAACAATTAAATGGGCACTTTGTAAACAATAATATATTGACAGATTCGCAATTTGGATTAGGGGAAGGAAAGTCAACTGCTTCTGCAGTTCTAAAAGTTATTAATAAAAATATTAATGCGTTTGAGGACAAATGAATTGTTTCTCTCACATTTTTTGACCTAACAAGCCTTTGGTTGAGTTCCTAATAACATTTTGGTTAGTAAACTCAAATTATATGGCATTAAGGATGCATAATTAGGTTTCGTTAATTCATACTTAAGTAATAGAAAGCAGTATGTTTCAGTTGGAGGGACACAATCTGGCTTAAGAGAGGTGGTCTCTGGTGTTCCACAGGGCTCGGTCCTTGGACCATTTCTATTTCTAATGTGTATTAATGATTTGCCTCGAAATGTTGGAATTGACTCTGTAATATATGAAGACGATACTAACCTAATCGCCACCCTTAAAGACATTCATCCTCTAAATACAATGACCAATGAAGCCATAAACATAGCTTCTGTTTGGTTTTCAGCGAATAAGCTTAAATGTAATCAAGATAAAACTCAAAATATTTTAATTGGCCTCTCCGATGGAATTGAAAAACATTCAGTCAAATTGCTAGGTTTTTGTATAGATTCTAAATTAAATTGGCAAGAACAAATAGAAAACATCTGTAAACAAATTTTCTCCGTCAATTTCCTAATCTGGAAACTCAAAGATTTTGTTACTTTTGATTATTTAAGAACGGCATAATTTGCTTTTTTCAGTCACATTTATCCTATGGACTAATGCTGTGGGGGCTTTCGGCTTAATCAGATGGAATTCTTATTTTACAGATATAAGTTATTCAGACCATTTGTGGAGTGGTCCTGTGGATCACTACAGACCTCTTTTCATCAGGCTTAGAATTATGACAATAATTAATTTACACATTTATCAAATTATGTAGTATACAAGAATAAACCTATATGAATTTAACATAAGACAAGATTTTCATTCTCATAATACAAGGAATAAACTACAGTTAGACATAACAGCTCATAGACTTAAAAAGAGTAGCAATAGTCATAAACTAAACTGCATAATTTTTTTAATAAATTGTCTGATTCAGCCAGAGCTGTATCCTTCAAGATATTCAAATCTAAATTATGTGAATGGTTGATAAGCAATCCTTTCTACGGCATCCATGAACTTCTTAAAACAAAAGTTGATACTGAATTTTGATGTGTATCTACATGATCCATATTCTCTAGACATGTCATATTTTAATTAACTAAGTATTTTGCAAACTTTGTACTTTATTAATTTTTTTTTAAATGATTTGTATGTGTTTTGGCTATGTCTATTCCTTAGTACAAAGAAAGGTCAATGGCAATAAAACTCTTGATTCTTGAAACTCTTTAAAAAAATGTGTAAATAATTATTTTCCATCGTATAAAGAAGGATTGAGCCAAGTGTTGGTAGGTCGTTGGTAGCCTCTAGGAAAATAAGGACAATCCATAGAGTCTTTCATCAAAATTCATGTTTCTGACCCCTGAAATATTTTGATGAAATAATAGGTTTTACATACCTTCACCAAATAGTCCAAAGATTTGTTCAGTATCTTGCACTTTTGGTCGCAAAGAAAACCTTTTCAAAGTTTACAACTCATCAAAAACACAATTTAAACATAGAGGAAAACATATAAACAGGTTATTTTGATTTTGCTATCGTTTGATAGGATATTTTAAATAACAAAAAAATGTTTTTCTTGACTTTTTTTATAAAATTACCCATTTTTCGTAATTTAAGTTATACAAATTGAAACGAATAATTTTTTTTATGATAATCTTTTTGAAAATGGCTTATAGTTGATTAAAATCAAATACAAAATGTCATAAAGATTTCTTTATTAGTTTTAGAGATAGACATTTCAAATACTAAAAGACAAAATAGTGTACATCTTTATAAAGAGGCATTTTTTAAATTGCATTGTGGATTTTCGTTATATTTTTACCCATAAAACGTTTCCCCGGAGTTTGGCTGATTACATACGGGACATCCTGTATACAATATTGTATTGCGTTGTGACTGTGTGCCAATGCCTCAACATGTTCTGGAGAGGGGGGAGGCAATGACTACCAGAGGAACCTGATGACCTGAAGCCGATCACAGTAACCGACGGAAAGCGGACCCTTCACCATGTAAGTGCAGGACTCTTGAAGTTTAGATAGTGCTTATCATTCCTGCTTGTAAAGTTTAAAGATTTTTTCACAACTACAGTAACTTAATTACTTTATTTTGCAGCAATAAAGTGAATGACATTTTTTTCGATCCTGCACAAGCTAAATTTATTTGGCATTTTTGCAGCTACAATAAGTAGAGACTATAATTGATTCTGCACATAAGTAATATTTTTGTGAATTTTTGTAGCTACATAATTAAATTTTTTTCGATGTTGCAAATTCAACATGTATTTGGGAGTTTATAGCAACTACAATAATTGCTTGTCAAAATCTTTCTATCCAATCACGCACATGTATTAAAAAACATTTTAGATACACATGATGTATGAAAACCCATTTAATTAAACAGAAACTCATTCATAGTATAAAAAATAAACGTTTGTATTCCATCAATCCGAGAACACCGCGTTGGGTCTTATTTGCAATAAACTCCTAATAACAAACCTCATAGATAACTATGCAACACAACGTATCCCCTGATTGGAAATGAAGACACCATACACAATAAATGATAACACTAATGATAATATTAATGGCGATTTATTTATGATAATGATAATATTTTTTAATGATGAACACAGGGATACCAACATATAATAAGCCTGTTCTATCGTTAAAACTTGTCTCCCGGTTCTTTTAAATTGGGTTCCGTATAAAAAAACTGGAAATATAATACTCACAAACAAACAAGTATCTTCTTGCAGATCAATTATTTTTGGGGCAGCTGAGGTAATTTAGGGGTTGTTTATGTTTCATAACATCAAGAATGCTTATGGTAAAAATCTACAGGATGAACCTCGTATGGTGTCCACTTTTGATTTCAGACAAACCGTTGGTCCTACAGTAATGAAATAAACAATTTCCCCATCAAACGTACCCCAAAGAATAACGTAAAAATATTTTAAATGTTTTTTTAATACAGTATGTACCAAAACAAGAGGTTAACTATTTCAAATTCCACAATTTTAAATTATAAACATATTTCTTAACATTATTTTAATGCTCTTATTAGTACAAACATTTTGGTGAAATCAGAATTTGACCAATTATTTTATCGTTTATAAATGGCCGCTCTTTAAGTGAAACACTATTTTGAGTACCCTATATATTTTAATTGAAATTACAGATATCCCTACTCTTGGTTGAAATTTAAAATGTAAAAAATCTTTTTTTGAAAATAATTACATATCCAAACTGAAAAATCAAATAATATTATATATAAATTCCATATAATTGAACTCTATGATTCCAAGCATATTTCAAATTCAAATTTCCGCATCTCTTTTAGTTTTTGAGTTACTGTATCGAATAAAGCATGTTTTCCCCATATAACACTCATTTTGTGCAGTGCCGTTCTTGAAATATTGGGACAGAATATATTTAACACCCTGTATATAAAAAATACAATGATCTATTTCAACCTAATACTTGTTCTCTGGTATTATCACAAAAGAAACTTACATGGACAATTTTTAAGATACAAGAATTATCTGTCATTATGGACGAGGTTTCTGTATGTCTGTGTGTTTGGTGGTCGTGACTCCTGCTGTGTTCTTTGTATTGCGTAGCTTGAAAAAGACATAGGGCGTTCTAATTCAGAATATTATAGCCTTTTCTACTCTAACTTAATGGGATATGGCAGTGAAATTATGAAATTTGTTTCAAAAAAGTGATTTTTAAATTTGGCTATTATTTATTATTCATAACACTGAAAATGAGAAAAATTAGTCAAAAATAAAAAATAAAATGTTTTTGAGTGCTTAGGCCATATTTAGAAAAATACTGTAAATAGTTTTGAAAAATTCGGTCGTTGACTTATTCAATAATAATAAAATTATTATTAAGTAATAGTTACAAAATAATATAATAAATAATAATAAAATGCTTGCATGAACAAATAAATTGATCCATAACTCAATAATAGGTAAAACTACAAAGTGTAACTTTTAACGTGTGATTCCCGCAAATCAGATTTTTAAAACGTTTTACTACTAAATTTGATATATCTTCAAAACGGTTTATGCTACATGATTTTAATTTTTACAAAGTGTTTAAAATGCTATTATGTAAATAGTTAGGTAGAATTGTAAATGTATATATTCTAAAGTGAAAAAAGTTTCATAGAAAACCACTTTTTTTTTAAATTACAAAATGACCCAATGTAATAAATCAAGATACAGTTATAATTCTACCTAAATATTTAGAGGGCATTATTTCCTGCAAACTGATGGTTTAATAATTACAATCCAATAATTAGACCTGAAGTTATAGGCCTATCAAATTTAGTTAATTACCTAAAAAAATATATATATATTAAGGGTGTACTTAACCAATAAATTTACTTATAATAACGTTTATACATATTCTTAAGCCTATAAAACACATGGTATACGTTTGAAAGACCTGTGTGTCCCAAGAGTGAAAGACAATGTGTACTGTACCAATTTGGGATCATGAGAGTATAAACACATAATTTTTATTCAAACTCCAAAAAATTAGCAGTGCAAAGTATTTTTGATTGCCCAAGCTCCAATTTTGTAGGGATTACTTAATAACTTTGGCCTTTATAACTAACGTATTATTGATACTAATATTTATACTAAAAATTTCACAGTTGCATGGAGAATCTACGAATACAATGTGACCAAGTCCGTAGATATCCTTGCTAAGTTTTTAAATATTTTATCATTATTAAATTGATTATTAGTTATGTAACAACTTATTTTCTACATTGAACAAAACAAGTAAAAGCAACTAAACAGAATAGCTACCCCGTAAAGGTAAGTAACATTTCATTCCGTCATTCTAGAGCGGGAATGGTTATTTTCAAAACATGCTAAAGCGGTTCTTATTATCCCTATGGTGAAAAAGAATCAGATATAGTGAGGAAATTTTACGTAAATTTTCATTGTTAACTTCATCCGCAGAATTTGCTGAAGTACGCATTTCGGATTGATAATTTTATTATTGAACAGTTAATAAAACTTCTTCTTGTGAATATTGTGTTACATTATACATTTCACTGTATAAATATTAGGCCTCTTGAGAATTTAGCGGCTGAAAAAATAGGTAGGATTTTCAATTTCTGAAAACTTACTTTACGTGATTGTCTACAATAAAATAAGCTACTCTGAATGAAAATATAGGATTCTTTTTAACACAACCCAATTATTACAAGTGTGCATTGTTGCATAGTTATCTATGAGGTTTAGGTTTAGTGTTATTGGGAATTCATTGTAAATGAGATTTTACATTGTGTTTTAAGCTGAAATAGAGTATGTATTATAGGTCTACGTTTTTTCTTCTTTACTATGGATCCTATTTACAACAATTTGTACATGTTAATAATAATTGATTTAATACGTGCTGGAATCACACCTGAAAACTCAATTTCAATCCTTTTTTTTTTCGTAAAACCAATGATTTACTTTTAACGTATTCTTCTAACTCTTTAACCTTAGGAAGACACCATGTTGAGTCTTATTTACAATAAATTCCCAATTACACTTCTTCTGTACATCGTTGCACTACACTTCATAGGTAACTCTGCAACAATGCAAATCAGCTGATAAGCAATGAAGTAAAAAAAACAGAAACAGGGATGCCAACATATAAACTTGTTTTGTAATTTAAATGTGTCTCTCAGTAGGTATTTTTAGTTTGGATTGCGTTAAAAAATACCCTGTATACAGAGGAAATTTGAATTGCAAATTTATCATGGAAGTAAGATAATTGATATTTACAATAGTTTATGATTTTCAAGTAAGAAGATAGACCGGCCACAAAAGGCAAAGCGACTGGCCTTATATACCTCACCATTACCTCAGGCTTCCTTTTCCTTCAGCTGTTTCGCATAAACCCATAAGTGATAGTATTTTTCCAAATCGGCTTCCAAGGTCGCATCTGTGACCTCGGTCGTCAAGGCAACCAGATGCTAATGCAAGCAAATTTATTATTTCCGCGATTAATAGATTATGCTCAGAGATCGCTGTAGGGTTTGGCAAATATCCATGGCAATTAGAGGTCACATTCTCGTTAAAATTTATACTCTCGAACAGAAATCGATAAAATAGTCTGTATTGATATTGACATTTGATTATCAATACAATGTACTGAGTAAACTTCTCTGTTATTGATATCTATACGTACTCAATATAGGAGTTATGTTCTTGGTTCGTTGAACTGATGTTAACATCTCGAGAAGGCCCACTGTCCATCCAGTCTGTAAGAAGTAATATAATGTTTGTAGAAACATTATTTAACTTCGATCACAATCTTCGTCTATAATGTGAAATTCTAAGATACAAGTGTCGAAATAAAAATGTCAATGAAGATATAAATTCTTGAAGACAACAATGTATAAATAAGTTTAAATGCGCAATGAAATTAAATGTATTTTAATTTAAATTTAGATCATACATTTTGTATTCATAAAATCATTAATAAAACCGTCCGTTTGGTTGACCTTAGATCTGCTCGAATTTATGAAAGATTAAAATATTTTCAGCAATAAACAGATTAATTTATATTTGTGGAAAAACTATAATAAAAAGGTATTAAAAGATAAAAATAAAGAGGATACAAATAAAAACAAACTGCTCTTAAACTATAGATGAGTTTAACAAGCAGTGCAATGGATTTGAAAATTTATAAACAATATACGACTATATTCAAAAATTAAATTCTGTTGCCATCCTTCACTAATACTTCCAAGCACTTCCCAGATAACTAGCTAAAGCTTGCCAATTCCTCACATTTATAAATTAATGATATTTTATTTCATTTTAAAATTGTCTTCCTAGCCAGACATGTCTTATGTTTTTTTAATGTACAAATTGCAATAAAATTATGGACTTTGTAAATTCGGACTGGTAAGATCTAATCTTGCTCTACTGAGCAACACATAAGTAAATCCCTAACCATTCACCATTAACACGTTTACCCATTGTTGCCGACTAACATATCTTCAACCTACGTGAATAGCTT
Organism: Macrosteles quadrilineatus; assembly: GCF_028750875.1. Lineage (NCBI taxonomy): Eukaryota > Metazoa > Arthropoda > Insecta > Hemiptera > Cicadellidae > Macrosteles > Macrosteles quadrilineatus. The sequence continues at coordinate 7,802,972 of NW_026542600.1, read as the reverse complement.
GAATAGAATAATAGCTCCATTCATTAAGATTTAATTTACTGAAATTTACATTTGAACCCAAGCATAGACTAGAGATAACCTATGTTTTCACCGAAGTAAGTATTTAAATGTCTTCAAAAGTTCAAAATGTCATTGCACCATTGCAGGTACGTGTAGTGTGTATAAGGAAATCTTACTTGTTTGACTTCTGACATTTTGTTAACCTACGACTACGCAATAGCTTTCTTCATTCATGTCACTAATTGATTTCGTTGTTCGTCGGATGATGAAACCGATGACAATAAATCATCATGTTACATAATACTATTGATATGCAAGAAAGTTACGGTGTCAAATGATGAACATGTTTACATACAATTGTTCGTGGTGTTACTAACATTGAGGTGCATCAGGGTTACAGTTTAGGACCTCTACTTTTTATAGTGTAAACCGATATCCTAGATAGTGTCAAATTGTTTTTAATGTGTGAATAACATGTTGGACAGCTAAGTGGCTACACTACTAGCTTGGCAATCTAAAGATAGCCGGTTCGGTCCTGAGAAAAGGCGGTAGTTTTTTGATGGATCGAAACTGGTCCTGACTGTCCTTAGATAATTAGTATTATATTAAATGAAACTGGGTGAGTGAAATTTGATCTTACTCAGAAACTAAGCTACATAGATCATCCATTCCATTCTAAACTCACTTTACATACGTCAGCTTAGAATATGTCCACAAAGTAGGCTACGTCATTGTGTTAATGAAGCAATTAACAGCTTTGTTAGGCAACGCAAAATAGATTATTTGAATATTTCATTTGGAACACTTGAACAGCGTTTACATTGCATAGACGGGTTTTTAAATGATCTATTATACAGCACTTGTAGCAGCAAAGCATTAGGTCTGTTGAAGTCACTAATAATGTTGGAACAATGTCAAAATTTGAGTTGTGTTGAAATAAAACAGTTCTTGATGAACTTATGGGGTTTTGAAATATTTCCAAAATCACGTACTTCTGGAATAAGATCGAAAGCTTGATTCGTAAAGTCCTACTAATTTTTAAAACACCTAGCCCTCACCGAAGCACTAAAAGTCACCCTAGTAAAAATGCAGGCTACACGTTTTTGAATTTCAATGACAATAAAATAATATTAACCATCAACAGTTAATAATGACCCTTGCTTCAATAAATAAATTCTTTCATTTGATCGTTTTGTTTGTTAAGTGTAAGCCAAGTCTTAGAGAAAGTATGAGTGTTTACTAATGCATGTCTGATGTTTCAGGAAGCTTTCTGGACTGTTTCTGTTGGTGTCTGTAGCAGGGGGCTTCGCCAACCCAGCGCTCAAGGAGGTGTTCCATTGGAAGCAGTTGGACTTCCACTACCCCGACGAAGCAGCTCGCAAACAGGCCGTAGCCTCTGGGGAGTTTGTCGTCGAGAATAACCTGCCTCTGGGTGTGGAAGTGTGGAAGAACAAACTGTTCGTGACAGTCCCCCGCTGGAAGTCTGGGATACCTGCTTCCCTCAATTACATCGACCTTAACGGTAAGATGACAACAGTTCGACAGCATGAATCCGTATCAATAGTAAATTAGTTTTTCATCATCGCAGAACTTGGAAAATATTTGCAATATTTTCATTGCAGGTCTGTAACTTTCTGATGGTTGAAAAACGAAACTCAGCGGTCCTTGATGTTTTAACAGATGGTTAAAGGAAACAGCTGATTTTTTCAGTTACGAAGCCACAAAGATTGGTGGGGCCACCGTTTACCGATATGTCACTTGCTCGACATGCCATTTGACCGATATGTTTATGGACCGTGGAAACAACCTTATCGACATGGAATTTGGTCGTCAGGCAAGTTGACTGGCATTGTGTGGATCATTACTCTACTCCAATTCAATCTTGTATCAGCTCTAAATACAAAACTAGATGACATTTCGGTCCAAAAATAATGGCTAAGAAATTATAATTATCATTTTTGGAGGAAGCTGATGGTGACACACTTTACAAGGTGTCTAGGGCCTGTGATCGTCATCCTGTTGGAATATTGTGCCGCTCAAAGTCTGATATTATCGGCTAAAAACTGAGCCTTTATGTTAAATCATTACAAATCAAGAAAATTAAAACCCAATGAGCCTGTTTCTTGTTCTATTGCCTCGCATTCTCTTATGAGATATGTATACTGTTAATCAAATGTTCACATACACGGCAGTTAGTTATGCGTCACCCAGTTTGAACTCTGCTTTCGGAAATAGATTTTCCCAGTTCCACAGCCTCTTTATTTCCTCTTCAGAGTGTCAGAGAGAGAATTAAATAAAGTTTGTCTAAGTACCATCTTTGAGATCAGCTGAATTATTTTGGTTTCTGTACCTACGTTTTTCTGACAAAAAATTGTAACATAGATATCAAAATAGAATTTTGATGGCCTGATGCTTCCAATTTGAGCACAGTCTAGTTGTGATTGTCAAATTAAGAATACAAATTGGGTAAAGATAACAGGACAGAAGAGTTGAGGAATTATACATTTTATGAAAACTAGATGGTTTAACCATTGTCTATACCTACGTTTAACTTTTTTCTTCTTTTAGGAACACTTCAGATTATTTAAATACTTATTGCTTTAAATTACTTCCTCGATTTTAGATGGGTGTTTTGAAATGTGCATAGCTGGTGATTAAAGTTGTGTTAAATCTATCGATCTACCACAATTTCTTGTGCGATTGGAATGTGTATATTCGAGTATTACTAATCACGCAATGAATTATGAAAATGTAAAGAGACACCGATTAGTTTTAAAACCATTTCCTTCTCGAAACATCTTACAGGTGCCTCAGAGGCTGCCGGGTGTGCCACCTTGGATACATCACAGCTGTCGAGCGCACGAGGTCGCTCAGTGAAAGTAACTTGACAAACGCCACTGGTTCGACTGGTTTAGAATAAATGAACTGTTGTTAGATTTTAATTAACTCAAATGTTTTGCATAACACTACTACCCTTGTCATCTTATAACCGGTCTTGTAGCCAACTTGCGTTTTCTCGATTACACCTGTCGATGATATATACGAATGTTTGCGAAACTCATGATTAGAATGCGTTTTGCGAAGTCTTGTAATGATTTGTAATAAGTTTTGTATTTTGTAGGTTAAAGTTTTCTAATAACATGTTATGTGTGGGACCTACTCAACTGATGACTTGCGTTGTCTCAATTGCATCGGTCTTTCATATTTACGAATCACGGACTCATAAGAACGCGTTTTCCACATTTTGATCAGTCTGGTAATGATTTACAATAAGTTTTTTGTATTTTGTAGGTTAAAGTTCTGCTAACAACATGTTATAATAGATCGATTTAGTTGACTAACTTGCGCTTTCTCGATCGCTCCGGTCTCTGAACTTACGATTCGTTGCAAAAGACTCATTAGAACGCGTTTTGCACATGTTTAGTCTGGTAATATTGTATTTGTGTTTTTTGTTGGTTGAAATTATATCAACATGTTATAGTTGATCCCAGTCACCTGTTTTGCTTTCGCTATCAATTTCTAAGTGGGACTGGACATCCACTTAATAAGTAAACCTCTGCTTAAATAACATAATAGCTTCGCTTGGTCCTAGAATAGATTATGTACAGTATACGTTTCACGTGTACAATAGAAACTAGTCACCTTTATTAAGACTCTAATCCAGAATGAATGTCATGGAAAAGCAAGAGAATCCGCAGGGTTCAGTATTTAGTCGAACGGCGGGCTATGCTTGTTTTACCGTCTTCAAATTCAAGTCAATGTTCTGCTATTTGAAATTCCCAATTGGGTAAGAGAATTTGGGTTTCTCTACTACTAATGAAACAAAATCTTTTGTACGAAATTCCTCAATATGATTTATCAGTACATTTGGATTAAAACCAATTAATTCCTAAGCTTCCTTCCCCAAAAAGTTATTTTAGAGGGATATGAAATAAAGATTAATGCTCCAAGATAATAGTTTCAATTAAGTAATTGTGTGATGGTAATTATTAATTACTATTAGTAAATACCTATGGTTTGTGCCACCATAGTGCATACGTGTCCATTATGTTACCTACCCTGTATTAGTAATATTTTCCAGGTTATTTTGTTCTTGTTTTGACTACTACCTCTTAATTCAGGCACCTTTTAACCGAAAACCGCTTTATCCGGATTCTATTAGGCAGAAGTGACATCTCTTTAACCGGACTGGATCACCAGGACGTAGTCGGTACTGAAACGACTTTTCTTGTGGGAAATATTTGAGACCAGTAATCACATGTATAAATGCAATGCTCTCCTAATTTAAGTAAAATATTTTGGTTGGTTTTCGACTTATTCCCAAGGTGCTAATTTAACGAGTTTTAGGGAACGTCGGTTTAACCGGATACCCCATTATCCAGACTGCCCTTGGTCCAGATGAGTCCGGATAAAAGAGGGTATAGTAATTACAGTTCTCGATGTTGTTTTTTAGATTTTCTATTGTTGGCTCGGTTTATGTACTAATATTATGTTTCAGGCACTTTCTCACATCAGACAGCACCATATTCCTGATCCTGAAAAGTGAAAACTTAATTTTTACCAATTGAAAATTATCCTCAATAATCTTTCAAATAGCAAGATGGTAATGATAAAATGAAAGGTTTTTCATCTCAACTTATCTTACAGATGAGGAAAAGACTCAATCCCCAGCTCTCAAGCCTTACCCGGACTGGGCTTCCCACAAGATCTACGAGAAGGACAACACCACCAAGATAGTGTCAACGTTCAGGATACGCGCGGACGAGTGCGACAGACTCTGGGTCCTAGACACCGGCTTGGCTGACATCCTTGGCAAAGCTGAGCAGATCACTCCGCCCAAGATACTCATCTACGACCTGAAAACTGACAAGGTAGTAAAATACCCCCACAGCAGCAAACCTGCAGACTAATCGAGTTTCCATATCCCTGATTGGATTTTCATTAAAATATTTCCTTAAAAATTCCAGATTTATTCCTTATTGAAATAATATTAAGTTTAATGAGTAGGTTTGCGGTAGGAAGTTAATAATATTTATTTATAATAAGTATGAAATAGATTAATTTGCGTGTAATACTGTGAGGTTCTTAGAAAAAGTAATAATCGAGCTATTTCATGCTTCTCCTATTTTGTAGTAGAGTATTTTTAAATAACATTAAATATATCTTAAAAAAAGATTTAATTTTTGATACAAAACTTTAAGTTTTTAACCATAGATAAACACATACTCTTTTAGCAGATTTCTCGTCCTATGGATCAGCTGAAGAAAATTTTATTTTTAGTTCCGTCTGGTGAATTCTAGAGGTCGTATTTATTACAACTTGTTTTTGTTATTTTAGTAATTTAAAACCTCGTTTAGCCAAATAAATGTAACCTTTAAATAATAGAAAAAAAATTCGTCGATAGTAGTGATCAGTGTCACCGGACATGAACTACACACTAAAAACAAGCTTCAAAATGTACAATGGGATGAGAAGTCTAATCTATGAGTTGATTTATCTATGGTTGAACTCACCGATTCCAACTACAGTACCAGCGTTGTATCCTGTAATCGTTTGAATTTAATTTTCAATCAAGGCTGATAAGAATAATGGTTCTTCACGGTCCACAAACAAAGTTATATCTAGGTTGCTTTCGTAAGGCAATGAACTAACGTTTTAGTTCAAAATTTTTGTAAATATTTAATTATTCCCTTAATCTTATACATTTTAAATTTATTCGACACGATCTTAAATTTTGAATGTTTGAAAAACTACTATGAGCTACTTCATTAATCAATTACCAACATTGAACTATTATAGTCTGTATGGTGGAACTTGTCCTGACACTTTGTCTATAAACCATTAGTCACTCCCCAAGTAGACGAAGGGTTAGGATCCAGGTTCCATTATATAGAGTATAGCTTGTTGAGCCCTTTTTGCATAGTCTGTATGATGGAAAATATCTTCCGACCCTTTATCTACCTGGGATTGACCCTGGGCTACTCTTTAGGTTGAAGTAGGGCCAGGAGACAGGTTCCATCACACAGACTATACAAACTTCCCACAACTTGATAACAATTTCCCTCTGTTCTCCAGCTTGTGCACCAGTATGTCTTCGACCCCTCCCACGTCAAAGACAACTCCTTCTTCGCCAACATCGTGGTTGACGTAGCTCCTGGTAAGTGTGAGCACACCCATGCCTACATCCCAGACCTGGGTAGTTACGCCATCATTGTCTACAACCTAGAGACCGACAAGAGCTACCGCATCAAACACCACTTCTTCTACATGGACCCTCTCTCTGGGAACTACAACGTCGGAGGAGTCAACTTCCAGTGGACCGACGGTATATTCAGTTTGGCGCTCGCCCCTCACGACAAGAATGACGGATACAGGTAAGTCTTTGGAAGTGCAATCCGTTATTGTTTTGTTTGGATAAATTTGAATTTGTAATCGTTTCTTCTTAAAAGATTATTACTGCTTTTACAACTGGGGAGTTTGCTGGTCTATAGTATGTATGGTGGAACCTGTCTCCTGACAGGTCTACCTGGAACTGGCCGGGGCCTAAAACAAGTGGACAGTCCTAACGTAGACGAAGGTTCAGGTGACAGATTTTATCATACATACTATAGTGGTAGAGCTCAAGATTTTGGTTCCTGAATGCCCGGGTTCAAAGAGATTTAATGTGAATGGTGATGCCACGACCCTCTAAAACCAGCCTGAAGAAATTTGTCGAACAATCCTAGGATTTGAAGATGAAACATAAAACATTCTTGTACCACTCGTTGTTGCAGAGTTCGTCTGAAACGTTTGGGTTTGCCCTTCAAACATAAGGGTGGTGAATTTGCAATAAAGGTTGTTGTGAGTTCTCTATAAACTAGCTATACAGTACGAGAGAATTTCCGAACATCAGACCATTTTCATAGTTGATTAAGGCATAACTAGATATATCACATACAAACGTGAAATCATCCAAATATTTAGTACAGGACTTTGTAACATAATTATTGGTTGAGTGATAAAAAACAAAATGTTAGGATTATAAATTTTTAAGATCCCACAGAAATAAGTGAAGACACTCATAGAATGTCCCATTATCATTTGATGGTGTGGCCATGAGACAAGTGTGTAGGCCTACCATGGCAACCATTAAGTTACTCTAAGACACTGTTAAGTTTATGTTGAAATGTTGTCGTTGAAGTTAATGGTTCGTACCATAACTACAATAAAAAATTGAATAAGTGACTCGGAAAGGTCACGATTTTTAGCTAAGGAAATAATTCATATTAATTTACCATTAAGATCACTCATACGAAAATCGGTTAACCTGCATTGAGCTTTGTGACATCAAAATTCACCTATATTTGTTAACACTAACAGGAAACTGGAGCAGGATACGTTTGTCAATTCACAAATGGAATGTGGTTTGAATGCCAGTAAATAGAATGATGGCCTCGTACAGAGTACATCCAACCAATTTGGGCATTGTTGAAGTACTAAGTACTCATCTAATCATGAAAAATGTCATCTTTCATAATCTATCAACTCTTTAAAATATCGTATATTTTATATAATAAGAAATGTCTAATGCAAACGTAAAAACAACCCCTTCTATAATTTACTAAATTACGTATCATCCCTCGGAGAGTTCTTAAAATGTTCCAAGGAAAATAGAGTTCACTGAAAAGAGGACAAACATAATTTATCTTCAAAATCTATATTCTATTTAAATTCAAATTCACGCATTGAGTTTTATACCATACTAACAAGAAAATATTACCTTGTATCTAGCAGAAAATATTTAGATTGTTAAACCTTTGTAATTTACTCATAACTGTCCATGACTTTCAAGGTAATCCTAGTTTAAAACGTATGCAACAGCTAGTTTAATCATAAACAAATCCAGAGACAATGCTGTATATAATCCTTTTTCTAGGACTATCTACTTCCATCCGTTATCAAGCACTATGGAGTTTACTGTTAACTCCAGGATTCTGCAGAATGAGACTGTAGCTAACGACGACTACTATGCCTACAAGGTAAGTAACAAAACACTATAGTCTGTATGGTGGAACCTGTCGTCTAAACCATTGGCCAGTCCCCGGGTAGACGAAGGGACAGTTGACAGGTTCCACCATACAGAGTATAATACCTACCAGCTGACCCATGGAAAGTAAAACATTAGGAAATTAAGCTACCTGATGCTGTTTTATTTAAATTCCTAACTTATCAAATATGAATAACGTAAATTTCATTCAATTAATATTCATAACAAAATTATAGCCTCAGTATTACTGATAAATAGTCAAACAACCTGCAAATTGCATTTAAGCAACTAGTTTCGAGGCTGAGTTGGTGCCTTCCTTAGGATCCACAATAATATTCGTCTATTTTATTAATATTTTTCTGAAGACTAAAATAAGAGGAAGAAGATAAAAAACAAAACGTAGGTATAATCAACACAACACGAAAACATTAGTAAATCAGCTGATTTTGTTGGAATTTCACCCCGCAGTAGTGTAGTCTGGAACAACTTCTTGAATCTTGATCAGCTTCGTACGTGTTAGTCAATTACCTGAAAGTAAAAAAATATGTCAAATAAGTCTAGTACTCTAATCCTCATCAGAACCAATAGGCGAATGGGTTGCCTATTGGGTCTGATGATGATTGGAGTGTCCAACCGAAATCGATCACCACTTACCACGATTATACAATACAATTTTAAGATAACCTTGCAGTACTACAGGTTTGAACTGCTAGTGTGTGCGGGGATCTAAAGACAGGGAAATGCCGTCAGCATGAGTCACATGACAGTGGTAAAGATAGTGCGTGTGGCCGGACATGCATCAGCAATGTGTGACTTATCAGTCCCAGTCCCAGACACTAATACTGAGCATAGGTACAAACCCACTGACAAAAAATCACACCTCAGATTTCGACTCTATTAACCATTCAATACTGTTAATGATAGATAGGAGTATTGATACAATAAAAATATAAAATTCAAGAGATGGTTTAATGAACGTGATTTTTAAAGAACTGGCACTTTTTTTAGTATTCAGAGAACTTCTAACAAATACACTGTGCTTTCAAGTTCACCTCCATACTGCACCTTTATGTTTTGAAAATGCAAACTTGCTAACAACAATGGAACAGCTGTTTACTGTTGAAGGGTACTAAAAAAACCTTAAAGACGCAATATTTAAAACTAGCCGTAGTTGACTTTTCAACGACCTTTGGTAACACGTATATTAAGCTGTAGATTTGATCCATTATTTTTGGGACACCCTGTACATTAATTTGTTTCTACCATAGGTGCTTGGATCTCGTGGTGCTCTCGGCCAAGCCACAGCCTCCTTCCTGGACCCTAAGACCGGTGTTCTGGTCTACACCCAGATCAACAAGAACGGCGTTGGATGCTGGAACTCCTTCACTCATCCTCAAGATTACTCTCCGGAGACCAATCACCTCATTGCCTCCGACAACGAGACCATGATCTTCCCTAACGACCTTAAGGTATGTAATGTACAATTTATGCCTGCCCTGTTGTTTTTTAAATTGATTGTCACTTTTGTTTTGTTTTTTTTTATTATGGTTTTGTCATTATCATTGTCCAATTCGTTGGAAATATATTTTATTATATACAAGTATATTAATTGTCTAGATTTACGGTCTTGTCCGTTAGTTTCATTGACTGGTACAGAACCTCCACTTGATAATCCACATTAATTCTAACACACTTAATGTGTTTAGTTCTAAGAAAACTTTTTAACAGTAATGCTTAGAATGGTTACTCTTAAGCCATTATAAACAATAAATCGACTTTATGTTCCTTGGCCAATTTCGTCCCCTTACATAAATAGTACAAACTTAAAATACAGCTGACTCTCGAAAATACGACATTTGCAGGTCCACTTGATGACACACAAGATCCAGAGAAAAGTTAAACGTTTATAGCTCGAAACTAAACACAGCTGACCTATAACATTGGGATTGAAAAACAGCTGATCCTCTCAAACAATTCTACACTCTCTCCCCATTTATATCCAGCTTAAAGTACGCGTCTGAGTTGTTGGATTGAAGATTTGATTGGTTGGACCAATTTACTATTGGATACTGAAGAAGACATCCCATCTATATGGACCAGCTGTCGCAAATCTTTTATTAAAGAATAACGTAGTTGTTTTAGACAGTCACAGAATGCACTTGCGTCTAAAATTCTATTTCCTACCTTATTTTCTGTTGCTTACCAAGTTTATGAGTCATAACAACTGCAATTCACAATAAGTTGTTCAATTAGTTTGATTTGGTAAAAAAGTTTTAGATCAACGCAATCTGTTGGTTGGTCACATCAACGACGACGATTTAATTTTAAACTTGTGACAACTTTAATGCGACGATGGAATGGCCAGTTATATCAATAGTCAAAGGTTGAACTTTGAGTATTCATAAATCTTCTAATTAATGTTAATCTGTAATCTTCTTTCAACAATATAACTCCAATCTGTTTATAGGTGGTGGACACAGTCAGCAATCTTTGGTTGTTAACAGATCATCTTCCAACACACATTTACAAGATTTCAACTTTGAGTATTCATAAATCTCCAAAGTACTCCAAATCTCATCTTCTCACAGCGACCTAACTCTAATCTGTTTTAGGTGGACACAGAAAGCAACCTTTGGTTGTTGACTGACCGTCTTCCAACACACATCTACAAGAAGTTGGACTTTGAAGAGGTCAACTATCGCATTTTCAAAGGCCACATCCCAGATTTGGTCAAGGGTACAGTCTGCGAGGTGAAGGACCCAGTCAAAGCCACTCCTGAACCCCTGAAGGAGGTTTCTACCCAGAAGTCTGTTAGTCTGTCTTCATCCTCGTCCCAGTAAAAGTTTCTGAGGGTGCGAAGCTATTAGGAGTAAGATTTTACCAATCAAAGGATGGCTGAAGATCACAGCCAAATAGTTAAGTGAAGTGTGTAAAAATTAAACGTTGTTTTCTTATAATGATGTTTTATGTGGTATGTTTGAAAGTATACGAAGATTATTTTGCCTAGTGGGTAACAGAAACATGTCATACATATTACAATAACAGTATGATGGCTATGAGAGTAGGTGATAAAATAATATTTGTTATTGTGATTAAAACATTTATTGTTTTATTTGGTTCCTCAATAGTTCCGTAGGCGAACAAATAAGGGTATTACCAAACTATTAGTTCATTTTAAGGGGTTATGCAATGAATATATAGTGTACTTATTGTACATTGTATAAGAACACACACACACAGACATTACTTCGAAAATAATTTTTTAGTTACAGGCCACCCAAAACTCAAACTTGACAATTTTTACGAAAAAACACTTTCTTCTATACTATGTATGGGGAGAGAAAGTATAAAGATACATTTAAAATCCCCATGTTATTCTATGGAGAAAAAGTACACTGTTTACTTGTTTATCGATGTATTTCGATCAAGTTTATCAAATTTATTTATTGTACAGTATCTTTACTATTAACATTAAAACACGTTTTCCTTCTCTACAGCAGCAAACCTAGATAATTTTTAACCTTTATTATTTAAATAGGTACTTAATCTGACATGTTTAAGGAAATAATATACTAAAATACAACCAGATAGAAGGAAATTCCCTGTGCAGGTTTGCTGCAGTGAGAGTTTTTATTACTACCATTCTTTTATTTTTACGCTTATTATCTATCGTAACATTTATAAGTGGTAAATGCAGTCAGGTGTTATAGTCATGGCAAGTAAATTGTTTGTTCAAAGATGTACCTTTAAACAGGTATTCTTAATTCTTTAGAGCGTTTATCCAGTAAAATAAATAAAAGTACAAATAGGATAGAGGATATTTGAAAATTGTGATGAAAACATAAGATTTATCAAGGAACCAAACATATGGTGACTATCGAAACACAGACAATAAAAAAGTAATGCTCAAAATGTTAATATTTTTAAAACTATGTATATATATTTTTTTTTAAAACGTGAACTCCTAACAGAATTAAAAGGTTTTAGTATGTCACATACTTTGCTTAAGAATCACCCTTGGCTTTTTTATTCGTTATTTACTGCTTTCCGTCATTATAAACTGTACAATTAGATCATTGATATAACTACAGAGAACCTCGATAACAAGACTCATATGGACTTGTTATAAGGGTTGACTTCTTATCGATGTTAAACATATGACTAGGGGTAAAATAAATTCAAAGTGATTTGACAATGACACTTGCTATCAAGGGTGACTTGTTATAGAGGGTTTTGTTATGGAGGTTCCAGCAAAGGTAGGTCCGGGAAACAAAGGTTTTGTACCTACTACCTAAAATTATGGGGTGCGAGCTGGTCTAGTGGTAGACTTTGAGGCTTTGGTGTTGAGGTCCCGGGTTCAAATCCCGCCACTGCCAATGGATTTTATCCATGTGATAATGCCGCAACCCAATAGGACTAGTGTAAAGTAATGTTAAAAACAGTTCAGTGTTAGAACTAGCGTCCTGGGCTGTGAAAGTGTGACATAAAAAACTACCTAAAAGGATTTGCGGTTTGTAAAATCGACGGATTCAAACCGTTCATGGAGTTGGTTTGATATTGTTATATCTTCATACGCATTAGAGTGGAAAATATGAACAGTAAAAACCCCATAACAATATTACAATACTTTAAATATTATCTAGCTATCGTTTCACACGGTTGACCACTCTCAAATCAAACAAAATCAATGCGAGATTCCAGATCACGAATACATCACAGAGGAGACAAGGGAGAAGAGGTGAAAGAAAGGTGGCAGTGAAAATCTTCTTCGACGATTCAAGAAAAGAAATCGGAGTATCATATTGTATTTGCAGATTGCTCCTTCGCGAAATTATTACGGAAACCGAGCTGGCGAGAAAAGAGGAGTCAACACGAGGCAGAGTACATCTGATATCGAAAACAAGATTCGCTTTGTCTGCCTGTTCAATAATGGAGATAGGGGCGCGGGGAAGGGACGAGAAGAAAATCAAATTCATGACCGCTTCGTTACACTCTCCTCCCTGTAACGTCCCCCCTCGCTCTGACGTGTTTTGTTCTCTATAGGGCCTCATTCGATTCAAAATGGCGCCTGGAGTTAACCGATTCCTCTAAAACGAACTAATCACTGTAGTTGAGGAAAAAGTTAAGGAGAACAGGGAGAGACGTGTGAGGTAACGACTATTCTCTCCCTCCCCCCCCCTCCCCCCGGGGGGTAAACACTGTTGTCGGAGGGGTGGACATTGTTGCGAAGCGATTTTGTATAATACTCAGATAATCGACTAAGTATTCACTGTACATCAAAATTAATCAGCAAATAGATATGGTTTGCAGAAAAATACAACTTAAGCCTATGTTCAGGAATGTTATGCCACGAAGGATACGGCCTTGCACAAAAATCACACATATTATCCATATATCCATCATGAAAAAATTACATTAAAATTTATTGTTCACAAAAATGTCCAATGTACAACATAAGTCTAATAGAGGAGGATAAAAGAAAATAACAAACATTGTCCCCTAATATACGCATTGTATCTTTTGTTGATCGCATTCCTATACAATTTTCGATAATGAATGTTCAGAAATATTCTTATCAGTACTTGAATTCTTTTTTCTGACAAGTTTGAAAACTCTGGACATTGGATCGAAATAACTTCTTGATCAGCATCGTACGTGTTATTAAATTACATTAAAGTACAAAAAATACGTCTAATAACAGTAGTAATAACATATTTACACTTATACTGTTTACTCACAAGACGGTTAATACATGTAAAAGATGGTAAGTGGTGATCGATTTCGATTGGACACTCCAATAGGCTCCCATTGGACCCAATAGGCTCAAACAGTATGAGTGTAAATATACTATTACTATTGTTATTTGACGTATTTTTTTACTTTAAGATTGTTACGAATGGATACGTTAACCAATGTTACACCCATATCTCTGAACCTAAACATAAACCCAGTATTAACCACCATATATTTCTCATTGGGTGTATTAAAAACATTTTAAATTTTATTCATGTACAAACAGGCAGTTTTAAAAAATATAAGAAATATTTCTACAAAAACAGGATTTTAAATCAATGAAAAAAATCTTAACTTTCGAATTGGTATGAAGTTTATTTTCATCCTTTAAACTCCCCCTGCAATATAAGCAATAAAAACAGCAATAATCTACACAAAAATATAAATAATACGTATTATTAATTTATTAATATAGATTATGGTATACTATGATACCACCCTTAGAAGCAACAGCTTAAAACCCCTTTAAACTAACGACATATGTTAAATTCAATCAAAATCTAATTTTAAAAGATGTTAATCCAATTTACCATTATTGATCATAAGAAAGCTGGAATTGCAGCAAAATTTACTAACCGATCTAAAAGAATATTCCAATAGGAATCAGGATTCGGTTGTGGTAAGGTAGCTGGTTTGATGGAACTGTCTTCAGTTACAAAACTCGAACGTGCTGCGAATGGTGATCGTGAAGACGAAATTCGAGATACGTTTAGCCTTCTTCTTCGGAAAATATTCATTTTTCATAGCAGTTAGTAGTTTTTTGTCTTTTCCAAAGAATTCATATTTTCGCACTAAATCTTAACCATGTAATAGATGAAAATAATTTAATTTAATCAATCTATTAAAAAAAAGAATAAATTATCGTTAAATTTCAATTCTTTAACAATAACAAAACGAGTATTCACGAAAGAACCTGTCAATATTATTCCGAGAGCCAAGAAGATGTAAAGTTAATTCTGAGCAACTTGGTGCCGGTCTTCTAATTGATCCTGCCTTCATGTACTGCTCAACGAAATGTTACTTGAAAATCAAGATAGTAGTAGAAAATTAAAATTTTGTTCAATAGTAGTAAATATTATATTCTGTAATGTGAATCATTGACTTTATTGTTGTGTTGTTGTGTCGCTTCGTACAGTGCTGCTATTGAGTGTTGCGGCCAATTACTGAACTAATACTGTATATACCTCGATAAGAAGACCCTCGATAACAAGTCACCCTTGATTACAAGTGTAATTTTCAAATCCCCTTGAATTTATTTGACCCTTTATCACATGTTATTGCCAACCTCAATAAGAAGGTAACCTTGATAACAAGTCTTATTTAATAATCCCCATGAGAGTCTTGTTATCGAGGTTCTACTGTAATACTAAACCTGTACAACTAACTAGGTATAAAGTAAACCTGAAAAGACCGTCATCTTCTTTGTGTAGTTTTTTATCGACATTTTTAAAAACATTTCTCTAAAGATATTTCCTAAAATAAACGGTATCAGTATTCTGACACATACTTTCTCCCATAAGCTTATAAACAATCTTATACAGTATATGGGTAAGCGGTGGTAGTAACTATGATACTCTATAGGGATAAGTCACAAAATATGCAGTAATTTTTAAACCGTAATTGTTACAGCAATGGGAGGTTGCACTATTTTAGTTTAGAATTATAAGGACCATGACACATTCATTTTAATCAAAACCATTTTTTTTATAAAATCCTATATATTGTCATTTGATGGGGTTTTTTATTGGAAATAACATAAGTCACAATAACTTGTGAACCGTACTTTTTATGAAAATGGGATCACTACCATTTTATTCTGAATTTAAGGACCATAATATACCAGTTTTAATCAAAACCAACCTTTTTTCTAAAATAAAATTTTTCGTTTTTACTAGGTTTTTATCGAAAAATAACATAAGTTACAATAACTTTAAAACCGCAATTTTTACAAAAATGGAATTCGTACCATTTTGTTAAGAATTTAAAGGACTATAACATACTAAGTTTTATCAAAATCGTTCAAGCTGTTTTCGAAAAAATCCAATTTTTCCGTTATTTTATGGGTTTTTATGGAGAAATCACCATTAAAATAGAAATTTGAAAAACTGAGAAAAAACGCCTTGAGATACAATGGATTAGTACCTACGTACCAAATTTCATCAAAATTGGACATGTGTTACATAGCTATGCACACATCCACATACAGACACACAGACACAGACATCACTTCGAAAACCACTTCTTTGGGTTCAGGGGGGCCCAAAACGGATATATCCAACTTCAATCTCAAACTCGAAAATTTTGACGAAACCAATAATTTCTCTATATACTATGTATAGGGGGGAAAAGTTACCAAAAATGGATATATCCGTTCAAAACTCAAACTTGAAAATTTTGACGAAAACCATACTTTTTCCATATACTATGTAGCCTATAGAGAAAGTAATATACAGGGTGAGTTTTTTAAAGTGATCCAATAGCAACTTTTTAATTACACGACTTAGCACCACACTTTAAATTTGAAACTTGCTCAATTTTAAGTTTCACTCAAGAATACGATTTCAGATTTTTTCATTGTGGCCGCCATTTTCCAATATGGCTGCCAACTTTAAAATTTCTTATGGAACGCCCTGTATTTTATTTTGTTTTTAGATTTTACTCTAAAAAATAAAACATTTTTGTTCTTGAGATTTTTTCAATATCTCTAACGGTTAAGGAGCTACGAGGACTTAAAGTTTTCATACAAAGTTGCATGAATTCTAAAGCATGTTTTAAAACAATGTTAGTTTTAAGTGTTGTTACTGTTAATACTTAACAATTTGTCCTCGTAGCTCCTTAACTATTAGAGATATTGAAAAAATGTCAAGAACAAAAATGTTTTATTTTTTAGAGTAAAATCTAAAAACAAAATAAAATACAGGGTGTTCCATAAGAAATTTTAAAGTTGGCAGCCATATTGGAAAATGGCGGCCACAATGAAAAAATCTGAAATCGTATTCTTGAGTGAAACTTAAAACTGAGCAAGTTTCAAATTTAAAGTGAGGTGCTAAGTCCTGTAATTAAAAAGTTAGCTATTGGATCTATTTAAAAAACTCACCCTGTATAGGTAGTTACGCAATTAACCTCTATTTTGTGTTTTCACTTTGAAATTTTTATTTTCGAACTCTTTTATCTCATATTTTTAGGTAATTTCCCATCGAAATACGCTACATATTGTAGGTTAAATGGTAAGATCTAGAACCGGGATAACTATACTTTTTTGTTTTGATCTTCCCAGAGGCCAATAACACATCCACAAATTCAAACATTTCCACACAATCCGTTCAAATCATATAACCACAATTATTTATATTAGTGTACACTAACACGATAAATCAAGTAAAAAAGATTATAATTTTTATGAAATTTGGTAAAATATGGTAAATCTACGTTTATTCTAACGATTTCGTGAACCAG